>NC_092724.1:157202741-157523991 GCF_047496885.1 Scyliorhinus torazame | reverse complement strand
GAAAAACGCTCAAGACGGCACAATTTGAGAATTGTGGGCTTGCCCGAAGGGACTGGGGGCTTGCCCGAAGGGACAGAGGGCCCAAGGCCAACGCAATACTTCGCTAAGAAGTTGGCGGAGCTAATGGGGAGGGCGAGAGCCCCACCCTGTATGAGCTAGACCGAGCTCATCGGTTATTAAGGCCGAAGCCCAAAGTGAACGAGCCGCCAAAGGGTAGTAATTATCTGCTTCCATAAGTTTTGCATGAAGGAGAAGGTATTAAGCTAGGCGAAGCAGGAGCGTGAGGTGCTGTGGGATGGTACTGCAGTTCGGATCTACCAGGACTTGACGATGGAGTTGGCAAAAAGACGAGCGGCGTTTAGGCGAGTGAAGGCGGCTTTGTACAAGAAGGGGGTGCGATTTGGTGTGGTGTACTCGGCGAAGTTGAGAGTAACATATAACGCCAAAGACTTTTATTTTGAGACAGCGGAGGCGGTTGAGGCATTCGTGAGGGCAGAAGGCTGTGTAGATTAAGGGTGACTATGGGTAATCCCTGATTCCTTGTCATTTATGTAAACATGCGGGCTGATGTTTGGGGGTTGGTGGGAGGATGGGATCGTTGTTATTATGGGGATTGACATATCTGTTGCTGATTATTGTTTATTGTTGATGGGTGTAAATGTGGGACAAAATGTGAAAAAGGAGAATAAAAATATTTATTTAAAAATTTTTAAAGGTGAAGCGGCAGAGGTTGGTGGACCACAAGTACTCGCTTGTCTCTACCCCGGAGCTACTCGCAAGTATAAAAAAGTTACAGGCGCGGTTAGATTTGCTAACAAGTAAGGCAGTGAGTCAGCTGCAACACTCAAGGGGGTCTTTATTGTTCCGGGTGCGGCGATGACCAGCTAAGTCGCACGTTTCGGCAGCTCACAGTGGAACGGACTTTTGGGCTCTTAATAGGAGCCCCAACGGCAATTTAAACGGCCAAAAACACTGTGTGGTAAACCAGAAGGGAATCCCCCCCGGACACGCATGGATAAGGGAGAGGATAGCGGCCGGATTGCGGAGGATCCTCTGGAGCAGCGGCAAGGAAGGCAAGCTCAAAGCAAGATGGCGTCGGAAGGGGGCCGTTTGTTATGGGGCCCGGACCAACAAGAGTTCCTGCGGCGCTGTGTGGAAGAGCTGAAAAAGGAGTTGAAGAAGGAGCTGTTGGCCCCGATATTACAGGCGATTGAAGGGCTAAAGGAGGAGCAGAAGACCCAAGAGCAGGAGCTTCGGGTCGTGAAGGCAAAGGCTGCTGAAAATGAAGACGAAATACAGGGCCTGGTGGTGAAGACAGAGACGCACGAGGCACAGCACAAAAGGTGTGTGGAAAGGCTGGAAGTACTGGAGAATAATTCGAGGAGTAAGAATTTAAGGGTTCTGGGTCTTCCCGAAGGCGCAGAAGGGGCGGACGTCGGGCCATATGTGAGCACGATGCTTCACTCGCTAATGGGATCGGAGGCCCCGACGGGCCCTTTGGAGGTGGAGGGAGCTTATCGAGTTTTGGCGCGAAGACCGAGGGCTGGAGAAATACCTCAAGCAATAGTGGTGAGGTTTCTCTGCTATAATGACAGAGAGACGGTCCTCAGATGGGCGAAGAAAACTCGGAGCTGTAGGTGGGAGAACGCGGTGATCCGCGTATACCAGGATTGGAGTGCGGAGGTGGCGAGAAGGAGGGCAAGTTTTAATCGGGCTAAGGCGGTGCTTCACAAAAAGAAGATCCAGTTTGGAATGTTACAACCGGCGAGATTGTGGGTCACACACCAAGGGAAGCACCACTACTTTGAGACGGCAGAAGAGGCGTGGACACTCATTGTGGACGAGAAGCTGGAATAGTCTGACGAGAGAAAGAACTTTTGGGACAAAGTGGTGGGGTGATTATGTGGGGCAAGGAAAAGGGGGGGGGGGGGGGGGAAAGAGAGATGGTTTTTCAATTTGTTAATCTTGCGATCCTGTAACTTTTCTCTCTTCCCATGTTGTTGGGGGGGGAGGGGAGTATGAGGAACTGTGGGCGCCGGTCATTAGGGGCGGGGCCGAGTGGGAAACGCGGGTTTTGTTCCCGCGCTATGGTAATTATGGCGGGAACAGGGACGCAGGAAGGAGGGGGCCTCGCACAGTGGGGGCCGAGGACAAGGGGGGAAGCAGAGGTCAGCCAGAGTTCGCTGACTTCTGGGAGCAACATGGGGGGTGCAACTACGCTAGAAAGGGATCTAGCGGGGGGAGGGGGGGGGGGTTAACTGGGTTGCTGCTGCTAAGGAGAAGGGGGAGCTGTTATGGGATGGGGTGGTCGAGGCGGGAGGGCATCGTCGGGGGATACACGGATACGTGGGAACCGGGTGAGGAGCTGGGTTTAAAAAGGGGATGGCTAGTCGACAAGGGGAGGGGGTAAAGAGCCCCCCAACCCAGCTGATCACGTGGAACGTGAGAGGGCTGAACGGGCCGATTAAAAGGGCACGGGTACTCGCACACCTAAAGAAATTAAAGGCAGATGTGGTTATGTTGCAGGAGACGCATTTGAAACTGATAGACCAGGTCAGACTACGTAAAGGATGGGTGGGGCAGGTGTTTCATTCGGGTTTGGATGCGAAGAACAGGGGGGTGGCTATCTTAGTGGGGAAACGGGTACTGTTTGAGGCAAAGACCATAGTGGCAGACAGTGGGGGTAGATATGTGATGGTGAGTGGCAGATTGCAAGGGGAGGCGGTGGTTCTGGTGAACGTATATGCCCCGAACTGGGATGATGCAAATTTTATGAGGCGTATGTTGGGACGTATCCCGGACCTGGAGGCGGGAAAGTTGGTAATGGAGGGGGAGACTTCAATACGGTGCTTGATCCAGGGCTGGACCGATTGAGGTCCAGGACCAGGAGGAGGCCGGCAGCGGCCAGGGTGCTCAAGGACTTCATGGAGCAGATGGGAGGGGTAGACCCCTGGAGATTTAGTAGGCCTAGGAGTAAGGAGTTCGCATTTTTCTCCCATGTCCACAAAGTATACTCACGGATAGACTTTTGTCGTCTTGGGAAGGGCACTGATTCCGAAGGTGACAGGGACGGAATATACAGCTATAGCTATTTCGGACCACGCTCCACATTGGGTAGACCTGGAGGTAGGAGAGGAAAAAGAACAGCACCCACTCTGGAGAATGGATATGGGCTTATTGGCGGATGAGGGGGTATGTTTAAGGGTGAGGGGGTGCATCGAAAGGTACTTGGAGCTTAATGACAATGGAGAGGTTCAGGTGGGAGTGGTCTGGGAGGCGTTGAAGGCAGTGGTTAGAGGGGAACTGATATCCATAAGGGCACATAAAGGGAAGCAAGAGGGTAAAGAAAGGGAGCGATTGCTGAAAGAACTTTTGAGGGTGGACAGGCAATATGCGGAGGGACCGGAGGAGGGACTGTACAGGGAAAGACAAAGGCTACATGTGGAATTTGACCTGCTGACCACGGGTAAGGCAGAGGCACAGTGGAGGAGGGCACAGGGTGTACAGTATGAGTATGGAGAGAAGGCGAGTCGGCTACTGGCCCACCAATTGAGGAAGAGGGGAGCAGCGAGGGAGATAGGTGGGGTGAGAGATGAGGAGAGAGAGATGGAACGGGGAGCGGAGAGAGTGAACGGGGTGTTCAAGGCATTTTATGAGAGGTTATATAAGGCTCAGCCCCCGGAAGGGAAGGAGGGAATGATGTGTTTCTTGGATCAGCTGGAATTCCCTCAGGTGGAGAGGGCGGGACTGGGCGCACAGATTGAGATGGAGGAGGTGGTAAAAGGGATTGGGAGCATGCAGGCAGGGAAGGCCCAGGGACCGAACGGATTCCCGGTGGAATTTTATAGGAAGTATATGGACTTACTGGCCCCGCTTTTGACGAGAACCTTTAATGAGGCTAGGGAAAGGGGGCAGCTGCCCCCGACTATGTCGGAGGCAACGATATCGCTCCTTTTGAAGAAGGAAAAAGACCCGCTGCAGTGTGGGTCCTACAGGCACATTTCCCTTTTAAATGTAGATGCTCAGCTCCTGGCCAAGGTGATGGCGACGAGGATAGAGGACTGTGTCCCGGGGGTGGTCCACGAGGATCAAACTGGGTTCGTTAAGGGGAGACAGCTGAACACGAACATACGGAGGTTGCTAGGGGTAATGATGATGCCCCCACCAGAGGGGGAGGTGGAGATAGTGGTGGCGATGGACGCCGAGAAAGCATTCGACAGAGTGGAGTTGGATTATCTGTGGGAGGTGCTGAGGAGATTTAGTTTTGGAGAAGGGTATATCGGATGGGTACAGCTGCTGTATAGGGCCCCGGTGGCGAGCGTGGTCACGAACAGACAGAGGTCTGATTACTTCCGTCTTCATAGAGGGACGAGGCAGGGGTGTCCCCTGTCTCCGTTACTGTTTGCATTGGCAATTGAGCCCCTGGCCATAGCACTGAGGGGCTCCAGGAAGTGGAGGGGAGTGCTCAGGGGAGGAGAAGAACACCGGGTATCCTTGTATGCAGATGATTTATTGCTGTATGTTGCGGACCCAGTGGAGGGGATGCCTGAGATAATGCAGACACTCAGGGAGTTTGGGGAATTTTCAGGGTACAAATTGAATATGGGTAAGAGTGAGTTGTTTGTGGTGCATCCGGGGGAGCAGAGCAGGGGAATAGATGACTTACCGCTGAGGAAGGTAACAAGAGATTTCCGGTACTTAGGGATTCAGATAGCCAGGAGTTGGGGAACCTTACATAGGCTTAATTTAACAACATTGGTGGAACAGATGGAGGAGGATTTTAAGAGATGGGACATGGTGCCCCTGTCACTGGTGGGTAGGTTGCAGGCGGTCAAAATGGTAGTCCTCCCAAGATTCCTCTTTGTGTTTCAGTGCCTTCCGGTGATGGTCACGAAGGCTTTTTTCAAGAGAATTGAGAAAAGTGTCATGAGTTTTGTGTGGGCCGGGAAGACCCAGAGAGTGAGGAGGGGGTTCTTGCAGCGTAGCAGGGATAGGGGGGGGCTGGCACTACCGAGCCTAAGTGAATACTACTGGGCCGCCAATATCGCAATGGTGTATAAGTGGATGGGAGAAGGGGAGGAAGCGGCGTGAAAGAGATTGGAGATGGCGTCCTGCAAGGGAACCAGCCTACAAGCAATGGTGACGGCGCCGTTGCCGTTCTCCCCGAAGAAATACACCACAAGTCCAGTGGTGGTGGCAACACTAAAAATTTGGGGGCAGTGGAGACGACATAGGGGGAAGGACGGGAGCCTCGGTGCGGTCCCCGATAAGAAATAACCATAGGTTTGTCCCGGGGAGAATGGATGGGGATTTGGAGCATGGCAGAGAGCTGGGGTAGTGCAACGGAGAGATCTGTTCGTAGACGGGACGTTTGCGAGTCTGGGAGCGCTGACGGAAAAATATGGGTTGCCCCAAGGGAATGCATTTCGGTACATGCAACTGAGGGCTTTTGCGAGGCAACAGGTGAGGGAATTCCCGCAGCTTCCGACGCAGGAGGTTCAGGATAGAGTGATTTCAGGTACATGGGTGGGGGGTGGTAGGGTGTCGGATATATACAGGGAAATGAGGGACGAGGGGGAGATCATGGTGGATGAGCTGAAGGGGAAATGGGAAGAGGAGCTGGGGGAAGAGATTGAGGAGGGGCTGTGGGCTGATGCCCTACGTAGGGTAAACTCATCGTCCTCGTGCGCCAGGCTAAGCCTGATACAATTCAAGGTTTTACACAGGGCGCATATGACCAGAGCACGGCTCAGTAAATTTTTCGGGGTAGTGGATAGGTGTGGGAGATGCTCGAGAAGCACAGCAAACCACACCCACATGTTTTGGTCATGTCCGGCACTGCAGGGGTTCTGGGTGGGGGTGACAAAGGTGCTTTCGAAGGTGGTGGGGGTCCGGGTCGAGCCAGGCTGGGGGTTGGCTATATTCGGGGTTGCAGAAGAGCCGGGAGTGCAGGAGGCGAAAGAGGCTGATGTCTTGGCCTTTGCGTCCCTAGTAGCCCGGCGAAGGATATTGCTTATGTGGAAGGAAGCCAAACCCCCGGGCGTGGAGACCTGGATAAATGACATGGCAGGGTTTATAAAACTAGAACGGATAAAGTTCGCACTAAGGGGTTCGGCTCAAGGGCTCACCAGGCGGTGGCAACCGTTCATTGACTACCTCGCAGAATGATAAAGGAAATGGGAAGGGAACAGCAGCAACCCGGGGCCGGGGGGGGGGGGGGGGGGGGGGGGTCCTCAGGGGTGTTTTTGTATAGATATTTGTATTAGGCTATGTATATTGGATTGTTTGATTTTATTTTTGGAGAGTTATTGTTTTTGATATGGCAGTTGCCATTTAGTTTATATATTATTTATTTATTTGTTAAAAACGGCCACTGTTATTTATATTGTTTTACTGTTATAAAAAGGAAAACCTTTGTATTGTTTTGTTTGGCCAAAAAATTTGAATAAAATATATATATATTTTTTTTTTAAAAAGGGGGGGTCTTTATTAACACGGGGAGAAGACCAGTCGCCTTTTAACTCAACAGCTGAGGAACCAGGCTGCTTCCCGGCTGATTGTACAGATAAAGGACTCGGGCGGCAGTTTGGTTTCTGCCTGCTAGAAAGTCAATGCGTTTTGCAACATTTTATAGGGATGTCTATAGGTCAGAGCCCCCAGAGGGGGCTCGGCCATGGTGGCGCTATTGGATGGTTGTCCTTTTCATTGGTGGAGAAAGAGAGAGAAGTTGGAATCCCTGTTGGGTTTGGAGGAAATTCTGAAATGTATTGGGTTAATGCAGACTGGCAAGACTCACAGCCGTGATGGATTCCCCATTGAGTTTCCAAGACATTTGCGGGTCAGTTGATCCCGTTAATATTGGACATGTTCAATGACTCCTTGTCCCGGAGTTCTTTGCCAGTTACATTGCTGCAGGCCTTCACTTCCCTGATCTTGAAGAAGGACTCCATGTGGATTGTTTCATTCCATTTTGCTTTTAAAGACAGATGTTAATTGGGCAGCACAGTGACATTGTTGCTTCACAGCGCGAGGGACCCGGGTTCGATTCCCGGCTTGGGTCACGGTCTGTGCGGAATCTGCACGTTCTCCCTGCGTCTGTGTGGGTTTCCTCCGGGTGCTCCGGTTTCCTCCCACAAGTCCCGAAAGATGTGCTTGCTAGTGGAATTGGACATTCTAAATTCTCCTTTTTGCATACCCGAACAGGCGACTAGGGACTTTTCATACTAACTTCATTGCAGTGTTAATGTAAGCTACTTGTGACAATAATAAAGATTATTATTATTAAACTGCTCACAAAGGTGCTGGTGCTGTGGTTGGAGCCCTGCCTTCCAGTGGTGATCGAGGAAGACCATATTGGCTACTTTAAGGGTCAGTAATATACGTTGGTTGTGGAGTATTGTTTCTCCCCCCCCCCCCCCCCCCCCCCCCCCCCTCTCATGCCCGAGTCAGAGACAATTGTGTCTTTGGATGCCGAAAAAGCGTTTGACATGATGGAGAGGGGGGTATCTCAGATTCTTGAGGTTTGGTTTAGGACAAAAGTTAATTTCTTGGATTAATGTGCTGTATAGGGTCCCCACTGCTAGTGTCTGCTCCAATGTATTGAGGGCGGGGTATTTTTCATTGAATAGGGGTGTGAGGCATGGACGTCCATTACCTCCGCTTCTGTTTGCTTTGCCAATTGAATCACTGGCCATGGAGTTAAAATCCTACAGTAAGTGGAAGTCAGGGAGGGAGGAAGCACAGTGTGTCCTTGTGTGTAGATGATTTGCTTCTTGATATTACGGACCTATGGATGAGATCATTAAGTTACTTAGGAGTTTTGGCTCCATCTTTGGGTATAAGTTGAATTTGGACAAGAGCAAATTCTTTTCAGTTGATCCCCAGGGGAGGGGAGCGGATCAAGGAATGTTGCCTTTTCACCTTGCTTCATCTGGAAATGCAGTGGCCCATGATTGGGTCTCACTCCACAAATTAAATTTTGCAAGTCTGGAGAATGTGGTCAAGTCTGACTTCCCCTGTCCTTGGCAGGTGGGGTCCAGACTACCAAAATTAATGTCCTTCTGAGGTTTTTATTTATTTTTCAGTGTCTCACTATTTTTCTCCCAAATCCTTTTTTGCTAGAGTAAATGTCCTCTTTCATTTGGGCAAGACGCTAGAGATCCATAGGGCATTTCTCAGGAGGGATAATTTTGCCCAATATGTTACTTTATTATTGGGCTGCTACTATTGAGAAAGTACTGGGGTGGCTTAGTGATCTGGGTATCATTTGAGGTCAAATGGAGGTGAGTTCGTGTAGAATTAATCCAAGAACACACTGGGAGTCATACAGCCTCACTTCTGTTCTCTCCTGCGAAATTTTCTTCGAATCCAGTGCTGGTGTCCACCCTGAGAATCTGGAAGCAGTTCAGACAGCATTTTAAATTTAGCTCCATGTCATTGTTAGCCGCTATCTGTAAGTAATCATGTCTTTGTGCCGACATGCTTGGACTCAATTGTTTGGGATATAGGAAGGAAAGGGTCTGGAAAGTTTGGGGGACATGTTCGTGGAGGGAAGGTTTACCAGTTGAGGAGCTGTCTGAAAATTCTCTCCCTGCAACCAATTCGTTCAGATTCATGATTCTTTGTGGAACACTATTCCCTCTTTTCCTCTGGCACCACCATCCTCCCCGTTGAAGAGGATTTCATCTTTGACCGGGTCTGGTGCGGGGGGATATTGCAGGTATTTATGGTCAGATCAAGTCAGCGGAGTCGGCTCCATTGGATACAGTGAAGATAAAATGGGAGGATAAATTGGGTCCTATTCTGGGTGAAGAGGCTCTTGGTCGGGTCAACTCCACGTCCTCCTGTGCTCGGCTTAGTTTGATCCAGTTCAAGGTGGTGGACAGGGATTATCTGACTAAGGCAAGGATACATGTTTTTTCCCGGGGTAGATGACAAGCGTGAGCGGTGTCCTTGGGGGCAACTAATCATACACACATGTTCTGGTAATGTCCCAAATTGTTAAGCTTTTGGGTCTCCTCCATTAACACTATGTCAGCGATTCTTAATGTCTTAATGCCTTGTCCGCAGATGACCATTTTCGAGGTGTCAAACACACTGGCGCGGCAGGTGGGGGGGCCTCGTTAATATCCCGGAGGCGAGTTCTGCCGGGGAAGTTTCCTACTCCGTCCAGTGCCTCAACTTGTTAGGTGACCTCATGGGAATTTCTACATTTGGAGACGGTGAAGTACGCTATTAAGGGGTTGATAGGAGGGTTCTATCCAAGATGGCAGTCCTTTCTCAAGAGTTATTCACAATCAGTTGTTGGGGAAGGATTGTTTTTGTTAATGGGGGAGGGGGGGACTGTATTCTTTACATATTGTAACTTGTAGATCAGTTGTCTGTTATATTGTTTTGTTTATTGAAAAATCTTTTAATAAAAATATATATATTTTAAAGATAATCATTCCAATATCCCTTTCTAAATCAAGTGAATTGCAAATTGCAGTATTCTGAACATTATAAAAAGATAACCACTGAATTTAAGACTGTGAAATAAGCAAGCACCAGTCATCCAAAAGCACTAACAGAGCCAAAAACAAAATAAAGTGCTCCAGCTTGGTTAAAAATTATTCAAACCTTTTTATTGTAGCTCTTGGAGCAATCTACTACTTGGATTTCAGTGAGTTTTACAAATGTTCAATTAGAACACAAAAATCTGGAGTTTATTTGGCTGTGTGACTCCCGGTGTGTTCTTGGATTAATTCTTAGTATTTTTCACTGTATTACAATAATATGGTTTTACCCACACAGAGGTCCAACTTCCTGGGAGATCCCAGGTGTAACATTGCAGAGTGAGGTACAATGTTGGATAATGCCCATTGT
This sequence comes from Scyliorhinus torazame, assembly GCF_047496885.1. NCBI lineage: Eukaryota > Metazoa > Chordata > Chondrichthyes > Carcharhiniformes > Scyliorhinidae > Scyliorhinus > Scyliorhinus torazame. The sequence continues at coordinate 157,514,127 of NC_092724.1, read as the reverse complement.
GCTTCTAGCAACAACCTTTGATGGGACAGAAGCTTTTCCTTGCTGTTGATTGCAAAAGCCTTAGTCGAATCAAATTTGGGCAGTGATAACTCAGTTCTTTGTGGGCAGAGTCTCAGAAAAAACTAATTTGGAGGGCTCATCAAAAATCCTCAGCTCTTATTTTTGAAGATCATGAACCTGCATGCCCATATACTCAATAACCCATATATTATTACCTTGTGCTCCAAAACAATGGAATAAACGAGCAATGCACCACTATATCACCCTTTTAAAATCTTCGGATTCCACAAAACTGCCTAACAATGCGTTTCTCCCTGTATATTGTGCACTATCATTGGATTTTATGAAAAAACAGCCCTAGTGTAGACCGCAAGCATTATGTACAGCAAGACTCAACTTATTGGAGATGCTTTATTTGACATACAAGTTTTCTGCAGTGCATATTATAAAGTGAAAATTCTGAAATGTTCTCTTCCCCAATAATCACATCTCCCATGAAGGTGTCAAAGTCTTGCTGTGTCGCACAAACATGAAGTAGCATCTAGCAACTTTAAGCAATCATTCATTCATTGTGAGCCTCCGTGGTGAATGCCGTTACGCTAACTGTACCAGTTCCAAGGCTGTTCCTGTCCTTGTCTGGCATCCAAATACATGCATTTCTAGCCACAGTCTTTAGACAGATTAAGAAAGGGGACTGAACAATTTAACTTTCCCCAATCCTGTGGCTTTGAGCCTATTTGGACACCGATTGTACCCCAGTTAAGATCAGCGATCTCAGCACAGTAACCTGTTAAATATGCATTTTGCCTCTTGAACGATAGAACTAAAGTATTTTATTTTGCATTCTGTGTTGGAACAGTGTCTCCACCATTCTGACATATACAGTAGAAAACCAGTCTCTTTGAGTTCTGCTGTTATCATGGAGACCCAGCGAACAAATCCAAAGAAAGCAGCTATCTTAAAGGTAAATTGTAAGTTAATGGTTTACTGTGTCTAGAAACGCCTTTGATTTTGGAACTGGAACTCAAACGATTGGCCATGCTCGAGGTGTAGAAACACCTCTTCAGTATGCAATGATTCTCTGTTGTTCCTGCCACTACTTCAGCACTTTGAGTTCAACAATACAGCCCTAAACCGTGGTAATTTTGTACGCTAATCACATTCAGGACTTGATTGAAAACAAATGTTGCCAATCAAGTGGTGCTGCAACAAGTTTTAGCTTTACTTGCGTAACCTAGATATTCAAGTGGCAAGAACTGACCAATGTCTTTGAGGAAGTCAACGCTTTTCCAGTCAGTCCAGTTTACCTTACAGGATGTTGCTCGAACAAAATAGATTACTCACGAGTTGCAAGAAGCAGGCTATCCTGTAGAGAAGACTTTCAATTCGAATACGATCTAGTTCTGGCTGGCATGATGTGGCGGTGATGGAAGGGTTGCTATGGGTGATGAGCGCTTCTGTACAGTACTTCGCTGCCAGTTCGTATTCCTGCACTCTCAGACATTCAAATGCTTGTTCACATGACTTTTCCGGTCTCCTGTATGCCATGGCTCAGCGAACAAAACCCTGAAAATGAAGTAGAGAGAGAGAGACACGGTTTATTGTGCCACTTATTCAATTTTTAAACTAGTCCAGGATTAGCATTTTGGTTTTAACCTGGCCAATATTCTATATTTTACACTCCCAGCACATAGCAACACGTGCTTGGGACACTTCCCAGTCTTGCAGAAACTCGTTTAAAGTCCAGCTTTCAGTGTCTCATTCTGTGTCATTTCAGACAGTGTAGGTGCATGCTCCACATCTGTATGAACAAGAGAATCAGGATAGGAACTGTGGGTCTTGTGTTGATCTGGCCAAATATCCTGATGACATTCCCCGTCAAGATTCACAATGAATAGCCACTTAAGATGCTATTTCAGTGTGTGTGCAACAGAATCACAGCATGATTTCAACATCTGCACAAGAGTGTGTGTGTGTGTGTGTGATGAGGGGGGGGTACACTAAAGATATGCATTGTAGAAAGCTTGCACATTAAACAAAGCATCTAGGTCCACAATGTATTATTTTTTGACATTTGCAAGTCAGCCAGTGTGATATTAATTTCACTAGCCTACCTGGGGGAAAATACATTTGGTTTCTTATAAAGTCTAATAAAAGTGGTGTGTTCTGGGAGAGAAACAATGTTGGAAAAGCAGTATTATGAATACATCAAATTTTAAATTGATGGCACAGTACTCGTGTAATCCATTTTGAACCTATTGAGCTTTTTCATCACTGCACATGCTAGTTCCGTGCATCACAGTGCAAGCACAATGTTTCAACAGGAAGTTAAGAAAAGGTGGAGGGGTGGCACTATTACCTAATGATGGTATTAGCACATTACAGAGGGATGACCTAAGTTGAGGAAATGAGGATGTGAAAGCAGTTTGGGTTGAGATGAGAAATGATAAAGTCACGGCTGGGAGTGGTGCACAGGCCCCCTAATTGTAACTACACAGTAGAATTCCATAGATTTTGGAGTGCCGAAGGAGGCCAGTCAACCCTTCGGGTCTGCACCAACCCTCTGAAAGGGCACCTACTTCGGACACTAAGGGACAATTTTGTGCACATCTAACCTGCACATCTTTGGACAGCAGGACAGCAGGGGCAGCATGGTAGCATAGTGGTTAGCACAATTGCTTCACAGCTCCAGGGTCCCAAGTTCGATTCCCGGCTGGGTCACTGTCTGTGCGGAGTCTGCACGTTCTCCCCGTGTGTGCGTGGGTTTCCCCCGGGTGCTCCGGTTTCCTCCCAGTCCAAAGATGTGCAGGTTAGGTGGATTGGCCATGATAAATTGCCCTTAGTGTTGGTTGAGTGGAGTTACTGGGTTATGGGGCTAGGGTGGTGTGGGCTTGAGTAGGGTGCTCTTTCCAAGAGCTGGTGCAGACTCGATGGGCTGAATGGCCTCCTTCTGCACTGTAAATTCTATGATTCTATGACAGAGTATGAAAGCGGAGCTAATGGAAGCTTGTCAGAAAGGTATAGCGATAATTGTGGGATATTTTAATCTACATATAGACTGGATTTCTGAGAACAGCACATTTTGGAACCAACCAGAGGGCAGGATATACTAGATCTGGTATTGTGCAGCGAGATGGGATTAATTAATAATATCAAAGTGAAGGCAGGAAGCTGGGTAGCAGCAATCACATGACTAAATTTTGCATTCAGTTTCAGGGAGAGAAGAGTGCATCCAAGACTAGTATTTTAAACTTAAGGGCGGGCAATTATGTGGGCATAAAAGCAGAGCTAGTGAGAGTGAACAGGCAAGCATGATTAAAACATGGAGCAAGAGATGTTCAGTGGCAGACATTTAAAGGGATATTTCAGAATACACAGAACAGACCTTCTGCAAAGGAGAAAAAAAAAAATCAAGGCCGGTCATCCGTGGTTAACCAAAAAGGTTAAAGCCTGTATTAAATTTAAAGAAAAAACATATATTTGCACAAAGACAACTGGTGGGTCAGAAGATTGGAAAGAATACAAAGAACAAAGAATGACAAAAATATTGACAAGGAGGGAAAAGCTAGAGTACGAGAGAAAGCTGGCTAATAACACAAAGATAAATAGTAAGAGTTTCTATAGATATTTAAATAAGAAAAGTTAACAAAGTGAGCATTGGTCCTATGGAAAGTGCATCTGGGGCATTAATAATGGAAAGCAGGGCTGTTGCAGATGAATTAAACATGTACTTTGCATTATTTTCACTATAGGAGGCACCAGTAACATCCCAGAAATAGCTGTAAATCAGGAAAAACTCCGGAAAAATCACAATCACCAGGGAAGCGCACCGGAGAATATTATTGGGTCTGTGGGGCTGACAAATCCCTGGGTCTAGGTGGCCTTCAATTGAAAAAGTGGCTAATGAGATAGTTGACGCATTAGTTTTCATTTTCCCGAGTTTCAGGGAAGATTTTTAGATTGGAAGATAGCAAATGTAACTTCATTATTCAAAAAAAGGGAGAGACACAGAAAGCAGGGCCAATTAGCCAAACATCTCTCATTGTGAAAGTGTAAAAAGCCATCTGTTATAGCTGAAAGTGAGGAATGCAGAAATGAAGAAAGAGTTTTTAGAATAGGTTTTAATTAATGGATTACATCTGTAACAGAGTGACGGTTTATAAGAAAATATAATCGCTAACAGATCTTCTGTTTCAGAGTCAGTGAGATAGAGAATACACTACATTATAAAAATAGGGGTGGTGGCACAGAACAAGAGTCCACAAGTATTAAAAAAAGGGATTAAGACAGAATGCAGGAAACTATAGGCAGTTAGCCTAACATTGGTCATAGGGAAAATGTCAGAAACCACTACTAAAAATGTTATAACAGGGCACCTGGAAAAATTCAAAGCAATCAGGCAAAGGTTTGTGAAAGGGAAATCACATTTAAGCAATTTAGTGGAGTTCTTTGAAGGAGTCACGTGCTGTGGATAAAGGGAAACTGGTAGATGTACAGTACTTGATTTCCAGAAGGCATGTGATGCATTGATACATAAAAGATAGGAGCAGGAGACCTTTTGGCTCTTCGAGCCTGCTCCGCCATTCATTACGATCATGGCTGATCATCCAACTCAATCGCCCAATCCTGCTTTCTCCCCATAGCCTTTGATCCCATTCTCCCCAAGTGCTATATATATATATATAGACGCCTCTTGAAAATATTCAATGATTTAACATCAACTACTTCCTGTAGTAATGAATTCCACAGGCTCACCACTCTGTGTGTGAAGAAATGTCTCCTTATCTCTGTCCGAAATAGTTTACCCTGTATCCTCAGACTGTGACCCCTGGTTCTGGACACACATCATTGGTAACATCTTCCCTGCGTCTAGCCTAAGGTGCCACAGTAAAGATTATTGCTTGAAAGTAAAACTCTTAAGGTGTGGTGGGCAACATATTAGCATGGAAAGATAATTAGCTAGCTAACAGGAAACAGTTGGCATAAATGGGTCTTTTTCTGATTGGCAGGGTGTGACGGCTACAGGGATCAGTGCTGGGGCCTCAACCTTCTACAATTTATATAAATGACTTGAATCAAGGGACAGAAGGGATAGTTGCTAAAGTTACAGACGGCAAAAGATAGGTAGTAAAGTAGATTGTGAATAGGACACAAGGAGGCTACAAAGGGTCATCAATGGGTTACGTGAGTGGACAAAAAATCTGGCAGAGTGCAGAGTGGGAAAATGTGAAATCACCTATTTTGACAGGAAGAATAAAAAAACCTTTGTTTTCGAAATGGTGAGGAATTGCAGAGCTGAAGCGTAGAGGGATCTGGGTGTCCTTGTACATGAATCAGAAAAGTCTAGTATATGGGTAGAGTCACAGAGGTCTACATCACAGAAAAGGCCCTTCGACCCATTGCATTTGCACAGGTAAAAAAAAACAACCATCTAAATATTTTAATCCCATTTTCCAGCACTTGGCCCATAGCCTTGGCGTTGCAAGTGCATGTCTAAATACTTCTTGAATGTTACGAGGGTTTCTGCCTCCATCACCGTTCCAGGCAGGAAGTTCCAGATTCCCACCACCCTCTGGGTAAAAACGTTTTTTCTCACATCCCCTCCCTTAAATCTATGCCCCCTAATCATTGATCCCTCCACCAAGATGAAAGGTTTCTTCCTGTGTGCTCTATCTGTAACCCAAGTCTATCCAATCTCTCTTCATAACTAAATCTCTCCAGCCCAAGCAACATCCTCTGCACCATTTTCAGTGCTTTTCCGGGTACAGCAAGTAATAGGATGTCATTGTTTATTGTGAGAGGAATTGATTACAAAAGTAAGGAGGTTATGCTGCAGTTGTTCTGGGCATTGGTGAGACCACATCTGGAAGTGTGAGCAGTACTGGTCTCCTTATCCAAAGAAATATGTAAATACTGCTCAAAGAAGGTTTTTTTTATCCAAAGGGGAGGTCGGCATAGCTGGCTGTGCCAGCAATTACTGTCCTTCCCTAATTGTCCTTGAGGGAGCTGTTAAGAGTCAACCACATTGCTGTGGGTCTGGAGTCACATGTAGACCAGTCCGGGTAAGGATGACAGATTTCCTTCCTTAAAGGTGAACCAGATGGGTTTTTACGACAGTCAATAATGGTTTCATGGTCATCATGAGACTTTTAATTCCAGATTTTAATTGAATTCAAATTTCACCATCTGCAGTGGCGGGATTTGAACCCGAATCGCCAGATTACTCTGCGTCTCTGGTTTTACTAGTCCAGTGACAATACCACTGCGTCACCACCTCCTCTAGACTAATACCAGGAATGAGTGGGTTGACTTATGAAGAAAGGTTGTGGAGATTAGGTTTGAATCCACTAGCGCTTAGAAGAGTAAGAGGCAACTTGATCAAAACCAGAGAGGACCAGATATACCAATGTCTATGTTCTATTGACAGGGTGGATGTGAAGTGGATCTTTCTTCTTGTCGGAGAATCTAGAACTAGGGGTCACTGTTTTCAAATAAAGGGGTCACTCATTTAAGATGGAGAGGTGGAGAATATTTTTCCCCCAGCGTTTCTGGAACTCTTCCTCAGAATGCAGGCTTTAAATACTTTTAACGCAGAGCTAGATAGAATATTGATTAACAAGGATGATATGAGCACTTGAAATGCCATAACATACAAGGCTACAGGACAAGTGCTGGAAGATGGGATTAGTGGAGGTAGGTGTTTGATGGCCGGCATGACAAGATGGGCCGACGGGCTTCTTTCCGTGCTGTTAAAAACTCTTGACTCTAGGGGGTGAAAGGTTGTCAGGGGTAGGTAGGAATGTGGGATTGAGGTTACAATCAGATCAGCCATAATGTGCAGATTTGAGGGGCTGAGTGGCCTACTCCTGCTCCTAACTCAAATGTTCATAGAGTCGTGTGTTTAAATCTGATACCACCACTGCCAAAAAAAAAATGCAGGATTTGCATGCCAGGATGGGGATAACAGCACCATGCTAACATAAAACACAATGAATTCTATGTCTTTAGTCTTTAGCTTTGAATTCACATATTAGTTTTCTTGCATTCACCAAATCCTCTCGGCATTTTAGAAATTATGTCTCCATTCACTTTTCTTCCCTAGAATGCACACTACAGAAAAAATACCAGAGTGCGGTGATCCATTTTCAGAATTTAAAAGGTCAGTCTGCAGCAAGATATTCTACCTTGGAGGGCATATCTGATCCGACAGTCATAAGATGCACATTCTTCAAAAAGCCACTAGATGGAACATCATCAAGAGCAAGATTCCCAGTTGATTCTCCACTTCGATATTTCTTTACCCTCAGCACAGGAGGTCAGAACAATTCTGAAGCATACTTATGAACATGAATTTTCTTACACGTGGAGACCTTCAGGTTAGCTTTCCCTCACTGCTAGGTTAATCAGGTAATATTGGAGAAGAGATTATGTATAGAACATGTGGAGATTTATTCAATTTCAAACACTTTCAGTTTGGGAGACTCTGGAAAGGCTGATTATTCCCCATCCCATTGTTGGCCTGTGCAGGAAAGTGCATAGGTTGAAGTTCAAGCCTCATCATATCAATGGTCAGGCACCTTTCTGTCATGATGCTACAAGAGCCAGGATTTGGGACATATTACTGACTTACTTTGCTTTAAATAGATGGATGCAGGTAATTGGATTATTTCTCATTTTCTGAATAGGTAACATTCCAAGGATTTTACTATCCAAGACTGTCTGAAAAGGAGATAGAAAGCTATTCAAAAGATAACAGCCTGGATTTTGCAGTCAGCAACAAAGCAACATCAAAGGAAGCACCCCACAACTATTAAAGCACCTCATAAATAAAAGCAAATTACTGCGGATGCTGGAATCCGAAACGAAAGAGAAAATGCTGGAAAATCTCAGCAGGTCTGGCAGCATCTGTAGGGAGAGAAAAGAGCTAACGTTTCGAATCCAGATGACCCTTTGTCAAAGCACCTTTTTATTAAAACACCTCTGCAGTATGGGTTTCCTCTTTCCCAACAGCAGTTTGAATCTCTCAGCAAGTCAAGGAAATGTCACCAATGTGTGCAGCAGCAGTGTACCAATTTTTTAAAAAACGTTGTCACAAGCTGACATTAACACTGCAACGAAGTTTCATAATGATACTTTAGAGATCATTTTTACTTCTGCAAGATTACGGTTTAATTGTAGGAAACAGGATAAATGCAAATAAAGCAGCTTGAAGACTATTACACTTAAAAGGTTGGGGCCATGTTGACTTCAGAGGTTAACAGCTAGAAAGAGAAGATAATCAAACAGAATGTGGGCTTCCTTAGCTGGAGAATTGGAAACAAAGGCAGGATTCTCCGAGCCTCCGCGCCGAAATCGCGATCAGCACGGGGGTGGAGAATTTGTGTCACACCCGAGATCGGGTCCGACGCCGCTCCCGCGATTCTCCGGTCCCTGGAGAATCGCTGGCAATCACGCAGTCACCGAGTACATCTGGCAGAGTTCCCGACAGCGTGCTTCTCTCATGGTTCCACCAATCGGGACCTCGATGTGGCGGCTGCAGACTCAGTCTGCAGCCACCCTGGTGGGGGGAGAACATTCACCAGGACGGCCAGACTACCGATCGGGGGCCACCAATTCGGAGGCGGGAGTGATCTTGGGGGGGGGGGGCTATGTTTTCGGTGCCGGTCCGCAGTGTGGGTCGGCCATGTCGCACGGGGCGGTCGACGCAGGCCGCCATCTTGCGCATGCGCGGAACCCTCACCGGAAGTGCAGGGCCCCGTATCGGCAGCCGGAACTGCGGGAAGCACTCCGGGCCCTTGCTCGCCCCCAGCAAATCAGAGAATCACCCTGGACTTTCTCGAGATAAGTCCAGAGTGATTAGCGCGTGTTTTTTCGCAGGCGTGGGGACATAGCCCCATTATTGTAGATTCCCGCCCAAGGTGTCTGCACTGCTTACAGAAATGGAGCCCAAAGAGTTTTGCTGTTTCATTTTGGGAGTTAAAAGTTACAACTAATTTACAAACATTCACTGAGCCCTGGAAGGCCAAGTCGTCGTGGAGATGGGTGGGGTTTAAGACGGTTGTAGGGTTTCAACGTCGTACAACACCAGGTTAAAGTCCAACAGGTTTGTTTCGATGTCACTAGCTTTCGGATGACATCGAAACAAACCTGTTGGACTTTAACCTGGTGTTGTAAGACTTCGTACTGTGCTCACCCCAGTCCAACGCCGGCGTCTCCACATCGTAGGGTTTCAAGTTAGCTTTCTTTTCTACAGGTGTGAGTGTTCTGCTGCAGTCGAGAAAGGCCAGAAAAGGTGCTGCTTTTGGCAGGCTCTAGGCAGCAAAAAATGTTGCTCTCAGGAGAAGTCCCAGGAGTTGTTTGACAGCTGTGAGGTTAGAGCTCAGGAGCAGTTCTGGAGAGTATGCAGACCGTCACTGAGAAAGGGTTGGGGATCAGAAGCAGCCCTGGAAGTTTGAAGCTGAGGAGACTGGTGAAAGTCAGGGGCAGTGCCAGCCCAGTGAAGCTAGTCAGCTCTTAAAGAGCTGATTAAGTAGAGGTTAGAGTAGACTTAGAAATTTAGGGGAATGAAGTCTTGGGAAACGAGACTGAAACCCTGGGAGGTGTGCATTTGTTGAGGCAGTCCAAATGGGTGCAGCACTGAGGGGATTCAGAGGTTTGATCTTGCAAGTGAAAAGCTTAGAATTCCTCATGAGGGAGACAGTGTTTCTAGGAGATTGGCCAACTCTACTGACATCTGGTTGGCTGCTGAGAAACCTGCGGGATCTATCTTGGTCGTATTTGCTTTTTATTATTATATATAATGTGGCATGTTCAACCACAGGTTGCCTGTGTGTAATTCACATGTACCTCATATTAAGTCTGAATGTTAGAACCTAAGATAGATATTCTAAAATTGTTTAAACTTTCTGACCTTTGATAGTAACATTTATTTTTGTTTACTTTAAAATAAAACATTAATAATAATAATCGCTTATTGTCACAAGTAGACTTCAATGAAGTTACTGTGAAAAGCCCCTAGTCGCCACATTCCGGCACCTGTTCTGGGAGGCTAGAACGGGAATTGAACCCGCGCTGCTGGTCTTGTTCTGCATTACAAGCCAGCTGTCTTAGCCCACTGTGCTAAACCAGCCCCTGGTCCCCAACCAGATCTTGATCGAAATCTGGGGCGTCTAGAAACATAATTTTAACTGATTTTTATTTTCCATTAGGGAGATATTTGACATTGCACAAACAAACCTAGTTTCAGAGACAAGTGTGCATTGCAGTAATTAAGAAGTTTGTACACATCTGGAAGTCTAGTTACATGTATTCAATAACAGTAACTTTTTCACGGCTTTTTACAAGACTTAAGTTTAGAGTGTACGTTTTCATTAAATCCTAATTGCAATGAAGTCTCTGGGAACTTCTACTGCACATCCAATGGAGGAGCATAGATTCACCTCCAGCAATTTCTGGAGTTCCGCAGTATTCTTCAGATTAGCGGACTCCCTAGGTTACTGTCAGTTTCAGTGAGTAACAATGTTGAATGCTGACTGTTTTGCTGTCGTTACCATAGCAAAAAAAAAAAAGGCCATTCACCTGTATTTTCAGTCTAAATCAACAATGTCACATGGTTTGGGGCTTCTTACTGCACCCGATACATGTAGGAAATGCCTGAGGCACAGAGAAAACACACCAAGCTGTAGGGTGGGAACCTAAACAATACCACAGCGTTACGCACATATTTCTTTCTCCCTTTGCAAGAACAAAAATGCCCAAACTACATGAATCAGGTGCCACTATACAAATACAATTTTCAGGCCCAAGTTCCCATAAATCCCAAGAATTAACCCACATAAAACACTCCCTCTCTGGATCTGGCAGCTAGATGACCAAATAGCTTGGTTATATTCCGGTCTGGATGCACATGAAGAATTGCCACTTCAACAAAGTAGCTGGCATCCATCCAGCTGCAAGTCTACACTCCAGTAGGGTGGGAGGAGATACAACAAAATAGCCCATCATTTACACAATGGTTTTGTTTTAGTGCACTGCTTCACTTGTAAGTTTTTGATTCAAGAAAGAAGATGTTTTACACAATGGTTCTCCAACCAGGATGATGTCAGGGGGTATATCAACATCAAAACACTTTTCACAGTAGTCGTTTCATGAGGGAGAAAGATCAGGTGGAGTTTAACTTCTAATTCTTGGTTTGTAGATGTGCAGGATCTATTTGGCAAAAGAAATCTTCAAAAATATATTCTGAACATTGACTATTAAGAATTTTGTCTTTACATTTTTGAAAGGGAACAGACCAAATAATGATTATTATAATGCAAAGATAAATGTGAATTTTCTTCAAAATATTTGACATTAGCCAGACAACTATGCTGGTCAAATAATATTCTGATCCTGTATTCTACTCTTGCTGACTGACTGCCAAACGCATAGCTCCACTAATTTCTTGCATTTGACCATTGACCTGTGAGGAGATGTCACCTAAGCAACAGCAGGTGGACTACAAGTGATCTCTGGTCCCCCAGTATAGGGAATGGAAAAAGAAAATGGGCCAAGTTTCCCTCTTCAGGATAGCACAGGGCTAAATCGCTGGCTTTGAAAGCAGACCAAGGCAGGCCAGCAGCACGGTTCGATTCCCGTAACAGCCTCCCCGAACAGGCGCCGGAATGTGGCGAGGGGTTTTTCACAGTAACTTCATTTGAAGCAGACTTGTGACAATAAGTGATTTTCATTTTCAATTGGAAAAATGAATTGGGTACTCTAAATTTATAAAAATAAAATAAAACTGCCACACTGGGTTGTTTTCAAGCCTTATAAACGGGCAGCACGGTAGCATTGTGGATAGCACAATTGCTTCACAGCTCCAGGGTCCCAGGTTCGATTCCGGCTTGGGTCACTGTCTGTACGGAGTCTGCACATCCTCCCAGTGTGTGCGTGGGTTTCCTCCGGGTGCTCCGGTTTCCTCCCACAGTCCAAAGATGTGCAGGTTAGGTGGATTGGCCATGCTAAATTGCCCTTCGTGTCCAAAATTGCCCTTAGTGTTGGGTGGGGTTACTGGGTTATGGGGATGGGGTGGAGATGTTGACCTTGGGTAAGGTGCTCTTTCCAAGAGCCGGTGCAGACTCGAAGGGCCGAATGGCCTCCTTCTGCACTGTAAATTCTATGATAATATCCAGTGACTTCTGCTTAAATCTCAGGATTTTGGGCGAGGACTCAGCTGCAACACTCTCCAAGTCGAACAGTCTGGCAAAATTGAATATAGGTTCCCACAAGGCTTGTGCAAGATACCAAAAGACTGCTGGCACCCACTGAACTCTATCACAGTGTAATTCAGCACTTTCTAGAGAGTAAGGGAACAAATTGGAGAAAATAATGCAATGTTGCAACAGATTAGTTTGACGTGGTATTATTTCATGACTTTCTTCCTTTTAAAAATATTGTAGATACAAAATAGGATAGACATGCATTAGATGCAAGACTACACCTTGCTCATGGGTCAGAGGTTAAGCAGTGGGAAGGTGAAGGAACAGGTGCATGGAAGGATACACATCTCCCCTGATAGCACACCTCTTGTGATAGAACTGCAGATGTTGGGTCGTAACTTCCATTCCATGCCTAATTACTTACACTAAATTTCTTCTGTGCCGGTCTCGTCCAACCTTCCAACTCGGTTTGGGCAAGGTCCGGGCAGCGCAGCTGTCCTTGTGGCCCAGCATCGAAGTCCAGCTCCGACGTGAAAAGGACACACCCTTTTTTAACAGCACTAGCTGCCATAAAGTTTAACGGTCCATTGAATTTGCAGGCCAGGGAGAATGTAAGTGTCTAAATATGGATAGGATTGAATAATTAAAAGATGTTTTAATTCTTCTAACTTTTCCTGAGTAACTATTGGTTTCACCCTGCAATTTAAGTTGTATTTTCAGATGGTTCCCAGCACAGGGCAATTGCCCAGAGGAAGTTTGCGCTTCTAAGCAATTGCTGTACAAACTCTTGCCTGTTCCAAGAGGGGTTCCCCTGCACATCTTTGGGGTACACCCCCTCAATAAGCCAACACTGGGGTGTTGCAAGGTTATGACCCATTATTGTTAAGTTGTAGCATTCTTCTGTACACAGAACAGAAATCAGAACAGAAAATCTGGCTGATTTTTCAACTTCCTACCTCAGCCGACTCAAGTCAATTGCAGAAACTCTGCAGGTCACCTAATTCAACAGTCATGGAAGTAACCAGAGATCAGGCCTCAATTCATTGTTTGTGATTTGCTTACTTACAAAACCACTGGGGGAAAGTGTCTCAGTCTTAGTTTAAAAACCCACGGATTACATCACATGCATACAGACATTGGATGCTAATTTTTTCGAAATCCCTTTTGGAAATTCTATTTACAACATAAAAGGGGCCACCTCTACTCATCAGTAAACATAGCTTACATTATTGTAATTGCAGGGCAGCATGGCGGTGCAGTGGTTAGCACTGGGACTGCAGCGCTGAGGACCTGGGTTAGAATCCTGGCCCTGGGTCACTGTCCGCGTGGAGTTTGCACATTCTCCCAGTGTCTGCATGGGTTTCATCCCCACAACCCAAAAATATGTGCATGGATTGGCCATGCTAAATTTCCCCTTAATTGGAAAAAAATTAAAATAATTGGGTACTTAAATTTTTTTTTAAAATTATTGTAATTGCACTAGTTGGAAGATTATCCAGGGCAACCAAAATAGAGGCAGATGAGTAGGATGACATTTTAAGCAAGAAAACAAACTTTGAACTGGAGATTCAACTAGCGGAAGCAGAAACAAATACAATACCAGTTTATGCGCATCAGTCCCCATACTGATCAAAGAGTAAGCCATTCAAACAAAGGAAGACGACACCATGCAAAGTGCAACTCCCACCAGCATTCAGAGCCTTGACTTGAGAATTTTGCACATCTGCTATTGGTGCATGACAACAATAACTTGCATTTACACAAAGCTTTTAACGTAAAAAACATTCCAAGGCACTTCATAGGAGCGACTGTCAAGCAAAATCTGAACACAAGTCATATAAGGAGATAATAGAACAGGTGACCAAAAGCCAAGTTGTGGAGCTAGGTTTCAAGGAGTATCTTAAAGGTGGAAAGATAGAGGCAAAGCAGTTTGGGGGGGAAATTCCAGTGCTTAGGGCTAAGGCAGCTGAAGACGTGGCCACTAATGGAGGAGTGACTAAAATGGGGGAGCAGCACAGAGGTTTCACAGGGCAATAGCACTGAAGGAGGAGAAGAAAGTAATCAGTTTACTAAATTAACAAATTAATTTCTTCTCCTAGGATTCTCTGCCTAAAAGTAGGTCTGACCCACAAGGCCACAACCTCCACAAGTACAGCAAGGAGGCAAGTTCCCAAATGAAACGGCAATTGAACACAGTGCAGTTGGCAACAATCTGATCCACACTAGCCACCCAGACATCTGAGCCAACTGCCCCCAAGGGAAGCAAGAGTTACTGTGGCAACATACACTTTTACATATTGTAGCATAAAGCCACGAATAGAGATGGTGGAAGCTCCAATTTCTTTCCATTTCATGGCTGTCCAGAAATCTCTCTTGCTCTTAATGTCTGCCATTTTGTAAGGATTTACAAGTTGATACTCGACCTGTTTGGCCACATTCTGAATGCACCTTCCTTGGCCATCAAGTCCTGGAGTAGGGCACAAACCAACAGCTAGTTCCTGGCTCAGAGGCCGGAATGCTATCCACTGCACCACAAGACCTCCAGCAAAACAATTTCCAAACTCTTTCCGGAATCTCCACAATAAAACTTTATAAGAGGCCGGAACCTAAATGGAAATTCAATATTTACTATCATACCAGATTAAAGTCACACATTCAAAACAGTAGACAGCATCCTAAATGTTCAGAGGACAAAGCATTGCTCCTTCAGAAAACACGGATTATTGTTTCATTGAAATAGATGACAGTAATACCAGGTTGCAACGATGATCAGTTTTTTTTATATAGAAGTACTGGCAATAAAAAGTTGATTTACTCCTCAAATATACTCAGTACAGAACTGTTAAATAAAATTAAACCAAAAATTAAATCCATTTGTCTAACTTGGATTTTGTTTATCCTTTTCCCTTGATGCGTCATTTTAATAACTTGCAATCAACAAAAGCTGGGTTTCAACATAGTAAGTAACCACTAACCAGTTTCCAGCCAAGTGGGGGGAAAAAAAAGAGGATAAAAAGGTATCTGAGAGGTACAAGACAGTCATTGGGGAATTAAAACAGCAAACATTACTGGATCTATTCAACTGGGAAGTTCTGCAAACATCACACAAGTACATTTCATGCATTTGATTTGTCATTTGGCCCCAGAATTGAATTAACATCTTGTGATTCACCAAGTATAAACCAGAGTGTTTTATCCCCTACATTTCCTTTGGTTTTGCAAGAGTAGTTGCCAACTCCCTGTAGTTGGCAAGCTATGACACAAAATACCCTTTTGCTTATATAGTCCTAAGATTGTGGAAGACACATCACAAGTGAATTATAGCCTAAGTACTTTTGAGGTGTAGTCATTGTTGTAATGTAGAAAATATGGCAGTCAACTTGCACACTGCAAGCTCTCAAACAGCAATGTGATCTAATTTGTTTTATGTGATGTTGACTAGGGTGTAAATATTGACCAGGACATGAATATAACTGAAATAAAAAGAGAAAATGCTGGAAATACTCAGCATTTCTGGGGACATCTGTGGAGAAAGAAATTGAGTTAATGTTTCAGTTCTGCGACATTTCATCAGAACTCTCCTCTTGTTCAAAACAGCAGCACAAGATATTTTATGTACCTGGAGACACGAGTGCACTGGAGTTTCTGCCTTGATTTTTGTGCTCAATAATAATAATCTGTATTAGGTGTCACAATTAACACTGCAATGAAGTTACTGTGAAAATCTCCTAGTCGCCACATTCCGGCGCCTGTTCGGGTATACAGAGAGAGAATTCAGAATGTCCAATTCATGTAACAAGCATGTCTTTTTCGGGACTTGTGGGAGGAAACCAGAGCACCCAGCGGAAACCCACACATAGACAGAGAAAGTGCAGACTCCGCACAGATAATGACCCAAGCCGGGAATTGAACCTGGGACCCTGTCACTGAAGCAATCGTGCCACCTGCAGGTCCTGGAGTGTGACTTGAACCCACTTTCTGACTCAGTGATGAGTGAGTTACCAATTAAGCCACAGTAGACAGTCCCAGAGCAAAGAAAATGGGAGAAATAACATTTTGATAAATTAAAACAACTTTTATTTATACAGCAGCTTTAATGTTGTAAATAGCACAAGACACTTCAAAGTCGTGTTATCAAACAGAATTTGACAAAGTAGATATTCGGACAGATGACCAAAAGATTGGTCTAAGAGGTATTTTAAGGAATGCTTTAAAGTAGAAGATAGGAAGAAAGGCAGAGCAGTTTGGGGAGGGAATTTCAGAGCCTTGGCATCTGAAAGCACAACCACCAATAATGGAGCAACTAAAGTTGTGAATGCTCGAGAAGCCAGAATTAGAAGAGCACAGTTATCTCAGAAGGTTGTACGGCTGGAGGGAATTACAGACAGGGAGAATGGAGGAATTTGAAAACAAGGCTGATAATTTTTAAATCAAGGTTTTGCTTAACTAGGAGTCAGCGGTGATCAGTGAGAATGGGTCTTGGTGCAAGTTAAGGTACAGACAGCAGAAATTTGGATGACCTCAAGCATAGAGGGTAGAATGTAGGAGACCAGCCAGGTGTGCATTGGAATATTCCTCTCTAGCGTGAACAAAGGCTTGGATGAGGGCGTCATCAGGTGAGCTGAGGCAGGGGCAGTCAGAAAACATTATGGAGATAGAAATAGGCAGCCTTAGCAATGGCACAAATTTGCAGCCGAAAGCTCATCCACAGGCAAAACATGACACCAAGGTTGCGACAGTGAGGTCCAGCCTCAGGCAGGTGTCATGTAGAGGGACAGAGTAGATGGCGAAGGAATAGAATAGATGACAGGGACCAAAGACAATGGCTTGGATCGTCCCGATATGTATTGAGATTAAATGTTTGTTCGCCCTGTAATGGATGTCTGACAAGCCACCTGACAATTTAGAAATAGTGGAGGGTTTCAGAGAGGGTGGCGAGATGGAACTGAGCATTGCCGTGGAAACATTTGCTAGGTTTTTGTATAATTGCGATGAAGGGCAGCATGTGGATGAGAAATAGGAAGGTGCCATGATAGATGCTTGGGACAACACAAGGGAAATAAAATTATTTATTCACTGCATAACTTAACAATTACAACTCCATAAATTCATGCCAGAATTACAATACCATTTTGAGAATAAACTCTGCATTAGCAATGAGGTGTGATGCACCTTCTGGTCTACCATTAATTTCAATTATTACAGCAGACAGGAAAAATCTTAATTCAGGAAGTTAAAGCAGAGTTATTCATAGTCATGCACTTTCCCTGAGCATTATATTTTTCAGAGGTAGACCGATAGAAGCATACCGAACATTTTGTTTCCTTCCCATTTTTGACAACCTAGTTAGAACAAAGAAAAGTACAGCACAGGAACAGGCCCTTCGGCCCTCCAGGCCCATGCCGCCCGACTAAACTACAATCTTCTACACTTCCTGGGTCCATATCCCTCTATTCCCATCCTATTCATGTATTTGGCAAGATGCCTCTTAAATGTCACTATCGTCCCTGCTTCCACCACCTCCTCCGGTAGCGAGTTCCAGGCACCCACTACCCTCTGCGTAAAAAACTTGCCTCGTACATCTACTCTAAACCTTGCCCCTCTCACCTTAAACCTATGCCCCCTAGTAATTGACCCCTCTACCCCGGGGAAAAGCCTGACTATCCACACTGTCTATGCCCCTCATAATTTTGTATACCTCTATCAGGTCGCCCCTCAACCTCCGTCGTTCCAGTGAGAACAAACAGAGTTTATTCAACCACTCCTCATACCAATGCCCTCCATACTAGGCAACATTCTGGAAAAGCTCTTCTGCACCCTCTCTAAAGCCTCCACATCCTTCTGGTAGTGTGGTGACCAGAATTGAACACTATTCTCCAAGTGTGGCCTAACTAAGGTTCTATACAACTGAAACATGACTTGCCAATTCTTATACTCAATGCCCTGGCCAATGAAGCATGCCGTATGCCTTCTTGACTACCTTCACCTCTGGGGCGGTTTAGCACAGGGCTAAATCGCTGGCTTTGAAAGCAGACCAAGGCAGGCCAGCAGCACGGTTCAATTCCCGTACCAGCCTCCCCGAACAGGCGCCGGAATGTGGCGACTAGGGGCTTTTCACAGTAACTTCATTTGAAGCCTACTTGTGACAATAAGCGATTTTCATTCATTCATTCACTCACCCGTGTTGCCCCTTTCAGAGACCTGTGGACCTGTACATCTAGATCTCTAACTGCCAATACTCTTGAGGGTTCTACCATTCACTGTATATTCCCTACCTGCATTAGACCTTCCAAAATGCATTACCTCACATTTGTCCGGATTAAACTCCATCTGCCATCTCTCCGCCCAAGTCTCCAAACAATCTAAATCCTGCTGTATCCTCTGACAGTCCTCATCGCTATCCGCAATTCCACCAACCTTTGTGTCGTCTGCAAACTTACTAATCAGACCAGTTACATTTTCCTCCAAATCATTTATATATACTACAAACAGCAAAGGTCCCAGCATTGATCCCTGTGGAACACCACTGGTCACAGCCCTCCAATTAGAAAAGCATCCTTCCATTGCTACTCTCTGCCTTCTATGACCTAGCCAGTTCTGTATCCACCTTGCCAGCTCACCCCTGATCCCGTGTGACTTCACCTTTTGTACTAGTCTACCATGAGGGACCTTGTCAAAGGCCTTACTGAAGTCCATATAGACAACATCCACTGCCCTACCTACATCAATCATCTTAGTGACCTCCTCGAAAAACTCTATCAAGTTAGTGAGACACGACCTCCCCTTCACAAAACCGTGCTGCCTCTCACTAATACGTCCATTTGCTTCCAAATGGGAGTAGATCCTGTCTCGAAGAATTCTCTCCAGTAATTTCCCTACCACTGACGTAAGGCTCACTGACCTGTAGTTCCCTGGATTATCCTTGCTACCCTTCTTAAACAGAGGAACAACATTGGCTATTCTCCAGTCCTCCGGGACATCACCTGAAGACAGTGAGGATCCAAAGATTTCTGTCAAGGCCTCAGCAATTTCCTCCACAGCCTCCTTCAGTATTCTGGGGTAGATCCCATCAGGCCCTGGGGACTTATCTACCTTAATATTTTTCAAGACTCCCAACACCTCGTCTTTTTGGATCTCAATGCGACCCAGGCTATCTACACACCCTTCTCCAGACTCAACATCTACCAATTCCTTCTCTTTGGTGAATACTGATGCAAAGTATTCATTTAGTTCCTCGCCCATTTCCTCTGGCTCCACACATAGATTCCCTTGCCTATTCTTCAGTGGGCCAACCCTTTCCCTGGCTACCCTCTTGCTTTTTATGTATGTGTAAAAAGCCTTGGGATTTTCCTTAACCCTATTTGCCAATGACTTTTCGTGACCCCTTCTAGCCCTCCTGACTCCTTGCTTAAGTTCCTTCCTACTTTCCTTATATTCCACACAGGCTTCGTCTATTCCCAGCCTTTTAGCCCTGACAAATGCCTCCTTTTTCTTTTTGACGAGGCCTACAATATCTCTCGTTATCCAAGGTTCCTGAAAATTGTCGTATTTATACAGATGGCATTTTTGCATCAGCTCCCATACAAGTGGGGAATTTCTACACACTACGTACAAGTAACCTGTAACTTTAGTGATTTTTTTTTAATGTGGACATCACTGGCAAGTATTTACTGCCCATCTCCAATTGCCCTCGAGAACAATTGAGAGTAAACCACATTGATGTGGGGCTGAAGTTACGTGTAGGCCAGGCTGTAAGGATGGCAGATTCCTTCCCCAAAAAGAGCAATTGTGAACCAGGTGGTTTTTTTTTTTTCGATACAGCAATTGATGATAGGCTCATGGTCACCATTACGGAGACTAATCATCAATTGAACTTAAATTCCATCCCTGGTACAGTGGGATTCAAACCATGCTCCCAAAGCATTAGCCTGGTTTCTGTATTGCCAGAGCAGTGATGTTACCTTCTCACCCCAGTCTTCCCCAGTGTACCCGAACAGGCGCCATAGTGTGGCGACTAGGAGATTTTCACAGCAACTTCATTGCAGTGTTAATGTAAGCCTACTTGGGACACTAAAAGATTATTATTTCTATCAGATATTTGTTGGCTTAGGTTCCCAGGCTTAAGTAGGTTGAGACTCCAATGCATTGTTAAAGCAATACTACATTTTCAGAGGTGCCATTCTTTATACGAGCAAGAAGTCTTACAACGCCAGGTTAAAGTCCAACAGGTTTGTTCATCCCCCACCATCTGGCCTGCAAAATCCTACCAACTGTCCTGGCTTGACACAATTCACACCTCTTTAACCTGGGGTTACCCCATCTCTGGATCTGTAAAGATTTCATCACCTGCTAATGCTCACATTCCAAGCATTGTCTGGCATCTTTGAATCTGTCTATATATATGTTTCTGGAACATACCTCTTCATTCACCGGAGGAAGGAGCAGCGCTCCAAAAGTTAGTGACATCAAAACAAACCTGTTGGACTTTAACCTGGTGTTGTAAGACTTCTTACTGTGCTCACCCCAGTCCAACGCCGGCATCTCCACATCATTCTTTATATGAGACATTAAACAGGGGCTTGATTATCTATTCCGGTTATTCAGTTAAACATTGAATAGTACTATGGGATTTTCAAAGAGGCGATTGAAAACTACATCCGGGCTAACATTTGGCCCTCAATCAACACCACCAAAAACGTGTTAAATGGTTATTCATCTCATGGTTGTTAGGTGCGATTGTGCTATATACAAAATGCAACATTTGCATGCAGAAGCACTGATCATGTGTGAAACATAATAAGGTGCTACCTGAATGCAGGGCTTTCCCAAGTCTTTTAGTGCAACTCTAAAGTATTATTTCCCCCATGTGTTTGAAATAATTACAAGATAAAATAACTGACTGTAAACAATCAGGAACACGCATTAACTCAGACGACAAAATTAAGAGAAAAATATTTTCACAACATTTACAGAAAACGATTGGGTAATAATAATAATAAGTGCTTATTGTCACAAGTAGGCTTCAATGAAGTTACTGTGAAAAGCCCCTAGTCACCACATTCTGGCGCCTGTTCGAGGAGGCTGGTACAGGAATTGAACCCGTGCTGCCGGCCTTGTTCTGCATTACAAGCCAGCCGTTTGGCCCACTGTGCTAAAGCAACCCCATAACCGTACATCTGAGAATCTAATTTTAGTGCAGTATTATGAACGTTTGACAGAGCCAGATCTCAGATTTCAAAGCTTTGAACACAATGAAAAATCTAAAGGTAAAGCTTCAGAAGCCATCACTACCACTGTGCAGCTACAAGAATTCAGCCACAGGCAAATCACAGATGCACCAAGTTTTCAAAGTAATCTTTTAACTTTGAATCCAAACATTCAATCAAAGCTTTTTGACAGCTCCAAGTTATCAGCTGCAAGACTTCCATAGAACACCCAGATTTTTTAAAAACACAATAAAACAAATTCCGGACACCTGTTCCTACTGTTAATAGAAATAGTTACATTCAGAGTTTAAAAATCACAGCAGCATACTGAAAAAGGACCTCTGGGGCCAAAGTTTAAACCAGTTCCAACTAAATCCTCAATGTATAACTCCGCAAGATAGTTAGATGCGAGATGTTACTGGTGAAGGCTGTTTTCATGAGGCATGCTTGGGAGGAAGAGAGTTTAGACTGTGATTGCTTCACCCTTCGCTTAAATGTGTTTTACCTGATCAGAGGTGTATTTAATATTGCTAGAGTGCTATCATTTAATGTGTGTTCCATCAACACAGATACCATCACAAGTTTTTAGTCCCTCAACACACCACTTTGGAAAAAACATCTTCACAATTAAAAAAGATCATACCATTCTATAAGCCCCAAGACTCTGTGAACAGATCAGCTAATGGCTATGAACATAGAACATACAGTGCAGAAGGAGGCCATTCGGCCCATCGAGTCTGCACCGACCCACTTGAGCCCTCACTTCCACCCTATCCGTGACCCAATAACCCCACCTAACCATTTTGGACAAAGGGCAATTTAGCATGGCAATTTCTGCACGTCTTTGGACTGTAAAGGAAACCGGAGCATCCGGTAGGAAATCCATGCACACGCAGGGAGAACGTGCAGACTCTGCATAGACAATGAACCAGCGGGGAATCGAACCTGGGACCCTGATGCTGTGAAGCCACAGTGCTACCGTGCTGCCCATGTATGTATCGAATCTCAAAGTTGTCTAAATTTTATTTCAACAGTTTAATTTCAAACTCTAGATATAGTAGCATTTTCCTCACTGATGATTTATAGAAAAAGGGAATAGGTAGAGAACACGTACATCTAGCCTTTCAAATTCAGAGTTGCCATATGCTGACTTAACTGTGGATCTAAATACCATGTCACAAGGACAGGAGATACAGGATTGCAACTGTGTGTCCTAAAGGGCGATCTTTATCAGCTTCAAGGCCCCATGATGATGCCACAAAATGCTCAACCAAGGACTCGGCAGACGATCAACAAGGCTCTATAATATTGCATTGGTGAGTCAACAAATAGTTCTGACCTTGCCATTGATAACAGAATACCTGCTGATCCAACTAGTCTTACTAAGCTAGAAATAATTGGTTAATTGTAACTAATATTAATTTATCTATTTCGCAATAAAACAAACCAAGCTATAAGACAACGGCAGACATTTTTTCAAAAAAGAAACACTCAATATCTAAAATGATTGAAGAGGCGGATGGAGTTAACAAGATCTTATTGCAGTCAGAGGATACTTGATTAATATACTGGCCATCAGTATGCTTTTACACAATGTATGTGAATACGGCCCATGACATACTTAGCATGGTTTGACAGAAAAAACGACAGCGTATCTGGTCTAGTTATCAATAAGGATTGAGATACGCCGTACCTTTACAAAGTACCACAACATTCAAGGTAATTACAAACCAAATTCTCTCTCCGCCAAAGTGAAATCAATGATTTGAGATGTATTTTCCTTTCAGCCTCATTCCACCCTCTCCTTTCAACCTACAGAACTTTCACGGCCGGATAAATGGACAAGCACCTGTTGGGTCCTGATGTATGGAAAGTCACTATCAAGAAAAACAGCAAGCCATTTTAATAATAATTTTCATAGATGCTTGGACGGCTTCAGTTGAGCCTGTACCGCCGAATAGAATATTTCTGCAACAGAAAATTATTTCTTTCTTTCACCTGCCTACATGTTATATGTTACAGTTGGCAACAAGGCTCTCAGTGGTTTGAATCAATGCTTTGAATTCCTTGGTCTACTGGTTTCAAAAGAAATGTAATCTACTCCAGTTGAACATCAAGGTGTTTGAAAGAGACTGGTTAGCACCAAAAACACCACTTATTTCACTGTCAGTCCAGTGAACCTCAACCAGCTGCACTTGTGTCACTACTTCAGGCATATCAAAAGAAAATATTGCACACATTCCACAGAATAATCCTGCAGATACAATGTGAATAAAATACCAG
This sequence comes from Scyliorhinus torazame, assembly GCF_047496885.1. Classification (NCBI taxonomy): domain Eukaryota; kingdom Metazoa; phylum Chordata; class Chondrichthyes; order Carcharhiniformes; family Scyliorhinidae; genus Scyliorhinus; species Scyliorhinus torazame. The sequence goes on along the minus strand of NC_092724.1, from coordinate 157,490,438 downwards.
AAAAGTCTAATTTGGGGTTCTGATATCAATATCAGGCAGGTTATGATGGATTTCATGAGCTCAACAACTTTACGGTAATATGGAACAGAACAACCGGTAATTATATCAACAGCATTCTCGTTAGTTTCATGCTACCATAAACATTTTTTTTTTAAATCATTAAAGCATTACCCTGGGTCTCTGGATTGCTAGTCCTGTGACAATACCACTAGACTACTGCCTCACCTTTCTGCCCATTCCAGTACCCTATGTCTCTGAAGATTGTATTTGTGTGTCAAATTTCAAGATGATGTTTCTTGAACACAGTCTAAATAAGCAGCAAGAAAAACAAACTTACTAAAGTACAATTTCTCCAATCCAAGCAGCATTATTTCATGTCCAACATCCAATTTCCTATCTATTCTCCTACAATTTCTCAGCGTTATTTAATCATGAACGGAATTTGCATTTTCAAAGATATGGTGAAAGATTTAATTAAGTCGACCTGACAGCCTTTCCATGATTGCAAGAATCAAATCAAAAATTAATATAAAAAGAAACTACTGGAAATATTCAGCAAGCCAGGCAGTATTATAATGGCACTTGCTCATTGCACAAGTCCAAATTCAATGCACCCTAGTATCACAGGGTGACCTTTCATTTCTGGTGTTAAGTAATGTAAGACACACTTTTGAAAACAATGACAGCCGAGACACCCATCACCACGAAGCAGGCAGAGCATTCAGGAGTAGACACCAGTCAACTACCCTTGCAAGACTAATGTGAGCTGCCATTCACTTTACGAAGCATAGTTTAATTTTTCTTTCTCAGTGTACCTTTTTCTGTTGCTCTCTCTCCTGCTGGAGAGATCATTCTGAAAATCCAAGTTTGAGAACCACTGTGTGAAACAAATTTGCTTAGTTTTAATCTCTTCTTATTCAGGAGGTGCTTTGGCCTTGTGCTCAACCCATCTCATGTTTGAAGATTTCCTTTATCAAACTGCTCGCTAACTTTTCTCCTTGTTAATTTGGGCCAGATCTCTTCTCAAGACACTAAACTGCCTTTTTCCAGCTCCTTTTTCTCCAATTAACCGAATCACAGCGTGGTCACCATTGCTCTTCTACTTCATTCCACAGAACTATGTGAAGTAACGCTTCTTTCCTCATTGGATCAGCAACATATTGATCAACAAAGCAATCCTGAAATCGTTCAAAACAATTTTGCCACCAAGACCACACGCATTATCTTAATGCCAGTCTACTTTGGGATAGTTTTTAAAAATCATCCAATCGCATTGCTCTGTTGTTCAGAGCTGTCTTCCAGCTTCCCCCCTTCAATTCATCACCAGTGTTTGAAGGCGTGCAAAACTGGATAATTTCTCTTCCTATTTCTTTTAGCACTACACATATGGAAGGTCTTAATGCAACCCTACTGAGATCGTAATGTCCCAGCACCAACAGAAACCTTTACTAACAGTCATCACTTTCTCTCAAAAATATGATCAATTTTATTAAGTGCCCTGTCATACATAATCAGTCAGATCAGCAGTATAGCTACGATGTTATAACTCGCTAGTTAATTTTCCTAATGCTCAAATTTGAATCCTGCCTCCAATTTCTTGAAATTTTAATCCTTATTCTTTTTCCTGGTTTCTCATTTATTATTTTTATATCCTTCACCTCTTTTGGTTTCACTTTTATCTCAACTCTTCATTTTCCCTTCTCTTTTGGCAAAGTTCCCATGATTTATTTTATTTAAGCTTTCCTCTTCTATTACAGCAACTTTATTGATCCGGTTCTCCCTCTCCTCTCTCAAGCCTTTACGTTTCTCACATTGCTGCTATAATGTTTCAAACTCCCTCCACTACAATGGGGCTTGACCTGACCGCCATCAGTTTTCAAAACAGGAGTGCAACCAGAAAAGCCAAGATGTCATCTCAAAGAATAAAGCATGTAAGAGAGGAGGAAACTTAAAATCAAGCTCACTTTCTTTCCTTTCTGCACTTACCGCCACCATCTTGGCAGGTCACCGCTAACCGGAAAACTCACCCGTCTCAAATGCCATGGCTACTGCACCAGGTCAGAGGTGGAGTATTCTGTGGCCCTGCACACCTCCTGACTCCCCAAATTGCCACCACACAGGCACAAGTCAGGACTGAGATGGAACACTTTTCATTTGCTTGGATGGGTGCAGCTGCAATAACACTGAAAGGAGCTCAACAGCATCCAAGGGAAAATAGATCATTTGATCTGCAGCCCATTTAACATCAGCGCATGGATCTTTATTAGTGTCACAAGTAGGCTTACATTAACGCTGCAATGAAGTTACGGTGAAAATCCCCTAGTCGTCACACTACGGCGTCTGTTCAGGTACATTGAGGGAGAATTCAGAGTGTTCAATTCACCTAACAAACACATCTTTCGGGACTTCTGTGAGGAAACAGGAGCACCTGGAGGAAACCGGCGCAGACACAGACAGGGTGACCCAAGCTGGGAATCGAACCCATGTCTCTGGTGCCGTGATGCAACAGCGCTAACCACCGTGCTACCGTGCCACTCAATGCTGTGCACCTTCTACAGAATGCACTACAGCTCAAGGTTTCTTCAACAATACCACCCAAACATTTTCTTCAGTGCAGTGGGGGGTCACAACTGACACACAGAAATATCACCTCATCACACATGATCCGGACAGACATTACCATTCCTTTAATGTTACTGGGTCAAAATCCCGACCTAACAGCATCGTACATGGGAACACAGTTATTAGGAGCAGAAGTAGGCAATTCAGCCTTTCAAACTTGCTCCGCGCTCAATCAGATCACGGCTGATCTCTTCCTGGTCTCAAATCCACCTCCTTGCCTGTTCCCCATATCCCTTTAACTCGTTTGTAATCAGAAATATATCTATCTCCTTCTTGAAACCATTTACTGATTCAGACTCTACTACATGATGGGGCAGCAAGTTCCACAAATTCACCATCCTCTGTGAGACGTAGTTCCTCCTCATCTCAGTTATCAACCTATATCTGTGACCAGAAGAGTACTTAACCAGAGGGAATTGCAGCAATTTAAGGCAGCAGCTCACCTCCACCTTCTCATGGGCAACTAGGACTAGGCATTAAAACTGCACTTGCTAGTGTAGCCACCTGGGTTGGCCAACTCGCGACGTAAAATGGAGAACAGCAAAGGCTGCAGGGAAATTCAGCCAACAGAGGCAGAAACTAGCAGGCGCAAGTTACTGTGTATTAAACTCTGCAAAAGCCGACACAGCATCGATACAAGCAGCCATCTGCATAATAATGTAACAGCTATCTACATACTAATGCGCGATCCCTGGGAACAATCAAAACATTTGGGATAAACAAAGCCAAGCCAAACTCCTCGGCGCCAGCAGGAGCCAACACAAAAGAGGTTAACGGACACCTCAAGACCGCCCATCGATCAGGGAACCGCTCCAGTATTGGAGAAATCGAACCAAGCGATTGGAACAAAGTCCAATCACTTGGAACCAGGTACAGTGTCCGCCCCGAAAGGCGGGAAGCCCCTGGGGACTATAAAATTAAGCCCCCAAGTTCAAATCATTCTTCTTGACCAAGTCACTCAACAACGCGAACCAACCCTTGACAGTGACCGGTGTAGCTGCCGCCGAGATCCAGTAAGTCTTAAGTCAACGCTCGCTACAAGATAGGCGCTCCTAGCTACCAATCTGTACCAACTTCGAATCCCGCAGACTCAGAACCCGAACAAAAGGCCATTTGTTCCCCTGACCTGGTGGGTCAGTCCGAAGCTAAGTATAGACCTGTTAGTTGCAGAAGTAGCTTAGAAGTAGAATTTATGCATGAGTAGCGATTACGGTGTATAATAAATGTGCTTTGATTTGAATCTTACTAATTGGTGCATTGAGTTATTGATCATTACTTGAAATTGAACCTCGTGGCGGTATACCTGGCGACTCAAGAGCAAAGGTTATAAAACAGAACCAATTGAACCAACCAAAAGTTAGCAACACTGGCAATACCCTTATCTTAAGATCAAGTTAAAAACACACGAACTCTTTAAAGCAGGAATCTGGGGTTGACTCTATGTCTGCTATTAAAATAGTGCTCCCTGATAAATTGTGCACTAGTTGGATGAAAGCAAACAATATTATTCACTTTTCTTCCTCTCTCCCTACCAACCCAACTGGGTCATTATAGCCAAGTGGGAGGGCAGCCAAGATTTGGCAAAGCTTGCCAACTGAAAATAAACAAGCTTCAAAAACAACTCAATGCAGGTGGGAGTACAACATTTGCCATATTTAGCAGGTCACATTAAATAAACTTTTATGTGTTGCATTAAAAGAAAACTTTTTTGTGTTGAATTAAAATAGAGTATGTCAAGAATGTGGAGCATTTAACTAGCGATATTTTCATGTCAAAGTGGTTGCCTGCCTCCCAGATTCAACAGATTCCACCCTAGCAATGCATTTACAGTACAAACAGCAGACGGATTTACATGTACTCCACTGTAATTGAGAAATCCTCTTTTAGCCATGACTTTTAGAAAGTAAAACTAAAAATACAATAAAATCTTGTACAGTCAAACATTGGGTGAGACCCAACCTCACCTTAGGGCAGCACGGTAGCACAGTGATTAGCACAGTTGCTTCACAGCTCCAGGGTCCCAGGTTCGATTCCTGGCTTGGGTCACTGTCTGTGTGGAATCTGCACATTCTCCATGTCTGCGTGGGTTTACGCCGGGTGCTCCGGTTTCCTCCCACAGTCCAAAGATGTGCAGGTTAGGTGGATTGGCTGTGCTAAATTCCCCTTCGTGTCAAAAGGTTCAGTGGGATTATTGGGTTACGGGGATAGGGTGGAGGTGTGGGCTTGGATAGGGTGCCCTTTCCAAGGCCAGTGCAGACTCGATGGGCTGAATGGCCTCCTTCTGCACTGTAAATTCTATGATCTAAAAATTCTATGAACCTCAACCCTAGCTACTTCAATTAATAGAATTCCTGCTGCAAATCAACTGCAAAAGAGTTGAAACTTTACGTGACCCTCAAAGTCAATATGTACCGTTCTATAAAAAACAACTGAAGGAATGGTAAAATGGGGAATTATTTTAATGTACAAATAGAATTGGATACTATAGTGAAAACGCTGTTAATTTAGCTATTGGAATATTGTGTACTGCTAAAACTCCATGCTAAAACACAATTTTATTAAAATTATCACAGATGGAAAGCAAACAGCTATAAGAATGAATTCAAAAAACGAAAATCGTTTATTGTCACAAGTAGGCTTCAAATGAAGTTACTGTGAAAAGCCCCTAGTCGCCACATTCCGGCACCTGTCCGGGGAGGCTGGTACGGGAATTGAACTGCACAGCTGGCCTGCCTTGGTCTGTTTTAAAAGCCAGCTATTTAGCCCTGTGCTAAACCAGCCCAGAATTATGAGATTACAGATATCTCAAAACTATGAAATATCTAGATTATAAAGAAATGCAATATTACAACATGGCAGCTCATTATTACCATTTAAGTGCCAGCATATGCAAACTGCTATCAGAAATTAGCATGTGTGAGAAGTGTGTATGTGAAGTTACAAGTCTTATTCATGCAAGGGAGATGGGGAAAGCAGCATACAGTAACAACTGGCATTTACATAGAGTCTTTAATGTAGCAAAGCATGCCAAGATACTCCAAGGTACATTATCAAATAACATTTTACATTGAACCACAAGAGTAGATACTGGAGCAACTTGGTCAAAGAGGCAAGTTTTAATGAGTGATAGAGAGATGAAGATGCTAGAAAGATGGGATGCACCAGAGACCAGAATTGGAGAAACGCGGAAATCACAGAGGGTTCAAGAAGGTTACAGAGATCAGAAAGGGAGAGGTCATGGTGGAAACGTGTTCCGTTATTTGCAGGAGAGGGACTTTGTACGGAGGCAGGTATCGCCCTTTCCGGACCTGGCACCCCTGGGGTTACAGGATAGGATGGTCTCGAAAGCAGGAGATGGGGAGGGGGAGGTATCGGAAATTGATAAGGAGCTGATGGACTGGGAGGGAGCCCCGATAGGGGAGGTGAGGCGGTAATTGGAGGAAGTGTTGGGTAGGGAGCTGGAGGCTGGGTTGTGGGAGGATGGCCTGAGGCGAGTTAATGCGTCCTTGTCATGTGCCAGGTTTAGCCTTATACAATTTAAGGTGATCCATAGGGCACATATGACCGTGGCCCAGATGAGCAGGTTCTTTGAAGGGGTGGAGGACAGGTGTGGGCGGTGGGCGTGTGGGCCCGCGAATCATGCTCATATGTTTTGGGCTTGTCCGAAACTTGGGGGATTCGGGCAGGGGTTTGCCGACTTTATGTAGGAGGTTCTGAAGGCAAGGGTGGCCTTGAGTCCAGAGGTGACAATTTTTGGTGTGTCAGAAGACCCAGGAGTCGAGAGAGGTCGATGTTTTGGCCTTGCCTCCCTGGCAATTCCAGACCTTATTGGAACATAAACACACCTTATAGGAAAATAGGATGGCAAGATAGGATACAAGCACCAGTGGAGTTTTAAATGAGTTGAAGTTTATGGAGGATGGAATATGGACCAAGTGAGCTGTGAATTAGATATCAAGTCTAGAATTTAACAGTGCTATGGATGAGGGTTCCAACAACAGATAAATGGAAGCACCAACAATGACGAGCAAACTTAGAGATGGTAGTTCACTGCCATGTCTATGGAGTGGATGTGGTGGGAAGCTCATCTCAGAATCATATAAGGTTGCAAGCCTTAAATAGTGACTAAGGATGGCAATAGAGGCAGCAACTAAGCAAAGGTGTGTGACAGAGACTGAAAACAACGACTTAGCCATTCTCAATATTTAACTGGAGCAAAGTTCCGCCTACCCAGGATTGACTGTCTATAAAGAAACATAAAACATGAGCAGAAAGGGAGGAGGTCAACTATCCATCCTCTCGGTCACAGAAATGTACATGTAGTGACTCTCTTAACTCAACAAGAAATAAAAATGTAGACTGCATTGTTCTGCTGATTTTGAGTGTCAACATTCTTTGCCATATTGTGGAAGATGGATTTCATCCATACTTTCCCCCCAAATAAATTGTCATCTTAATTATACTGTGCCAGTTAGAAGTTAGGTGCATGCTCACAAATGATTTCTGATTTTCAGTCATGAATAATTGTGAATAGATCCAGAAAATTCCAGTGCAGAAAAATCATGAAAATAATTGTTTCATTCATGACTTTATATAAAGTTAATGATAATTAAAATATGGCTTCAGTTAGCTGGAGTTGGCACACTCTTTCATTGTCTCGGATCTGGAGTAGTCCACAGAAGAATGACTGAGAAATAGCCACAATTTCATGGAGTCATCTAATGAAGCTGATTTCCCTTGTTTTGATACCTGAATTCAGAAGTTAATTGCAATAGAAGATTATTGAGAGATGTCAAAGTGTGCAAGTTGGCTGACTGGAACAGTCTAATTTATTATCCCAAACTTAACCTATTCAGGTCATTTCAAAATTAAGATGTCTCCAGTTTAAACATCCATAACAATGTTAACCACCTGACCAATTTGAATCTAATAATAATAATCGCTTATTGTCACAAGTAGACTTCAATGAAGTTACTGTGAAAAGCCCCGAGTCGCCACATTCCGGCGCCTGTTCGGGGAGGCAGGTACGGGAATTGAACCCGCGCTGCTGGTCTTGTTCTGCATTACAAGCCAGCTATCTTAGCCCACTGTGCTAAATCAGCCCATTTCATCATCATGAGACCCATTCTGGGTGTCCCAGAAAATTGGACAAGACCCATGGGTTTTTCCCAAAATTTTCAGTTCCCTGTTTCACATTGTATAAGCTAAGAAAGGGCGTGCAAAGTCACCACCCTTGTAATATTTCAGTAACCTTTAAAAGCTACTCAAGGGCAAGCACGGTAGCATAATGGTTAGCACAGTTGCTTCACAGCTCCAGGGTCCCAGGTTCGATTCCCGGCTTTGTTCACTGTCTGTGTGGAGTCTGCACGTTCTCCCAGTGTCTGCGTCGGTTTCCTCCGGTTTCCTCCCACAGTCCAAAGATGTGCAGGTTAGGTGGATTAGCCATGGTAAATTGTCCTTGGTCTCCAAAAAGGTTGGTTAGGGTTACGGGAATGGGGTGGGATTGGATGGGGGCTCTTTCCAAGGGCCGATGCAGACTCGATGAGCCAAATGGCCTCCTTCTGCACTGTAAATACTATGTATATGAAAATTGTATTAGTCTAAAATATATTTTCCAAACAATTTACACATCTTGTCTATTGTTGTATTCTTTTGGTTCTGCGCAATTGTTTTATTCGGAAAAAAGTCTTGTTAGTTTTAACCAGAATGTAATCGTCTGTCAGTGTGATCGTTACAGGAGAGTGTGGTGGACATTCCATATGGTCCCCTACGCATAATCTATGGCCAAAAAGGGAAATTGTTGATCCAGTTGCATTCAGGCCATGCATAAATGGTGACTTACTTCACGGCAACACTTCTTTTGTGGTGCACATAAAAGCGCCATAAGACGGAATTCTAACAATCTATTCCCCTCTTTACTGCTTTCATTTGGCATAATTTTGCACACAGACACAAGCTTTACATGCACTTAATTCAAAATGCAGTCAATGTAAGCACAGACAAGCGTCAACATCTTTACCATGGAGTTTAATTACACAAAAAAAAACTGCATCCCAATTTTCACCATGGTAAAGAAACATTGCACTGCTAACCTTTTTTGTCACATCTCAAACTACTCGAGCAACAATATTTGCCGTTTTTAACGTATTCAATATTTTCCACCAGTTTGCCAATTAAACAGTTTTTAAACCAACTTTCACCTTAGAAACAGATAGGCGCTATACAGATAATCACCATGTGCCATTTTAGGGTGCACATTTTAAGGTTAAACACGATAAATACATATAATAATAATCTTTATTAGTGTCACAAGTAGGAGCAGCATGGTGGTGCAGTTGTTAGCACTGCTGCCTCATGGCGCCGAGTATCCAGGTTCGATCCCAGCCCAGGGTCACTGTCCGTGTGGAGTATGCACATTCCCCCCATGTCTGCATGGATCTCACCCCCTACAACCCGAAATGATGTGCAGGGTAAGTGAAGTTGCCACACTAAATTGCCCCGCAATCAGAAAAACAGAATTGGGGGGCAGGTGTTTCATTCGGGTTTAGATGCGAAGAACAGGGGGGTGGCCATCTTAGTGGGGAAACGGGTACTGTTTGAGGCAAAGACCATAGTGGCAGATAGTGGGGGTAGATATGTGATGGTGAGTGGCAGATTGCAAGGAGAGGCGGTGGTTCTGGTGAATGTATACGCCCCGAACTGGGATGATGCAAATTTTATGAGGCGTATGTTGGGACGTATCCCGGACCTGGAGGCGGGAAAGTTGGTAATGGGGGGAGACTTCAATACAGTGCTTGATCCAGGGCTGGACCGATCGAGGTCCAGGACCGGGAGGAGGCCGGCAGCGGCCAGGGTGCTCAAGGACTTCATGGAACAGATGGGAGGGGTAGACCCCTGGAGATTTAGTAGGCCTAGGAGTAAGGAGTTCTCATTTTTCTCCCATGTCCACAAAGTATACTCACGGATAGACTTTTGTCGTCTTGGGAAGGGCACTGATTCCGAAGGTGACAGGGACGGAATATACGGCCATAGCCATTTCGGATCAAACTCCACATTGGGTAGACCTGGAGGTAGGAGAGGAAAAAGAACAGCACCCACTCTGGAGAATGGATATGGGCTTATTGGCGGATGAGGGGGTATGTTTAAGGGTGAGGGGGTGCATCGAAAGGTACTTGGAGCTTAATGACAATGGAGAGGTTCAGGTGGGAGTAGTCTGGGAGGCGTTGAAGGCGGTGGTTAGAGGGGAACTGATATCTATAAGGGCACATAAAGGGAAGCAAGAGGGTAAAGAAAGGGAGCGATTGCTGAAAGAACTTTTGAGGGTGGACAGGCAATATGCGGAGGCACCGGAGGAGGGACTGTACAGGGAAAGACAAAGGCTACATGTGGAATTTGACCTGCTGACCACGGGTAAGGCAGAGGCACAGTGGAGGGCGGCACAGGGTGTATAGTATGAGTATGGAGAGAAGGCGAGTCGGCTACTGGCCCACCAATTGAGGAAGAGGGGAGCAGCGAGGGAGATAGGTGGGGTGAGAGATGAGGAGGGAGAGATGGAATGGGGAGCGGAGAGAGTGAACGGGGTGTTCAAGGCATTTTATGAGAGGTTATACAAGGCTCAGCCCCCGGAAGGGAAGGAGGGAATGATGTGTTTCTTGGATCAGCTGGAATTCCCTAAGGTGGAGAGGGCGGGACTGGGCGCACAGATTGAGATGGAGGAGGTGGTAAAAGGGATTGGGAGCATGCAGGCGGGGAAGGCCCCGGGACCGAACGGATTCCCGGTGGAATTTTATAGGAAGTATATGGATCTACTGGCCCCGCTTTTGACGAGAACCTTTAATGAGGCCAGGGAAAGGGGGCAGCTGCCCCCGACTATGTCGGAGGCAACGATTTCGCTCCTTTTGAAGAAGGAAAAAGACCCGCTGCAGTGTGGGTCCTACAGGCCCATTTCCATTTTAAATGTAGATGCTAAGCTCCTGGCCAAGGTGATGGCGACGAGGATAGAGGACTGTGTCCCAGACTGGGTCCACGAGGATCAAACCGGGTCCATTAAGGGGAGACAGCTGAACACGAACAGACGGAGGTTGCTAGGGGTAATGATGATGCCCCCACCAGAGGGGGAGGCGGAGATAGTGGTGGCGATGGACGCCGAGAAAGTATTCGACAGAGTGGAGTGGGATTATCTGTGGGAGGTGCTGAGGAGATTTGGTTTTGGAGAAGGGTATATCGGATGGGTACAGCTGCTGTATAGGGCCCCGGTGGCGAGCGTGGTCACGAACAGACAGAGGTCTGATTACTTCCGTCTTCATAGAGGGACGAGGCAGGGGTGCCCCCTGTCTCCGTTACTTTTTGCATTGGTGATTGAGCCCCTGGCCATAGCACTGAGGGGCTCCAGGAAGTGGAGGGGAGTACTCAGGGGAGGAGAAGAACACCGGGTATCCTTGTATGCAGATGATTTATTGCTGTATGTTGCGGACCCAGTGGCAGGGATGCCTGAGATAATGCAGACACTCAGGGAGTTTGGGGAATTTTCAGGGTACAAATTGAATATGGGTAAGAGTGAGTTGTTTGTGGTGCATCCGGGGGAGCAGAGCAGGGGAATATATGACTTACCACTGAGGAAGGTAACAAGAGATTTCCGGTACTTAGGGATTCAGATAGCCAGGAGTTGGGGAACCTTACATAGGCTTAATTTAACAACATTGGTGGAACAGATGGAGGAGGATTTTAAGAGATGGGACATGGTGCCCCTGTCACTGGTGGGTAGGGTGCAGGCGGTCAAAATGGTAGTCCTCCCGAGATTCCTTTTTGTGTTTCAGTGCCTCCCGGTGATGGTCACGAAGGCTTTTTTCAAGAGAATTGAGAAAAGTGTCATGGGTTTTGTGTGGGCCGGGAAGACCCCGGGAGTGAGGAGGGGGTTCTTGCAACGTAGCAGGGATAGGGGGGGCTGGCACTACCGAGCCTAAGTGAATACTACTGGGCCGCCAATATCTCAATGGTGTGTAAGTGGATGGGAGAAGGGGAGGGAGCGGCGTGGAAGAGATTGGAGATGGCGTCCTGCAAAGGAACCAGCCTACAAGCAATGGTGACGGCGTCGTTGCCGTTCTCCCCGAAGAAATACACCACAAGTCCAGTGATGGTGGCAACACTAAAAATTTTGGGGCAGTGGAGACGACATAGGGGAAGGACGGGAGCCTCGGTGCGGTCCCCGATAAGAAATAACCATAGGTTTGTCCCGGGGAGAATGGGTGGGGGATTTGGAGCATGGCAGAGAGCTGGGGTTGTGCAACTGAGAGATCTGTTCGTAGAAGGGACGTTTGCGAGTCTGGGAGCGCTGATGGAAAAATATGGGTTGCCCCAAGGGAATGAATTTCGATACATGGAACTGAGGGCTTTTGCGAGGCAACAGGTGAGGGAATTCCCGCAGCTCCCGACGCAGGAGGTTCAGGATAGAGTGATCTCAGGGACATGGGTGGGGGGTGGTAGGGTGTTGGATATAAACAGGGAAATGAGGGACGAGGGGGAGATCATGGTGGATGAGCTGAAGGGGAAATGGGAAGAGGAGCTGGGGGAAGAGATTGAGGAGGGGCTGTGGGCTGATGCCCTACGTAGGGTAAACTCATCGTCCTCGTGCGCCAGGCTAAGCCTGATACAATTCAAGGTTTTACACAGGGCGTATATGACCGGAGCACGGCTCAGTAAATTTTTCAGGGTAGAGGATAGGTGTGGGAGATGCTCGAGAAGCCCAGCAAACCACACCCACATGTTTTGGTCTTGTCCGGCACTGCAGGGGTTCTGGGTGGGGGTGGCAAAGGTGCTTTCGAAGGTGGTGGGGGTCCGGGTCGAGCCAGACTGGGGGTTGGCTATATTCGGGGTTACAGAAGAGCCGGGAGTGCAGGAGGCGAAAGAGGCTGATGTCTTGGCCTTTGCGTCCCCAGTAGCCCGGCGAAGGATATTGCTTATGTGGAAGGAAGCCAAACCCCCAGGCGTGGAGACCTGGATAAATTACATGGCAGGGTTTATACAACTAGAACGGATAAAGTTTGCACTAAGGGGTTCAGCTCAAGGGTTCACCAGGCGGTGGCAATCGTTCATTGACTACCTCGCAGAACGATAAAGGAAATGGGAAGGTAACAGCAGCAACCCGGGCCGGGGGGGGTGGTACGCGGAGGGAGAATTCAGAATGTCCAATTCACCTAACAAGCACATCTTTCAGGACATGTGGGAGGAAACCGGAGCATCCGGAGGAAACCCATGCAGACACAGCAAGTGTTCAGACTTCACGCAGACAGTGACCCAAGCCGGGAATCGAATCCGGGTGCCTGCCTCTGTGAAGCAACGGTGTGAACCACTGTGCTACCATGCCGCCCTATGATTATGTGCAACGGTGTTGAATATCCTGGTGAACCAATCACATCCACAAGTGACCTCCTATAAAATGTACTCTTTTTGATCTAGCAATATCATGTCCAAGTTATCACAATTCAATAATCACTCAACAGCTACATTTTCTGCAACAATCTTTTTGAGCTCATGTGGTCTGGGTGCTCGACTACAAGGTTCCAATGAATATATGGGCCAGTGTCAAGCACCAATCTGTAATATTCATGTCGGTGAAAATCTTTTTGCCTTCCCCAGTCAATTTCTGCACAAACACCAACCCTGGCCCATAATGTCCCAATGATGTCAAAAGTACCCAGTTTTGAAGAACATACATCAATGATCCCAAAAATAATTTTAGACCTATTAGTACTTATTAATTCAGTGTGAAGGGAGCCTCACTGGTGGTGGTGGATGACTGCACTTGCAGCATCATGAGCCTACACCAGAAGGACAGATTGCCCTTGTAGCACCAGCATGCTAAACGAGTCATTAAACCTGCATCAAAAGGTGCACGGCAGTAGCGTTAATACCATTTTTTGTCTTTTTAAAGAATTCATTCTCAGAATGTGGGCATCATTGATGAGGCCAATGTCCTCTCAGGAAGGAAATCTGTCGTTCTTACCCCATTTGGCCAACATGTGACTCCAGATCCACAGCAAAGTGGTTGACTCTCAACTGTCCTCTGAAATGACCTAACAAGCCACTCAGTCATATCAATGCACAACAGAAAAACTGAAAATAGAATAAGACCGGACTGACCACCTAGCATCAACCTAGGTTCTGTAAACAAAGCACACCCTGCCCGGTGGACCCTGCAAGGTCCTCCTTATTAACAACTGGGGGCTTGTATTAAAATTGGGAGAGCTGTCCCACAGACTCATCAAGCAACAGCACGACACAGTCATACCAAATCGCACCTTATAGAATGTCCCAGACACCATCATCATCCCTGGCTATCCAACATGACAGAGCCATCAGAGGTGGCAGCACAATGATATACAGTTGGGAGGTAATTCTCAACATCTACTCATGGCATCAAGTCAAACATGGGTAAGTAAGGGAACCTCCTGCCGATTACCACTTCCCAGGTCAATAATGGGAGGCAGTGACATGGTGGCATTGGCATTGGACTTGTAAACCAGAGACGCAGCGTAATGCTCTGGGGAGCCATGTTCAAATCCCACCATGACAGATGGTGAAATTTGAATTCAATAAAAATCTGGAATTAAAAGTAGAGTAATTACCATCAAATCAGTGTCAATCATCGTAAAAACTCATTTCTTTAACTAATGTCCTGTAAGGGTGATAGAATACCCTCCACTTGCCTGGATGAATGCAGCTCCAACAACACAAGAAGCTCAACACCATCCAGGACAAAGCAGCTCGCTTGAATGGCACCCCTTCCACAAATGTTCACTCTCTCCAGCACATTAGCAACATCTACGAGATGCACTGCAGGAACTCACCATGGCTCTTTAGGCAGCACCTTCAAAATCCTCGACCACTACCGTCTTGAAGACCAAGGGCAGTAGATACATGGGAAGACCACCACGTGGAAATTCCCCTCCATTTCACTTACCATCCTGACTTGTAAATATATCGCCATTACTCCACTGTCACTGGGTCAAAACCCTGGAACTCCCTCTGTAGCAGCACTGTGGGTGTACCTGCACCACATGGACTGCAACAGGGGCAATTAGCAACGGGCAAAAAATGCTGGCCTTGCCATCAATGCTCAATCCCATGAACAAATAAAAATATTTTGCCCTTCCAGGCTTATCCTGAGAAGGTGGTGATTGGTTTTCTTCTTTAAACCACAAGTTCTCCATTGTGCTTTGATACAACCAGGTTGCTTACTAGACTACTTCAGAGAACAGTTAAGAGGCAAACAAGATGGTACGAAATTGGTGTCACAAAGGTCACACCAGTTACAAACGACAGACTCCTCTCAACGAACCAGTTGGGTTTTTCAATGAAGATGCGACAGCTTCATGGTCAATTTTTTGACTTGCATGTAAACATTATATTGCCGTACTGGTTTATTTTGAAATAAGCCTCACCTACCTTTCGCACATTCAATGCATGTAAAACTTTTGATCCATTTTTCTTTTAAAGTCCAGACATTATGTAACTGATATACACCAACATCTGTTTAAACATCTAGCTACCATTAGCACAAAAAAATAAACCTAACTAATGAAACTAAATGCCTTTCAATTCAATATTGGTGATACAACAAATTAGCACCAGAATTGTTTGATACATGCCGCTGCTATATGCTGTATTCCCCTCTCTCGCTCACTGAAATTTGATTTCTTTCCCGCCTGAAAGTTCCCAACTTATGCTTGCATACAGTTCCACAAGTGACAGAACCCTCTGCTACCCAGCTCAAGAAGGATTCTACTGCATGCGAGTCAGGAATCCACACTTGTGGACATTGGATGAGGTCAGTGTTAAGCTCAGTTATACCTTCATTCTTTTTATTAACGAACCTCTTTTCACCATGTTAACTCATCTAATTTAGGACAGCAAGGGATTTTGAAGGCAGCCATCAGCTGAAAACTATACACCAGTGAGAATACACCACTTCCTCCAGCAAAGGGGGAGGATTTTGTTTTAAAACGCAATGGCAATAGGGGTGAGAGATACAGGGCTCAAACTACACAAAACCTGTTGAATAAAAAGCCAAGCACAAAAAAGAAAGCATTCTATAAGGACAATTTTTAGAAATTAGATATACAATTTATGTTACCATAAGATATCGGAGCAGAATTAGGCCATTCGGCCCATCAAGTCTGCACCGCAATTCAATCATGGCCGGTGTTTCTCATCCTGTTTCTCCTGCCTTCGCCTCGTAACCCCGATCCCCTTATTAATCAAGAACCTATCTACCTCTGTCTTAAAGACACTGTGACTTGGCCTCCACAGCCTTCTGCGGCAATCAGTTCCACAGATTCACCATCCTCTGACTGAAGAAATTCCTCATCTTAGTTTTAAAGGATCGTCCCTTCAGTTTGGGGCTGTGCCCTCTGGTTCGAGGCTCTCCTACGAGTGAAAACATCTTCTCCACATCCACTCTATCTCGACCTCTCAGTATTCTGATCTCCCCTCATCCTTCTAAACTCCATCGAGTGCAAACCCACAGTCCTCAACTGCTCCTCATCTGACAAGCCCTTCATTCCCCAGATCATTCTTATGAACCTCCTCTGGATCCCCTTCAAGGCCAGCAAATCCTTCCTCACATACGGGGCCCAAAACTGCTCACTATATTCCATATGGGGTCTAACCAGAGCCTTATATCGGCTCAGCAGTACATTCTACTCTTGTATTCTAGCCCTCTCAAAATGAATGCAACATTGCATTTGCCTTCTAACTGCCAACTGAACCTGCATGCTAACCTTAACAGACTCATGAACTAAGACTCCCAAGTCCCTTCATGCTTCAGATTTCCAAAGCCTGTCCCCTTTCAGAAAATAGTCTATGTCTCTATTCTTCCCACCAAAGTGCATAACCTCACTTTTCCATATTGTATTCCATCTGGCCCCTGTGGAACGCCACCAGTCACCGGCTGCCATCCTGAAAAAGATCCCTTTATCCCCACTCTCTATCCTCTGCCAGTCAGCCAATCATCCGTACCAGTCCCTTGCCCCTTATACCATGGGCTCGTATTTAGCAGCCTCCTATACAGCACCTTGTCAAAGGCCTATCACCTCCACTAGCTCTCCTTTGCGTAACTCCCCCATTACCTCCAAACAGATGTCAGGTATGCCTTCCCCTTGACGAAGCCATGCTGACTCAATCCAATTTTACCATGCACTTCTAAGTACTCCGTAATCTCATCCTTAATAATAGACTCTAAAATGTTACCAATGACCGAAGTCAGGCTAATCAGTCTATAATTTACCATCTACTGCCTCCCTCCCTTCTTCAACAGGGGTGTTACATTAGCCATTTCTCCAATCCTCTTGGACACTCCCTGACTCCAGTGATTCCTGAAAGGTCCAAGGCCTCCACGATCTCCTCAGCTTTCTCCTTCAGAACCCTGGGGTGTAGTCCATCTGGGCCGGGTGATTTATCCACCTTCAGACCTTTCAGCTTCTCCAGTACTTCTCCTTAATGATGGCCATTAGTCACCTCTGCCCACTGACTTTCTTGAAGTTCTGGTATGCCACTGGAGTCTTCCATCAGTTACAAAAGATTCTGAGCACAGAACCTGAATTAATATTACTTGAAACTGATGAGCCAACTGGCATCATGAACTCTCACGCAGTATGAAAACCAAAAGCTGAATTTTCCCTCAGGCAGTCAAACACTGCCTATAATTCAAGGTTTACAGCTATTCACATGTCAGTGGTCCAATATGTTTGTTTTTGGAACTTTTATCAGTTGTAGCAGGACTTCAGAAAGTATATTGAAGTCATACATTTCAACAAGTAGAGAGTTTGCACACTCGGGAATTCTCCAGAAATTCAGAGAAGTGCACAAACATTTATTTTTTCATAAATTTAGAGTACCCAATTCATTTTTTCCAATTATGGGGCAATTTAGCATGGCCAATCCAACTACCCTACACATCTTTGGGTTGTGGGGGCGTAACCCACGCAAACAGGGGAAGAATGTGCAAACTCCACACGGACAGTGATCCAGAGCCAGGCTCAAACCTGGGACCTCGGCGCCGTGAGGCAACAGGGCTAACCCACTGCACCACTGTGCTGCCCTGAAGTGCACAAACATAAACATACAACCTTCAATCTATATTCAGTAACAGAGTGACTGTTGGAGTGTGAGGAATGCTCCGGTGGGACAATTTACTTCCACTGTTCTCCTGGCCAGTTTGAGAGCCAGCAATAGACCAAAAAGAGTTAGCTCAAACATCCAGACACTAAACCAAAAATGTTGGAAGTGTTCACTGGATGAATATTCCTTCACCAATGACAGTTTTCTACAAGGATTTGATGAAATTAGTGTTGTCTTGAGCCTAACTAATGGAGTATCAATATGCTGCAGGCAAAATTAAATTTCAAGGCACTAGACCTTAATGCGGTGTAGAGCACCTCGAGTGTAGACTGATCCATCATCTCAGATTACTCCCATCACAGATACCACACCACAACCAATAGCATTTCATATTACCATAATAGTTTGAAATTTTCACTCCAAATAAAATCTTCATTTACAATAAAATCTACAATTGGGTGTTTTTTTCCGAGCTCTCAATTTCACTTGCCCAACATTATGCTTGACCAATGCTGTATTACACTGTACTAACTTCACCAGAGAGTGGTGAATCTGTGGAATTCACTAACACTAAAAGTAGTTGAGGCAAAAGCATTGCGTAGTTTCAAGAAGGAATTAGATAAAGCACTTGGGGCTAAAGGGATCAAGCATATGGTTGGGGAGTGGGGGTGGAGGCGGGATCGGGGATTGAATTTGATGATCAGCCATGATCATAACGAATGGTGCATCAGGCACGAATGGCCTGCTGCTTCTATTTTCTATGTATGTTTCAGTATACATCGCTAATCTGTAGTGTGGATTAACTGCAACATGCCCACACACTCTCTTTATGGTAACACACTGAAGATCTGCAGTTCAGTTTCCACACTTTACTTCAAAAGCAAAGGGAAAAAAATTACAATTAACCACATTTGTTCAATTCGCGTACCTTGGTTCGATCCGAAGTATTTTAACAAGGCCACATAATGACAGCATCTGAACAAAGGTAAAGGATTGCTCAAAAGGGATTAATTGACTTCTGCACATCAGACAAGTGAGCATAGAACACCTGAGACATTGTTTTCAGGCGCAGACACCAGAAAAACATTGGCACAGATTTCAAAACTGAGCAAACCAACTCATTAAAAGACTGTCTTAGCTACGTTAATTACTTATCAAATTTGCCCAATGAGTAGTGAGCTAAAGTACCCGCCTCAATCCTCAGTCTACAGCACCCGAGCTGATTTCAACTAGGATAGGGCTAATCTCAACCAGGATAGCTGTAAGGGCATTGGAATTCACTGCAGCACTCCTGATGAGAGAGGGCTGAGAAAAAGGAGAGGCTTGTCACGGAATGCTACAATCATGATGGAAACGTACATGTGGACATTTGGGTTTGACTTCAATTCCCCCAATGCTCCAATTACCTGTTGCAACACAGAATATAAAAACTAGCACAAAAATGATATCACTTGGACAAAATACTGAACAGCTGCCAGCATTCATCAACTTTACTTAAGTAAGGAGCCAGTTATCAGGGTATTGGGGGTCAGGGAGAAGGGGGAGGAGCAGTGGTAGAGAAAGAGGGAATCGCTTATATTTAAAATAATAGCAGATATTACCTTCCAAATCCAAACTGAAGACATAGAATCATAGAATTTACAGTGCAGAAGGAGGCCATTCAGCCCATTGAGTCTGCACCGGCCCTTACAAAGAGCACCCTTCTGAAGCCCACATATCTACCCTATTCCCGTAACCCCCACTTAACATGTTTTGGATATTAAGGACAATTTAGCATGGCCAATCCACCTAATCCGCACATCTTTTTACTGTGGGAGGAAACCGGAGCACCCAGAGGAAACCCACGCAGACACGGGGACAACGTGCAGACTCCGCACAGTGATCCAGCCAGGAATCAAACCTGGGACCCTGGAGCTGTGAAGCAACTGTGCTAACCACTAGGCTACCATGCTGCCCCTATATAACATATAACCAAAACCTTGATAAACTAACCAGAATATTATGAGCATGTGTCTCCACAAAGGCACACGGCATATATAATTGTGATATATCAAAATTGGAGAGAAGAGCCCCATCCCAAAAAACACCAGTTAGCACCACCAGCAGGATTATTAATTTGAATGCAGGAACATTGGCAAAAGGGAAAGAATACCCAGTCTCTACCACCACTATAAATAAAGATCATCAAACAACCAGATGAATGAGCGACATAGGGGCAGCACGGTAGCCTTGTGGATAGCACAATTGCTTCACAGCTCCAGAATCCCAGGTTAGATTCCGGCTTGGGTCATTGTCAGTGCGGAGTCTGCACATCCTCCCCGTGTGTGCGTGGGTTTCCTCCGGGTGCTCCGGTTTCCTCCCACAGTCCAAAGATGTGCAGGTTAGGTGGATTGGCCATGATAAATTGCCCTTAGTGTCCAAAATTGCCCTTAGTGTTGGGTGAGGTTACTGGGTTATGGGGATATGGTGGCGGTGTTGACCTTGGGTAGGTGCTCTTTCCAAGAGCCGGTGCAGACTCGATGGGCCGAATGGCCTCCTTCTGCACTGTAAATTCTATGACGATTCTGTGACAAGAAAAATGCTTCCATTAGTTCCAAGGATCGTTTTCTTAACTATAATATGCTGAAATGTGCCACTTGGCCACAGCAAGGAGGACAAAGTGTAGGAGGAAGAGAGGGGAAGAACTAGGAGACAAAGAACAAATGAAAAATATGTTCTAATCCCATCAGAAAATAGACATTTAAAAATAAATTTCCAAACTATGCTAAAAGAAAACTGTACATGATAAATTGCACTAGATTCAAAACAGCACCCTCTGTTCAAAACAACAATATAGCTGAACTTAAACATGGAGTTACAATTGTATATATTAAAACACCTCCCATCCAGTCAATGGTCCTGGTCTTGTATGCATTGAATGTTTTTGCAATTCTTTTCAGATTTCCTCTTTAATTTCCTATTTTACCATCGAAGCTATCAAAGCCAAATCTAATCCAGTTCTCACTGGACCTCCTTCCATATGTACCTTCCTATCGGAGAAACTCAACAGCAATAAACAGAAATTCAGGCTAATGCATCCCCTTCTTAACCCATAAACACCAATACCAAATGCAGCAATCAATAGCACTCCCAGCTGAAATCTGTTAACTCATCATAAATGACAAATAGGACTGAAGTCTGTATAAATTAGCACAACAGGCAGTGTGCATGCCAATCACAGGGAGCTCCCATTTTCTTTTCCACCCAAGACTTTTGATATAGTGGAGTGTTCCTTAAATTTAACCTATGGAATTATAAGTGACAGACCATAGCAAACCATGAGCTTCAAATTTCAACTGGTATTTATTATGTTGAAGTCAATTGTTCCAGCCATCTTTAATACTTTAAACTGTCACTTGTCTTCTCCATAGTTCCATGCATCAATGGGAATGTCAAAACACAAATGTTTTTCAGAAACATGTCCGACGCGACAGGCTTCGGGTGAAATTTGACATGGCTTTTGCTTCCTCCAGTACATTTTTCAGGGATCGAATTAAATCACCAGAGTATTCTGGCTTCATTCACCATTTTTTTTGCAGGTTCGCGTGCCTCCCGTCCATTGACTGTCTCCACCTCCTTCTGCCTTGGGAAAGCGGGCAGCATAATCAAAGACCCCTCCCAACCGGGTTATTCACTCTTCCAACTTCATCCATTGTGCAGGAGTCATAAAAGTCTAAGAACACGCACTAACAGGTTCAAAAACTGCTTCTTCCCCACTGTTACCAGACTCCTGAATGATCCTCTTGTGGACTGGTCTCTTCACACATCTTCTCTACTGAGTAGTACTGCACTCCGTATGCTCGCCCTTGCCTGTACCTATGTATTTACATTGTGTATTTATGTATGTCCTATGTTTTTTTTTCATGTATGGAATGATTGTCTGGACGGTACGCAGAACAATACTTTTCATTATATCTCAGTACATGTGACAATAAAACAAATTCAAAATTTTGCTGGGCTACTTATATTAATAAAGGCAATACTGACCATAAAGAATAAACCAAATGGAACTATTTCCTACACTGCTTCATGAATCAATTTGATCACAGGCAGCACAGTGGTTAGCACTGTTGCCTCACGGCATCGAGGTCGCAGGTTCGATCCCAGCTCTGGGTCACTGTCCGTGTGGAGGTTGCACATTCTCCCCATGTTTGCGTGGGTTTCACCCCCACAATCCAAAGATGTGCAGGGTACGAGGATTGGCCACGCTAAATAGCCCCTTAATTGGAAATGAGTTGGGTACTCAAGTTTAAAAAAATCTTTAATGTATCAATTTGATCTATACAAGCTTGATTTTAAAATTGGATTTAACAGAAAAATACAAATGTGCAGAACAGCAACTCAACAGGCATTTAAACGAAAACAAACTATACAAAAGAGTTCTTAGAGCACTTCACAGTGCAGAGATTTTATTTGTTTTTAAATAATGGGGACAGGAAGCAAAAAGGGAAGAATGGAAATGGATGGCATCATTGGAGTGGAAGGATGGTCAATGAACATGTTCCCAATAAAATGTCATTGTTGTACGCAGCCAGCTTTTGCAATGCACAGTGCCTTTAATTTATTTTGTACAAATGCATGGTTTTAACATCAAGGCACCTTCCAAGTTGCTGCATGGCCACACGAGTGCACAACTTAGCAGGAAGTTTGCTTTGGAAATTTTGAAATAGGAAAAAGGTATTGAAGGAATGGGGTCCGGAACACACATGTTCAGCCAGTGCCATGATGTGATACTAAGGCAAACAGAATGAGGAAGTCCCAGATTCAACCATGGGTGTGCTAAGTTAGCTGATGTCAGCTAGAGTGGCAGGTAGGTACATTCTAATTGGTCTTCTGTATTATTGAGCTGTGGCAGCAAGCACAGTGGAACACTGGTGCTATATGACACAGCGCAATAACGTTAAGCTTTATGTGCACACTTCCATTCAAGCTGGCACAAATTAATGTTTTGCTGGAAGCAGAGAAATTATAGAGTAAATAGTCAACCATAGTCATTTAAGCAGGCTCAAGAGGCTAGATTGCCTATTATGTTCTATGAAAGAACTATTCACTCTAATTCCACCCTCCAGCTCTTGGTCTGTAGTCCTGTAGGTAACAGCACCTCAAGCACAAATCTGGTGTTCATGGTCAATAAGGGAATTTCTTGATTCATAAGGGAGCAGATTCGATGGACCAAATGGCCTAATTCTACTCCTATATCTTATATGGTGGAGGAGGAGAGATTGTTGTAATTATACTTTAGGAGGGACTCCCATCACTATCACCAAATTATCAGAAATTAGAATCTGGTTGAAAATTCTAGCACTTTCCAAAATAATTATTGCAACATTTATTAGCATAATACATTATGTTTTATTTCAAGAAGAAATTATGCAGGCATCTCAAAAGCACTTTAGTGTGATGGATACTGAGTGGATATTGAGCAGAAAGAGAAAATGACAAGGATCAAGAGGACGATGATTGCAAGGCAATGTCGAGAAAGATAATTTTAGGAGGCAAGGACACAAGATGCCTGAAGGAGTAATCACCTCGCCCAACCTCTGTAGACATTAGAAACTGACGAGTGTGAAGGAAATATTTTATTTTTGCCACTGGAAGTACCCAACTACCCATCTTAAAAGTATGCTGACAACTGTGAGAAAATATTCCCAGAATTTTCCATCCTTGAGCATTGTATAGCATGTAATTAAAAACAAAATGGCTGAGGTACAAGAAAAAGACACTTGGAATATTGTGGCTCCAATTCATGTACTTGAAGAAACTTTCATTAGTATAATTTCACACATCCAAAAGCCAGCAGTAAAACAAAATACAAAGTTCAGGATTTGGACTTTGGCGAGGGCATGGGATTTTTAAAATTGTAATATCTGGTAATTCGAAAAAGGATGCAAACATGTTTTAACCTTTGTTAGTGGTGACCACTATAAACATCAGGTGAGTTCAGCTGATAAAAGTTCGTGACGGACGCCAGTAAGTGATGTAATACAGCAGGAATGGAATCCCGCATCAAAACAAGTGTTCAGACAACATTGTTCATGTAACTGGACTAAAATAGATGGAAGAATAGTTCGCCTACATATGTGGGTTTTATTAACAATACAACAGGAGCGTAACGAAAAAGGTTTTATAAAAATAAAGGTTGCTCACTCTACTTTCCGAATATTGCAGCTTCTGGCAAAGCCAGCAGGTAAATATGGAGCAACAGTGGCGCGTTGGAGTAACACACGGAGCTTTGTAATAATAAAGATGCAGTAGGTTCCCAGGACATTCTGACTGAGGGGTCCAGAATGTGGGGAGAACAGGGCGATCCTCCCCATCCCCCCCACCCGCCGCCGTCGCTTGTTTACGCTCCACACTCCGGCCTCCACAAGCGCTGGGCCTACACTTTCCACAGCTGAGCTCCCTCCCCAAAACTCAGCAGCGGCGACTGTAGCGAGGAGGAGGGAGCCGGGCCTGTGGAGGTCGCTGTCCCGGGCCTTGGACTGAGCCAGAGCGGCGGCGCCGGCCACAACAACACCGACCCCCGCCCGCCCGCCAGCCGGCCGCCCCTTCCCCCCACCGCCTCCCCTTCAAACAACAACAGCCTCAGCAGCGCCCAGCCAGGCACCAGCGCCTCCCCGCCGGCCTCTCCTACCTCTTCCCCCCGCTTCCTCAAACCTTCCCCGCCACATTCCTCAAGGGAGCGGCCGAACCTGAGACGGCGGCTGATCGGACACCGACCCAACTCCGCACCTACCTTTGCCTTTACTTTTGCGCCATCTTGGATCCACTTGTCAGCGTCCCCCCGAGGCATTGTGGGGGATGGGCCCACTGCGTCTGCGCGAACTCTTCCAAAGCAGCGCACCCTCAAAAAACACCGTCCGAAGTCTTCCGACACCAGCTGCTTTGGAAGAGTTGGAGTTGGGTCGGTGTCCGATCGGCCGCCGGGCGGGGGGGGTAAAGGGAGTCAGCTGGAGGGGGTAAAGGGAGACAGGGGGAGGGGGTAAAGGGGGTCAGAGACAGTGGGAGGGGGTAAAGGGGGTCAGAGACAGCGGGAGGGGGTAAAGGGGGTCAGAGACAGCGGGAGGGGGTAAAGGGAGTCAGTGACAGGGGGAGGGGGTAAAGGGGGTCAGAGACAGCGGGAGGGGGTAAAGGGAGTCAGTGACAGGGGGAGGGGGTAAAGGGGGTCAGAGACAGCGGGAGGGGGTAAAGGGAGTCAGTGACAGGGGGAGGGGGTAAAGGGGGTCAGAGACAGCGGGAGGGGGTAAAGTGAGTCAGAGACAGCGGGAGGGGGTAAAGGGGGTCAGAGACAGCGGGAGGGGGTAAAGGGAGTCAGTGACAGGGGGAGGGGGTAAAGGGAGTCAGTGACAGGGGGAGGGGGTAAAGGGAGTCAGTGACAGGGGGAGGGGGTAAAGGGAGTCAGAGACAGCGGGAGGGGGTAAAGGGGGTCAGAGACAGCGGGAGGGGGTAAAGGGGGTCAGAGACAGCGGGAGGGGGTAAAGGGGGTCAGAGACAGCGGGAGGGGGTAAAAGGAGTCAGTGACAGAGGGAGGGGGTAAAGGGAGTCAGAGACAGCGGGAGGGGGTAGAGGGGGTAAAGGGAGTCAGGGGGAGGGGGTAAAGGGAGTCAGTGACAGCGGGAGGGGGTAAAGGGGGTCAGAGACAGCGGGAGGGGGTAAAAGGAGTTAGTGACAGCGGGAGGGGGTAAAGGGAGTCAGAGACAGGGGGAGGAGGTAAAGGGAGACAGGGGGAGGGGGTAAAGGGAGACAGAGACAGTGGGAGGGGGCAAAGGGGGACAGAGACAGCGGGAGGGGTAAAGGGAGACCGAGACAGGGGGAGGGGGTAAAGGGAGACATGGACAGGGGGAGGGGGTAAAGGGAGACAGAGACAGGGGGACGGGGTAAAGGGAGACAGAGACAGTGGGAGGGGGTAAAGGGGGACAGAGACAGCGGGAGGGGGTAAAGGGGGACAGAGACAGCGGGAGGGGTAAAGGGAGACCGAGACAGGGGGAGGGGGTAAAGGGAGACAGGGGGAGGGGGTAAAGGGGGTCAGTGACAGCGGGAGGGGGTAAAGTGAGTCAGTGACAGCTGGAGGGGTAAAGGGAGACGGGGGAGGGGGAGGGGGTAAAGGGAGTCAGTGACAGCGGGAGGGGGTAAAGGGGGTCAGCGGGAGGGGGTAAAGGGAGTCAGAGACAGCGGGAGGGGGTAAAGGGGGTCAGAGATGGCGGGAGGGGGCAAAGGGGGTTAGAGACAGCGGGAGGGGGTAAAGGGAGTCAGAGACAGGGGGAGGAGGTAAAGGGAGACAGGGGGAGGGGGTAAAGGGAGACAGAGACAGTGGGAGGGGGCAAAGGGGGACAGAGACAGCGGGAGGGGTAAAGGGAGACCGAGACAGGGGGAGGGGGTAAAGGGAGACAGAGACAGGGGGAGGGGGTAAAGGGAGACAGAGACAGGGGGAGGGGGTAAAGGGAGACAGAGACAGTGGGAGGGGGTAAAGGGGGACAGAGACAGCGGGAGGGGTAAAGGGAGACCGAGACAGGGGGAGGGGGTAAAGGGAGACAGGGGGAGGGGGTAAAGGGGGTCAGTGACAGCGGGAGGGGGTAAAGTGAGTCAGTGACAGCTGGAGGGGTAAAGGGAGACGGGGGAGGGGGTAAAGGGAGTCAGTGACAGCGGGAGGGGGTAAAGGGGGTCAGCGGGAGGGGGTAAAGGAAGTCAGAGACAGCGGGAGGGGGTAAAGGGGGTCAGAGATGGCGGGAGGGGGCAAAGGGGGTTAGAGACAGCGGGAGGGGGTAAAGGGAGTCAGAGACAGCGGGAGGGGGTAAAGGGCGTCAGAGACAGCGGGAGGGCGTAAAGGGAGTCAGAGACAGCGGGAGGGGGTAATGGGGGTCAGTGACAGCGGGAGGGGGTAAAGGGGGTCAGCGGGAGGGGGTAAAGGGAGTCAGAGACAGCGGGAGGGGGTAAAGGGAGTCAGAGACAGGGGGAGGGGGTAAAGGGAGTCAGAGACAGCGGGAGGGGGTAAAGGGTGTCTGACAGCGGGAGTGGGTAAAGGGAGTCAGTGACAGCGGGAGGGGGTAAAGGGGGTCAGTGACAGCGGGAGGGGGTAAAGGGAGTCAGAGACAGCGGGAGGGGGTAAAGGGGGTCAGAGACAGCGGGAGGGGGTAAAGGGAGTCAGAGACAGCGGGAGGGGGTAAAGGGAGTCAGTGACAGCGGGAGGGGGTAAAGGGGGTCAGAGACAGCGGGAGGGGGTAAAGGGTGTCAGAGACAGCGGGAGGGGGAAAAGGGGGTCAGAGACAGCGGGAGGGGGAAAAGGGGGTCAGAGACAGCAGGAGGGTGTAAAGGGAGTCAGAGACAGCGGGAGGGGGTAAAGGGGGTCAGCGGGAGGGGGTAAAGGGAGTCAGTGACAGCGGGAGGGGGTAAAGGGGGTCAGAGACAGCGGGAGGGGGTAAAGGGAGTCAGACACAGCGGGAGGGGGTAAAGGGGGTCAGCGGGAGGGGGTAAAGGGAGTCAGTGACAGCGGGAGGGGGTAAAGGGGGTCAGTGACAGCGGGAGGGGGTAAAGGGAGTCAGTGACAGGGGGAGGGGGTAAAGGGAGTCAGAGACAGCGGGAGGGGGTAAAGGGAGTCAGTGACAGGGGGAGGGGGTAAAGGGAGTCAGTGACAGGGGGAGGGGGTAAAGGGAGTCAGTGACAGGGGGAGGGGGTAAAGGGAGTCAGAGACAGCGGGAGGGGGTAAAGGGGGTCAGAGACAGCGGGAGGGGGTAAAGGGGGTCAGAGACAGCGGGAGGGGGTAAAAGGAGTTAGTGACAGCGGGAGGGGGTAAAGGGAGTCAGTGACAGGGGAGGGGGTAAAGGGAGTCAGTGACAGGGGGAGGGGGTAAAGGGAGTCAGAGACAGCGGGAGGGGGTAAAGGGGGTCAGAGACAGCGGGAGGGGGTAAAAGGAGTTAGTGACAGCGGGAGGGGGTAAAGGGAGTCAGTGACAGAGGGAGGGGGTAAAGGGAGTCAGAGACAGCGGGAGGGGGTAGAGGGGGTAAAGGGAGTCAGGGGGAGGGGGTAAAGGGAGTCAGTGACAGCGGGAGGGGGTAAAGGGGGTCAGAGACAGCGGGAGGGGGTAAAAGGAGTTAGTGACAGCGGGAGGGGGTAAAGGGAGTCAGAGACAGGGGGAGGGGGCAAAGGGGGACAGAGACAGCGGGAGGGGTAAAGGGAGACCGAGACAGGGGGAGGGGGTAAAGGGAGACAGGGGGAGGGGGTAAAGGGAGACAGAGACAGTGGGAAGGGGCAAAGGGGGACAGAGACAGTGGGAGGGGTAAAGGGAGACCGAGACAGGGGGAGGGGGTAAAGGGAGACAGAGACAGGGGGAGGGGGTAAAGGGAGACAGAGACAGGGGGACGGGGTAAAGGGAGACAGAGACAGTGGGAGGGGTAAAGGGAGACCGAGACAGGGGGAGGGGGTAAAGGGAGACAGGGGGAGGGGGTAAAGGGGGTCAGTGACAGCGGGAGGGGGTAAAGTGAGTCAGTGACAGCTGGAGGGGTAAAGGGAGACGGGGGAGGGGGTAAAGGGAGTCAGTGACAGCGGGAGGGGGTAAAGGGGGTCAGAGATGGCGGGAGGGGGTAAAGGGGGTCAGAGATGGCGGGAGGGGGCAAAGGGGGTTAGAGACAGCGGGAGGGGGTAAAGGGAGTCAGAGACAGCGGGAGGGGGTAAAAGGGGTCAGAGATGGCGGGAGGGGGCAAAGTGGGTTAGAGACAGCGGGAGGGGGTAAAGGGAGTCAGAGACAGGGGGAGGGGGTAAAGGGAGACAGAGACAGTGGGAGGGGGTAAAGGGAGACAGAGACAGGGGGAGGGGGTAAAGGGAGACAGAGACAGGGGGACGGGGTAAAGGGAGACAGAGACAGTGGGAGGGGGTAAAGGGGGACAGAGACAGCGGGAGGGGTAAAGGGAGACCGAGACAGGGGGAGGGGGTAAAGGGAGACAGGGGGAGGGGGTAAAGGGGGTCAGTGACAGCGGGAGGGGGTAAAGTGAGTCAGTGACAGCTGGAGGGGTAAAGGGAGACGGGGGAGGGGGTAAAGGGAGTCAGTGACAGCGGGAGGGGGTAAAGGGGGTCAGCGGGAGGGGGTAAAGGGAGTCAGAGACAGCGGGAGGGGGTAAAGGGGGTCAGAGATGGCGGGAGGGGGCAAAGGGGGTTAGAGACAGCGGGAGGGGGTAAAGGGAGTCAGAGACAGCGGGAGGGGGTAAAGGGAGTCAGTGACAGTGGGAGGGGGTAAAGGGAGACAGAGACAGCGAGAGGGGGTAAAGGGAGTCGGAGACAGCGGGAGGGGGTAAAGGGCGTCAGAGACAGCGGGAGGGCGTAAAGGGAGTCAGAGACAGCGGGAGGGGGTAATGGGGGTCAGTGACAGCGGGAGGGGGTAAAGGGGGTCAGCGGGAGGGGGTAAAGGGAGTCAGAGACAGCGGGAGGGGGTAAAGGGAGTCAGAGGCAGGGGGAGGGGGTAAAGGGAGTCAGAGACAGCGGGAGGGGGTAAAGGGTGTCTGACAGCGGGAGTGGGTAAAGGGAGTCAGTGACAGCGGGAGGGGGTAAAGGGGGTCAGTGACAGCGGGAGGGGGTAAAGGGAGTCAGAGACAGCGGGAGGGGGTAAAGGGGGTCAGAGACAGCGGGAGGGGGTAAAGGGAGTCAGAGACAGCGGGAGGGGGTAAAGGGGGTCAGTGACAGCGGGAGGGGGTAAAGGGAGTCAGAGACAGCGGGAGGGGGTAAAGGGGGTCAGAGACAGCGGGAGGGGGTAAAGGGAGTCAGAGACAGCGGGAGGGGGTAAAGGGAGTCAGTGACAGCGGGAGGGGTAAAGGGGGTCAGAGACAGCGGGAGGGGGTAAAGGGTGTCAGAGACAGCGGGAGGGGGAAAAGGGGGTCAGAGACAGCGGGAGGGGGAAAAGGGGGTCAGAGACAGCGGGAGGGTGTAAAGGGAGTCAGAGACAGCGGGAGGGGGTAAAGGGGGTCAGCGGGAGGGGGTAAAGGGAGTCAGTGACAGCGGGAGGGGGTAAAGGGGGTCAGAGACAGCGGGAGGGGGTAAAGGGAGTCAGACACAGCGGGAGGGGGTAAAGGGGGTCAGCGGGAGGGGGTAAAGGGAGTCAGAGACAGCGGGAGGGTGTAAAGGGAGTCAGAGACAGCGGGAGGGGGTAAAGGGAGTCAGAGACAGCGGGAGGGGCTAAAGGGGGTCAGCGGGAGGGGATAAAGGGAGACAGAGACAGCGGGAGGGGGTAAAGGGGGTTAGAGACAGCGGGAGGGGGTAAAGGGAGTCAGAGACAGCGAGAGGGGGTAAAGGGAGTCAGAGACAGCGGGAGGGGGTAAAGGGGGTCAGTGACAGCGGGAGGGGGTAAAGGGAGTCAGAGACAGCGAGAGGGGGTAAAGGGAGTCAGAGACAGCGGGAGGGGGTAAAGGGGGTCAGTGACAGCGGGAGGGGGTAAAGGGGGTCAGAGACAGCGAGAGGGGGTAAAGGGAGTCAGAGACAGCGGGAGGGGGTAAAGGGGGTCAGTGACAGCGGGAGGGGGTAAAGGGAGTCAGAGACAGCGAGAGGGGGTAAAGGGAGTCCGAGACAGCGGGAGGGGGTAAAGGGGGTCAGTGACAGCGGGAGGGGGTAAAGGGGGTCAGAGACAGCGGGAGGGGGTAAAGGGAGTCAGAGACAGCGGGAGGGGGTAAAGGGAGTCAGAGACGGGGAGGAGGTAAAGGGAGTCAGAGACAGCGGGAGGGGGTAAAGGGGGTCAGTGACAGCGGGAGGGGGTAAAGGGGGTCTGACAGCGGGAGGGGGTAAAGGGAGTCAGTGACAGCGGGAGGGGGTAAAGGGGGTCAGTGACAGCGGGAGGGGGTAAAGGGAGTTAGTGACAGCGGGAGGGGGTAAAGTGAGTCAGCTGAAGGGGGTAAAGGGCGCCAGTGACAGCGGGAATAGGGGAAAGGCAACAGGAGCAGCCTTTTAGCTGCTTTCCTCAATCTCTATGCAACTTCCTTCTGCCGTAATCAATTGAAATATAACCTGTAAATCTATATATATCCATGCTCTAGTAACTTGGGCTGATATGGAATTTTCAGCAGAGAAGCAAGTCATATGTAAAACTGAATGGAAATGACAGCCTAGAACAAGGACAATTCAGCACTGTTACTCTCCAGAAAGCAAGGTGGTGGAGGGGAGCACTGGAACCAATCTTTACACACTTTATACACTTTTATAAACATTTATTTGCATGGATTCAT
This sequence comes from Scyliorhinus torazame, assembly GCF_047496885.1. Lineage (NCBI taxonomy): Eukaryota > Metazoa > Chordata > Chondrichthyes > Carcharhiniformes > Scyliorhinidae > Scyliorhinus > Scyliorhinus torazame. Next base: position 157,459,461 of record NC_092724.1, on the reverse strand, counting down.
ATTGCAAGCAGCCACCTTTATGCCCAATAACCACACGTTAATCGCGAGGTACTGTCCACTACCTGTATACAATGAAATATAATTAATATACCATTAACTAACCCAACTGGTCAATAATGTTGCTAACTTTCCGGTTGGTTCAATTGCTCTGTTTTATTACCTTTGCTTTCGAGTCGCCAGGTATCTTTATGATACCGCCATGAGGTTCCAGTCCAAATAATGATCAATAACTCAATACACCGATTAGTAAGATTCAAATCAAAGCACATTTATTATACACAGTAATCGCTACTCATGCATAAATTCTACTTCTACAACTAACAGGCCTATACTTAGCTTCGGACTGACCCACCAGGTCAGGGGAACAAATGGCCTTTCGTTCGGGTTTTGAGTCTGCGGGATTCGAAGTTGGTACGGATTGGTAGCTAGGAGCGCCTATCTCGTAGCGAGCGTTGAATTAAGACTTACTTCTTTCGGCGGTCACTTCACCGGTCACGGTCAAGGTTGCTTCGCGTTGCTGGGTGATCCGAAGAGAGTGAGTTGAACTTGGGGCTTAACTCTTATAGTCCCCATGGCCTTCCCGCCTTTCGGGGCGGACCCTGTACCTGGTTCTTGGTGATTGGACTTTGTTCCAATCGCTTGGTTCGATTTCTCCAATACTGGAGCGGTTCCCTGATCGATGGGTGTCCGTTAACCTCTTTTGTGTTGGCTCCTGCTGGCGCTGGGGAGTTTGGCTTAGTTTTGAGTGTCCCAAATGTTGCTATTGTTCCCGGGGATTGCTCATCAGTATGTAGATGGCTGCTACATTGTTATGCTGATGGTCGCTGGTATCGATATTGGCTGGCCTTTTTCAGAGTTAAATACACAGCAAACCTGCACCTGCTGGTTTCTGCCTGTGTTGGCTGACTTTCCCATCAGCCTTTGCTGTTCGCCATTTTAAATCGGGAGTTGGCCAATTTAGGTGGCTACAATATCAAAGTTTATGCTCCTTATTAGCCTCCTTCCAGTTGACATTATCTGTTCCATTCTCTCTCATGTATTTATCTATCTTCCCCATAAATGTGTTGATCCTGATTACATTAACTATTCCATGTGATAGTGAGTTCCACAGTCTCATCACTGAGTAGGAAATGTTGCTCCTCAATCCCTTAGTGACAATCTTACATTTCTGACTCCAGCAGATATTGTATGGTAGAATTATAAAACAACTTTCATTTATACAGCACCTTCAAGATGCTTCCCGTGAGCATTATCAAACAAAATTTGATACCAAACCACTTGAAGAGATAGTTGGACAAGTAACCAAAGGTTTGCATGAAAAGGAAGATTTTTTTTTTAACAAACAATTTTATTGAGGTATTTTTTTGTCATTGTAAACAGTTACAGCTAACAGAAATGTGCAAACATCAATATAAAACCATCAATATAAAACCACTACTTCAATCAAACCATACTGCACATGCCCACTCCTCTCCCCTAGACACTACCCGCCTATTTATCCCTCAAGTCGATGAATGGTTGCCACCTTCGGGCAAACCCCAGTACAGATCCCCTCAAGGCGAACTTAATTTTTTCCATACCCAGAAAACTTGAGATGTCCGAAAGCCATAGTTCGGTCTTCGGGGGTTTGGAGTCCCTCCATGCCAGCAGTATTCGCCGCCGGGCTATTAGGGAAGCAAAGGCCAGAACATCTGCCTCTTTCTCCCCGGGAACCCCGAAAATTGCCACCTCTGGACTCATCACCACCCTTGTTTTCAGCACCCGAGACATGACCCCGCAAATCCCTCCCAGTACCCCCTAAGCTTAGAACATGCCCAAAACATGTGAACATGGTTCGCTGGTCCCCCCGCGCATCTAGCGCACTTGTCTTCTACCCCAAAGAATTTGCTCATCCGAGCTACCGTCATGTGGGCCCGATGAACGACCTTAAATTGAATCAGACCGAGCCTGGCACATGTTGCGGTTGAATTTACCCTACTCAGAGTTCCGCCCACAGCCCGACCTTCATCTCCCCGTCGAGCTCCTCCTCCCATTTGAGTTTCAGTTCCTCCGTCTGGGACTCTTCCCCCTTCATGAGCACCTTGTAGATATCCGAGACTCTACCCTCTCCTCCTCCTCTAGAGACTATTCTGTCCTGGATCCCTATTGGTGGGAGGCGTGGGAAGGATGGGACCTGTCTGCGTACAAAGTCCCGCATCTGTAAGTACCTAAAGTCATTTCCCCTTACCAGCCCAAATTTCTCCTCCAAGCCCCTCATGAAAAGGAAGATTTTAAGGATCATCTTAAAGGATGAAAGAGGCAAAGTGAGGGAGTTTCAGAGTTTGGGGGTAAAGCAGCTGGAGGGATGACTCAAAGTGAGGGAGTTTCAGAGTTTGGGGGTAAAGCAGCTAGGGGGATGACTCAGTTGCGGAGCAACAAAAGTAGAGAATGCGTAAAAGATCAGCATTTAATAATAATCATAATCTTTATTGTCACAAGCAGGCTTACATTAATACTGCAATGACGTTATTGTGAAAATCCCCTAGTCGCCACGTTCCGGCGCCTGTTTGGGCACACTGCGGGAGAATTCAGAATGTCCAATTCACCTAACCAGCACGTCTTTCGGGATTTTTGGGAGGAAACTGGAGCACCCGGAGGAAACCCACGCAGAAAAGTGGAGAACGTGCAGACTCCGCACAGTGACCCAAGTCGGGAATCGAACCCGGGACCCTGGCGCTGTGAAGCTACAGTGCTAGCCACTATGCTACTGTGCCGCCCAATTGAAGGTGCTCAGATTGCGGAGGGTTGTGTGGCAGTGTTGTGGCGATCGGGAGGGTTGAAGCCATGGAGGGATTTCAAAACAAATTGTGAGAATTTTATAGCTCATCAGCCCTGCCAGCTCTTTGGAAAAAGCGAAAGAATTAATTTTGCATCCCTGCTCTTTCCATACATTTACTAAATAATCTGTTCTCATCACCCTTTCAAGCAGTCCATTTCAGATCTGACCCCTGCTCAAACACATCACTGTCTGCAAATCTCGAAACCAAGCTATTGAGAAATCTACACCGAGGCTGTGCGTGTTCTGGAGAGAGCATTCTCTTTCTCAACAGGAGACACTACACTTCCAATAAGATTTCCTGAGGTTGTGAAGGGTGTAATATAGGTGGAAGCAGGGACTGTTTAGCACAGGGCTAAATCGCTGGCTTTTAAAGCAGACCAAGGCAGGCCAGCAGCACGGTTCAGTTCCCGTACCAGCCTCCCCGAACAGGCGCCGGAATGTGGCGACTAGGGGCTTTTCACAGTAACTTCATCGAAGCCTACTTGTGACAATAAGCGATTTTCATTTCATTTCATTTCATTTCTTCTCATTTGGGATACTTCTTTAACCCTCACTAAATCTCTTAGCCTCTCCAACCCACGTGTATCTTTGCCGTGATGCAAGAGTTTCATTCACTCGGTGCCACAATTTTCTAATTACAAGTAAGAGTGACATTGAAACACTCACTGAAAATGGGCAGAAATTATATTTAATTATTGACTTCGTACAGTTAACATATTGGAATCTATTTCTCAATGTTCACCGCATCCACTAGCCAGGCAGCCCATTAACAGGGGAGATTTTAATGCATAAAATGTGACAGTTACACTGTTACCATAGCCAGGAGCACTGAGTCCAAAGAATGCCCCACCCCCTTTCTGGCCTGTTTTGTAGAAACCTGTCTGGTATTCGCATGACTTTAGGAGATAAGGATTGATCTGATGAAGGTGCTTAAAATGTGAGAGGGATTCAATAGGGACGATACAGGGAAATTATTTCCTCTGGTGGAGGAATCAAGAAGAAGGGGAGAGGATTTTAAAATTGCCCCAAGGCCATTTAGAACCAAAATCTGAAAGCACCTTTTCATCCAAAGGGTAGTGTAAATCCAGAACTCTCTCCCCAAAAGGTTGCAAATGTTGGGGGGGGGGAATTAGTGGTTTCAAGACCGAGATTGAGAGAATTTTGTTGAGGAAGAGTGTGAAGGGATATGGAGCAAGAGCAAAGAAATTGAGTTCATACACAGAAGTGGCAGTGCAGTTTTGATGGGTCGAATGGTCTCCTCCTGTTCACGTGTGCCTTGTTCCAGTTCCATCAGTACAGGTGTCATGGTTCTGCTTGAGGCAGGTACCACATACCAGCTCGAATGCTGAAAACATCAGCGCCTTACCAGACCCAGGTGTGCTGTGCGATGAATTGTTAGGATTTGGAATATGCCGCCTTATAGAGTGGTAAAAACTGATTAGCATAGTGACTTCCACAACGGAATTGGATAAACAAAAAGGAGAAGAAATGGGAGAAACACAGGAAAGAGCAGTTGAAAGTGTGAAAGTATTGGGTTGGCTCCTGAAATTCTATTAAGGTAACCACCAAATCCAAGGAGTAAATCATCTCCAGGTAGTACGTTCAGACATTGTTGTCCTAGATTTTAGATTTCCTGAGGAGCAACACAACAGTTAACTCCTTTGGTTTGGTAAATGAACCCACACAAGCGATGCATTCACAACTTTGTCTTACACAACAGTAATTTGCATTTACATCCTCCTGCTGGAGGTACAATTCCTTGAGAGAGTATTAGTGACCATGGACTTGCATTGGATCAGTCTGTGATTATGCTTGGCAAAGCACTCCAGCGGTTTGCTGTTACCTTCTGCAGTACAGCTGGCCAGGAAACTCTCCCGTTCTTAGCCCCTGCCATCAGGCATGTTGGAAGGATCTCCAGGCTGATCATCAACCAGATTGGCCATATTATGCATGCACCTTCCATGACCATCAAGTCCTAGAGTGGGACTCGCCGCATTTATATATGGCATTTTTAAAGTGATAAATGTCCCATAATGCTGGACAGATGTGGAAATAGGCATCAGATATTAGTTGGAGAAGAGGTGGTGTGCTAATGTACCTTGCCCCTCTGACAGTGCAGCACTTGCTCAGTACTGACACTGCTATGTCAGCCTAGATTTCTGTCCTCAAACCTCTGGAATAAGAGTCAAAACCCAGAATCCTTTGATTCAGAAGCAAGAATTCTACCCACTGAAGAATGACTGATGCATGTTCTGTAAAATCTACCTCTCTGACCAAACTTTTGACCACCTGCCCTAATATCTCTTTACATGTCTCCCGCTCAGATTTTATTAGTTCAGTCTCCTGAAAAGCACAGTGGGATGGTTTACTACATTAAGGGCACTTGCATAAAAGCAAGTTGTTCTTGCTGTGCTGAGGCATATCACAGAGTAGTGCCTCATCCACAGTTCTACAGTGCAGTGAATGTGCCACTATAGTCCAGTATTCAACAAACTATGACATGGAATCATAGAATTTACAGTGCAGAAGGAGGCCATTCGGCCCATCGAGTCTGCGCCGGCCCTTGGAAAGAGCACACCACTTAAGCCTACCCTCCCAACCTATCCCCGTAACCCAGTAACCCCACCTAACCTTTTTGGACCACTAAGGGCAATTTAGCAGAGCCAATCCACCTAACCTGCACATCTTTGGACTGTGGGAGGAAACTGGAGCACCCGGAGGAAACCCGCGCAGACATGGGAAGTACGTGTCGACTCCGCACTGACAGCCACCCAAGCTGGGAATCGAACCTGGGACCCTGGAGCTGTGAAGCAACTGTGCTAACCACTGTGCTGCCATGCTGCTCCACATGCATTTGGTGTAGATGTGCGGTGTGTGTGTACAGTTCACAACATCACCGCCTTCTCACTGGCGATTAGGAAAGGCCAACAGTGGAGGCCTACCCAGCGGTTCCCATGTCCCACGAAAGGGTTTCACAATATCAGACTTCTGAAGCTACTGCAAGTTCATTTATGTTACATATTTAATAAAACGTTGATACTCTTTCCAGCAACTCATGGCTACTGCTTCAACACACAAATCATATTTTACAAATACCTGTGGCTAAGAGCCTACAGCTTCATATCCAACTGGCTCACAAAATGCAGCAGCAGTTTGCAGCAACTTGCTGGACATGGGAAAAATGGAGCTACTGTCTGCAGGAACACTGCACATTTACCTTCAATTGTCACTCATAAAAGCAAAAGCACCCAGCGTTATCCTTCAATCCAGTGACCTGGCAATGTGTCCAACTTTCGCATTTCAAGAAAGATAAGAGAAACCCCTCAGGAATAACGAGGATATTACAGTTCTCTACGGTGTATCTTTTGCTTTATTTGTGGTCCAAACCACTCATGCTTAGAAACCGCAGAACCTCCGTCATCATTGATAGTGTTGGAAACTACCCAATAACTTTCATTTTCACATTCCATGAGGCCATCTGACCATGTCCAATTCTATGTCCTAAGAATGTAACTTGAGCTTTCGCAAATTCACTTTTAGCCAAATTTACCACCAATCCAGCTTCCTGTAGATGATTTAATAATTATTTTAAATGTTCCTAATGTTCCTGTCGCGTTTGACTGATCGTCAATGTACACGGCACAATTGGTTAGTCCAGAAATGACCACTTTGGTTAATCTTTGAAATGTTGCTGGCACATTCTTCATTCCAAATGGCATGACTTGAAATTGATTCAGACTATTGGCATCACAAATCTTCCCTCGCCCTGCCTGATAAAGGTACTTGCCAATATCCTTTAAGTAAGTCAAGTTTGGTAATAAAATTTGCTTGTCCCACCTTTTCAACACAGTCTTCCAAACGAGGAATAGGTTACGAATCTGACTTTGTAACTGCATTGGCCTTTCTCTAGCCAAACACAATCGTTGTGTACAATCCAATTTTGGTACCATGGCAATTGGTGAGCTCCAATCGCTGCGACTCACTTCAATTATATCCTCCTTAAGCGTGCTGCCATTCTCCTTTTGTACCTGTGCTAACTTTAGTGGATTGAGTCTGTATGGATGTTCTTTAATGGGAATAACATCATGCATAATTACTTTTGTACTTCCCAATTTATTCCCACATACAGCCATATGTGACTGTAATAATTCTTTTAGGTCATTTTGATTTTCCTCCGGAAGGTAAATCAATAATTTATTCCAATTTCTTACTACTTCTTCATTATCCAATTTAATTTGAGGAATCTCAAATTCAGAATCATCAGAATTTATCTCTTCTCCCTGAGTTACAATGACTAACACCTCTTTCTTTCCTTCTCTATCAAAATACCTTTTGAGCGTATAAACATGACACACTCTGAATTTTCCTTATGTCTGGCATTCTTATCAAATCTTATCAATTATCACTCAATTTCATTTCAATTTGATAAGGCCCATTAAATCTTGCTTTAAATGGTTCATCTACCATTGATAACAATACTAGTACTTTCTCCCCACTAACAAAACACCAAATTTTTGATTTCTTATCTGCCTCTTTTTTTCATTGCATGTTGTGACAATTTTAAATGTTTCCTAGCCAACTCACTAGCCCTAGTTAATCTTTCCCTAAAGATAGTCCAACAACGTAATCTCCAAACGTGGACTCACCAATTTCTCATTGATCAATTTAAGTGGTCCTCTCATCTCATGACCAAAAATCTATTCAAATGGACTACATTTATTGAATGCATTAGGTGCATCCCTAATTGCAAATAGTAGAAATGGCATTCCTTTATCTCAATCCTCTGGATAATCTTGACTATGGGCCCGCAACAAAGTCTTTAGAGTTTGATGCCAACTTTCTAATGCCCCTTGTGATTCCAGATGACAAGCCACCGAGTTAAATTGATTTATTCCTGAGCTATCTATAACTTCCTTAAATAACGTCAACATAAAATTGGATCCCTGATTTAAATTCTTTTGGTAGTCTATAACTAATAAAATATTTGGTTAACTCCTCTACAACCCCCTAGATACCTTCCCTGATAGTGAAGCAAACACTTCACTATCTCTACCTACCATCTTTGTTGGAACAAACACTACCATAGCAGCACAGTGGCACAATGGTTAGCACTGCTGTCTCACAGCGCCAGGGACCCAGGTTCAATTGGGTAACTGGCTGTGTGGAGTTTGCATGTTCTCCCTATGTCAGCATGGGTTTTCTCCGGGTGCTCCGGTTACTTTCCACAGTCCAAAGCTGTACAGGTTAAGTGGATTGACCATGTGTTTTTGGGGGGCAATTTAGCGTGGCCTATCCATTTACTCTGCACATCTTTTTGGGTTGTGGGGGTGAGACCCACACAGAGCTGGGAAGAATGTCCAAACTCCACACGGACAGTGACCCGGGGCTGGGATCGGACCCGGGCCCTTGGTGCCGTGAGGCAGCAGTGCTAACCATTGTGCCACCCCATGGATTGACCATGTTAAATTGCTCCTTAGTGTCCAAAAGGTTAGGTGGGGATGGGGTGGGGTTGTGGGCCTTGGTGGGATGCTCTTTCGGAGGGTCAGTGCATACTCAATAGGCTGAATGACCTCCTTCTGCACAGGAGGGATACTATGATTATATCCACATGGCCTTTGGCCAATTCAATTGTTAAGTCACTTTCTCAAATGAGATGAAAAAGGCTTCCACATCTTTCTCATCAAATCTTGGCAATGCTTGAATATATTTAAACATATCCCGACTAAGCTATTGACTGGGAAGTATTTCGACTTCCTCTAGGCATTCCTTAGCTTCTGCCTTTAACTCCAACCTTTTAAGTTGGTGTTCTCCTTGCAATTCCAGTTTCTGAAGTTCAAATTCTCTCTCTTTTTCCTTATCCCTTACTTTCTTTGCTAATCTTGCCACTTCCTTTTGAAAAGCCCTCTCTTTTTCCTTTTCTACCATTTTCAATTCCTTCATTTCTATTTGTAACTGAATTCTAGCTAATTCTAATGATTCAGGCTGTGTCTCTGGCAAGTGTACATTTTGACCAATTGTATTATCTCTACCTTCCTCACCCCTTTAGATAAGATTAACTGCAGCTTCTCCTGCAAACGCAAACGTTTTGCTTTAGTCTCCCTTTGCGAACCATCCCAAGTAATCTCTGCCACACCCAGGAAATGTTTTGCAAATCAAAGAGCCTCTCCAGTCACTCGTTATTTAAACTTCAAAACCTGAAAGAAAGCAATCGTTCCACACACTCTCACTATCTTTAACTTCAATAATCCCAAGCCAAACAAGGAATTATACTTAAAACCCTGGACGAGCCCCCAAGTTTATAACAATCCCACACCAGATCTCAACAGTGGCTAGGTTACTGGACTGAAACCCCAATATCTTAGTTTATTTTGTAAGACTGTGCAGAAAGAATACTTCGCTCCAGGAGTGATTTCACAAAGAAATAGGGATTTGGTATTTCAACCCAAAACTTTATTGTTAATACAATATTAAACTCTTTAACGTTACATCTGGAAATAGCTTACAATTACCCCTTAAACAATGTTATTCAATACAGCAATCTTCAGGGTATCAGAACAGCCAGAGCTACACATTGAGAAGAGGGTCGACACCCTGGCTTTCACTTCCCTAATTGCCCGCCGGAGAATCCCGCTCGGCTGGCGATTAGCAGCACCATCCACAGCTGCAGACTGGCTGGCAGACCTGTCGGAATTTCTCCACCTGGAGAAGATCAAGTTCACCATCCGAAGGTCGGAAGAGGGCTTCCTCAAAGCGTGGGAGCAACTCGCCGGCCTGTTCCAAGACCTGTTTGAGGCCAACAGCGACTAGGGAAAGAGGGGGAGATGGGGAAGAGCAGACAAAACCACAGAACACGAAGAGGTACAAAAGGGGGAAGGGGGGGGAGGAAATGAGGAGGAAGGTTAGGGGAACGGCAGGAAGAAGCATAGAGATGGGGGGAGATGGGGCAGGCATCCCCCTCCCCACCCCCAAACCCACAAGGCCTGCAACAAGAAACACAGAGGGAAAAGGGGGAAAAGAAAAGGGGCGAATAGGGGTTCAGTGATAGAACACCCAAAGCGGAAGAGGGGGATACCAAGGAGGGTCAGGGAGGGGTGTAGCGAGAGGGGAAGGGGGGGGGGGGGGGGGGAGAAGAGACAACAAGAAAGATTGTATGTACATAAGAATTGTATACATTGTAAATATCAGATGTAAAGGTTTCACTATATAAAATTGAAAATGCCAATAAGAATACTTTTTAAAAAAATACTGCTCAATACAATACAATACCCTTAATTACTATCTCTATTCCCAATTAACAACAAGAAAGGGAAAACATACAGCTCTCAATCCATTCTACAAGCCAATGGCACAGAATAATACTTGCTTTCCAGAACAGATCAGGCTCCTGTTAGAACCCTGATAGACTCTGGCTGGATGGCTTCAAAAAGCTGTTACAACTGGGTTGTTTCAGCATATTCCTTGTCCTCAGACAAATCTGCATGGTGTTAAATACTATTAATCTTTTTTGTTAACTATCCAATGGTGAGAGCAAAATACTTTACTTGTTGTCTAAAGGTAGCCAGATCAAAATATCTTGGCTCCGCCCAGCAATTATATCATCTCCCCAAGCTGAAAACAAACTAACTCCCCAGGGACTGCCCCTAGTCAAACAACAGTGCACTGGCCCAGGCTTTTCCGATGGTCAATTTCACCTCTGGCTCCTAAAAACTTTCTGGTCTTGCAAAACAAGATTATTTTTTACAAAGATGACTACTGCAGTCAAACACACTTTTAACCCATAAATTGGCAAATATTTATAATCCAAAATGCCTAAAATTTTGCATTTGTCACACCTGGCACTGTTGGGATTGTAGGCTGCACGCAGTGGCTGCAAAGTTCTGGACAAGAATCAGAATCTAGGCCATGTAAAAGGTCAAAGATCAATCGCCAATGATGCCCAACCCCCTTGACCTGATATAACTGGATGTGTGGAAGGGGGATGGTGATGTATTCTTTTGTATGTTGAGCCTTATTACTTCAGATTTACTATTAGCCTCTCATTGGCTGGTATTGCATGTGTTCTGTTTTAGAAGCTTCCTGTTTCTCGGCAATTAAAAGTACATTCATTCCATTGACTAACAGCAGGTAAATCCAAAGCACACACAGCACCAGCAGTGATGTGGACTCAATCACAGTCATTTCCCTCTACAAGCATTCAGTGCATCCCTTCCATCTCCCATTGAAACATCACCCATTCCTGATCTGTTATTTGCTGTATGTGTGTATCTCCCTTGGTTTTGCTCATGGGCAGCCTATGGTCTGTCATGTTCAGTAGCAATAAAGTCAGAACAAAACTTGCATTTATACAGCACCATTCACAACCCTAGGGTCCCAATGTGCTTTAGTCAATTAAGTACTTTTGAAGTGGAGTTACTGTTGAAATGTAGAAAACGTGGCAGCTAATTTACACTCAGCAAGATCTTGCTAACAGCAATGTGGTAATGACCAAATAATCTGTTTCAGCGAAGATAGTTGAGGATAAATATTGGACAGGACGCAGGGGAGATTTCTACTGCTCTTATTCAAGATATGTCCATGATTTCTTACATCTGCTCAGAAGGACAGATGGGTTTGTAGCACTTCCTGCATTAAAAAATCAGTCTAGATATTGTGCTCTAGAATGGAATTCAAGTAAAAATGTATCCATGTAATTTTGGGTGAGTTTGGTGGGGTGTTTCCCGTTGGCTTTTTGGGTGAGATCCACACTGATATTCACCCACACTTAGTCACCTTTTTGGGCCTTGGGTGATGTGTTAAGTAAGTTGGTTCAACGTTGACTGCAACTGGATGCAGTGAAACTAGAAACAGGCTTCTGACACAGGAGATGGTCCAACACTGTTTTATTGAACTTGCTGATTGCTGTACATAGTCTGCTGTGAGTTGACACTCTGTCAATCTAACTGAAAACCTCCTACTGGCTTGACCAGACTAACTCTCTACCTCATGGAGATGGTGCTCACAGGCTTGTGCACTCTCACTATCTCAGTCGCTGTGTCCTGTAGAGAGAGGGAGAGTCTTAATGCCCTGTGTGCTTTATAGTGGTGGTGTCCTGTCTGGTGATTGGTTGTTATGTGTCGTGTGTGTTCATTGGTTATCCTGTGTGTCAATCACTGCCTGTCTGCATCTCATTAGATACATGAGTGGATATTATGACATCTCCCCTTTTTGAAGTAAATTTTGGAACGTGGCGATATATATACATGCATGATTATATACAAGTGGTGAATGAATGAACATATACATGGGAAGGTGTCTATTGTGCAGATACAGAGCAAACTGAACAAAATTTACAAGATTTAAGTCTATAGACTCAGTCTTTGTGGCGGGCGATGAATTCTTGCCAATCGCCTCAGAGGTGGACGCCGGCACTTGGACAGGTGGGATTGCTGCCATGTCGGTGGCCTCATGGAGAGGCGGGATCGCTGCCAGATCGGTGGCCTCGTGGTGCGAGATGTCCGGAGGAGGCATGATGACATGCGGAGAAGTGCGGCCAGGCGGTGGGCAGGGAACTTTTCGTAGAGCCCTCCTGTTGCACCGTAGAATGGAGCCATCAGCCATTTGGACAACAAAGGACGTGGGGGCAGCCTGCCTGACGCCAATAGCTGGGGCTGACCAACCTCCCTCAGGCAACTGGACACAAACAACATCATCTGGAGCCAGCGCAGGTAGATCCTTGGCATGAGCATCATACGTGATCTTCTGCTGGTCCCTGGATCGCTGCACTTTCTGCAGCACTGTGAGGCGGTCAAGGTCTGGAACATGGATGGCTGGAACAGTCGTCCTCAGGTTGCGGTTCATAAGCAGCTGTGCCGGAGACAAACCAGTCGACAGAGGGGTTGCCCTGTATGCCAACAGCGCCAGGTTGAAGTCCGAGGCTGAGTCTACAGCCTTGCACAGCAACCGCTTGACAATATGGACCCCTTTTTCGGCCTTCCCGTTTTATTGCGGGTAATGGGGACTGGATGTGACTGAAGTGGTAGGATCGTGCAAAGTCGGACCACTCTTGGCTGTAGAAACATGGGCAATTCAGGTCTTTGGGATCAATGCAAATGCGGAGTTCGCCAGAGGGTTTCTTGACGCAGACCAAGGAGCTGACCCAGTCTGTGACTTCCCTGGCCTTTGAGATGATGCCCTGGTCTTGTAGCTCTTGTAGCTGTGTTTTCAGACAATCCTTGAGAGGAGCTGGCACCCGGCGTGGTGCATGGATGACTGGGGTGGCATTCGGCTTGAGCAATATCTTGTAGCAATATGAGAGCGTGCCCATCCCATCAAACACATTATGGTATTGTGTGAGAATGTCGTCTATCTCAGCCTGGAGATTCGCATTGGGCGAGGCCGTCGCCGGTGTCGAGGACATGGCATGAACTCGCTGTACCAGATTTAGGAGTTTGCATGCGCGAGCACCGAGCAGGGATGCCTTGTCAGGCCGGACGATCTCGAATCTCAACGTCGCCTTGATTGCCTTGTGAGAGGCAGCTAGCTGACACGAGCCACTGGCAGCTATGGCATTACCATTGTAGTCAAGGAGCTGGCAGGCTGGTGGAAGAATGCTCGGTTGGTGTCGGATGCTGTCGAGGTCCGACTGTGATATGAGGTTCGCAGACGCGCCAGTGTCCAATTTAAATCGGATGCAAGACTGGTTGACCGTGATGACGGCACACCACTCGTCGTCAGGATCCACACTGAGGATCGAAAGGTGGTTGGCACGCCCGGTAGAGACCAACTCGCATGTGATGATGATGCCCACCCGATATGGAGACTCGAGGCAGTCAGCATCGGGGTCCGTTGGGCTGTTTGGATCAGAATCCTGCATGCCTTGTTGTACGCAGCGGACACGTCTGCGCTGCAGCTGGGATCGCTGGCTGTTGTTCGGTGGAGCGGACCTGCAGAAGGCCGCGTAGTGGCCAGGCTTTCCACACTGTAGACATCGCCTGCCTTTGGCTGGACATTGCTGCTTTAAATGGGCGGAGCCACAATTCGGACACGTCATGACGCTGACGTCAGCACGTTCTGTGCACCATCGCGCATGCGCAGTGCGGTTAGCCGACGTTCGCGCATGCGCCTCAGGGTCTTCGGCCTCATCGTCCACCCGGTCGTGTCGCGCATACGTGGGGACCCGAGAAAAACGCGTGAAACGGCCACTCTCCTCGATGCTCAGGCCTTGCAATTTCACTATGGCCTGCACCCTTTCTGCCTCGTGGAAGGCCAGTTTTGCAGTTTCTGCCGCCCTGATGCGGGAGTAGCGATTTCTGGCATGCTCATGGACAATGCACGTTTCGATGGCGACGGAGAGAGTCAACTGTTTGATTTTGAGGAGCTGCTCCCGCAGGGAGTCGGACTGGACCCCGAAAACGATCTGATCCTGGATCATGGAATCAGTCGTCAAGTCATAATTACATGACTGCGCTAGGATGCGGAGATGGGTCAAGCAGGACTGAAAAGGTTCATCCTTACCCTGAAGCCTCTGTTGGAAGATGTACCGTTCGAAGCTCTCATTCACCTCAATGCCGCAGTGGCTGTCGAATTTCAGCAAAACTGTCTTGAACTTTGTCTTGTCTTCGCCATCGGTAAACGTAAGCGAGTTATAGGTGTGGATGGCGTGATCCCCTGCAGTCGACAGGCACAGTGCGATCTTTCTGGCATCCGATGCTGCCTCGAGGTCGGAGGCCTCGATGTACAGAAGGAACTTTTGTTTGAAGACTTTCCAGTTGGCGCCGATTTGCCGGTGATCCGGAGTTGCGAAGGAGGCTGGATGTTTTCCATGCCGCTGGATGGCTGCTTGCTGGTGCACTCGAGGTAGGATCGTTAGGATTAATAGCACTCTGGTACCATGATGTGTTAAGTAAGTTGGTTCAACGTTGACTGCAACTGGATGCAGTGAAACTAGAAACAGGCTTCTGACACAGGAGATGGTCCAACCCTGTTTTATTGAACTTGCTGATTGCTGTACATAATCTGCTGTGAGTTGACACTCTGTCAATCTAACTGATAACCTCCCACTGGCTTGACCAGACTAACTCTCTACCTCATGGTGATAGTGCTCACAGGCTTGTGCACTCTAACTATCTCAGTAGCTGTGTCCTGTAGAGAGAGGGAGAGTCTTAATGCCCTGTGTGCTTTATAGTGGTGGTGTCCTGTCTGGTGATTGGTTGTGTGTTGTGTGTGTTCATTGGTTATCCTGTGTGTCAATCACTGCCTGTCTGCATCTCATTATATACATGAGTGGATATTATGACATTGGGTCTTTCTCCCCGGTCCAGTCCACACTTCAAAATGTTTTCAGCAGTGGGAAGCTGAACCTGTTGGCCAATCCAGCTCCTCAAAGATCAGCGCGCCATTTTGAAAGAGTGCTCCAATCTCTAAGTGTGCTTGAGGGTTCCCCACACCCCCACCCACAGACAATGTCAGTTCCTGCACATATGGGTATTATCCTACAGCCCCCCCCCCCAAGTGAGGACACCCGCTGTGGGGTCACTCAGGGCCCCCCTTTTCAACCTACTTACCCCCAATTTTGGCCCCCCCCTTTCAGGATACCCGCTTTTCACCCCCCAACCTTTATGAAGCCCCTTCATACCCACCCTTCATACCCCCTCATCACCCCTTTCATGGACATGGCCCACCTCAGACCCTGACCCTTGGCTGTGCCACCCTGGAACCCAGCCACCCTTGGCAGTGCCCCTCCAGTCTGGCAGTGCCACCTGGACATCCAGGCAGTGCCACGGTGGTAGTGCCAAGGTGCCATGCTTGCAGGGGCAACATGCAAGGCTGGCAGTGCCAAAGAGGCCGGGTGCCAGAAGGAGAGCCAGGGTGCCACCCTGCCCTGTCCCTGACCACCCAGGGGTCTCCAATGGCCTGGGAGATGCCCCAGGTGCTGTTATATCTGGCCCACGTTTGTGTGGACCAGTACAAACGGAGCCTGTTTGAGGCCTCGCTGAGAAAGCTGTTAGTTCCCGTGCGCCGGGGGAATCTGTATTCAAGTGAGCCTAATGACTCATTTAAATATGCCGATCTGGATCTCACCCACTGAGAGCGAGGTCCAGATCGTGGTGTCTCACGAGGTTTGGTTGAATCTCGCGAGACGTCACAAATCCCGCAAGAGGCCGCTCGCAAGATTCAATGGCCTCACCGCAACACCAAGTCGGGTGACGAGGCCGGTAACTCACGCCCCTAACCTCTGGAGTGGGCCTTTGAACACACAGTCTTGTGACTTGTAGGTGGGAAACCTATTGACTGAGCCACGCCTGTCAGGACAGGAGTAAGTCTGCAGTAAAATCATCTGCTAGTACCCAGTCATTTATTTTTTTTTAAAAATAATTTTTATTAAAGTTTTCACAAAATATCAACAACAAAATGTAAAAGGAACAGAATAGAATTAAATACAAAACAAAACAACCCAGTGCCCCCCTCCCCCCATATATAAATAATATATTAACACCCCGAAACACATAGCAAACACATACACCCCCTCAGATCCCCCAGTATAGTCAAACAAAAATAAAATAGAACCCCCCACCTCCCGGGCTGCTGCTGACCATTGTCTACCATTCTGCCAGGAAGTCCAAGAACGGTTGCCACCGCCTGAAGAACCCTTGCACCGATCCCCTTAAGGCAAATTTCACCATCGCCAATTTATTAAACCCCACCATATCGCTGATCCAGGATTCCACGCTTGGGGGCCTCGCGTCCTTCCACTGAAGAAGAATCCTTCGCCGGGCTACCAGGGACGCAAAGGCCAGAATACCGGCCTCTTTCGCCTCCTGCACTCCCTGCTGCTCTGCAACCCCAAATATTGCGAGCCCCCAGCCCGGTTTGACCCTGGATCCTACCACCCTCGACACTGTCCTCGCTACGCCCTTCCAAAATTCCTCCAGCGCTGGGCATGCCCAGAACATATGGGTGTGGTTTCCTGGGCTCCCTGAGCACCTAACACACCTGTCCTCGCCCCCAAAGAACCGGCTCATCCTTGTCCCGGTCATGTGTGCCCTGTGCAGCACCTTAAACTGTATGAGGCTGAGCCTCACGCACGATGAGGAAGAGTTCACCCTCCCTAGGGCATCTGCCCACGTCCCCTCCTCGATCTCCCCCCCAACTCCTCCTCCCACTTACCTTTCAGCTCCTCCACTGAGGCCTCCTCCTCCTCCTGCATCACCTGGTATGTTGCCAAAATCTTCCCCACTCCAACCCACCCCCCCCCGAGAGCACCCTGTCCTGTACTGTGCATGGCGGCAGCAGCGAGAATTCCACCACTTGCCGCCCGGCAAACGCCCTTACCTATAGATACCTGAAGGTGTTCCCCGGGGGGGAGCCCATACTTCTCCTCCAGCTCACCCAGGCTCACGAACTTCCCGTCCACAAACAGGTTCCCCAACCTTCTTATCCCTGCCCTGTGCCACCCCGAAAACCCTCCATTTATTCTCCCTGGGACAAACCGGTGGTTCCCCCGTATTAGGGTCCACACTGAGGCCCCCACTTCCCCCCCCTGTGCCGCCTCCATTGCCCCCAAATTTTGAGGGTAGCCGCCACCACTGGGCTCGAGGTATACCGCATTGGCGGGAGCGACAGCGGCGCCATTGCCAGCGCCTCCAGACTCGTACCCTCACAAGACGCCGTCTCCAGCCTCTTCCATGCCGCCCCCTCCCCTTCCATCACCCACTTGCGCACCATCGCCGCATTGGTGGCCCAGTAGTACCCACAGAGGCTGGGCAGCGCCAGCCCCCCCCCCCCCCCCCCCCCCCATCCCTACTCCGCTCCAGGAACACCCTTCTCACCCTCGGAGTCCCTCGCACCCACACAAATCCCGTTATGCTCCTGTGGACCCGCCTAAAGAAGGCCTTCGGGATAAGAATGGGGAGGCACTGGAACAGGAACAAAAATCTTGGGAGCACCGTCATCTTGACTGACTGCACTCTACCCGCCAGGGACAGCGGCAATGTGTCCCACCTCTTAAACTCCTCCTCCATTTGCTCCACCAGCCTCCTGAAATTAAGTCTATGCAGGGCCCCCAGCTCCTGGCCACCTGGACCCAGATACCTGAAGCTCCTCTTCGCCCTTTTTAGTGGGAGCTCGCCAATCCCCCTCTCCTGGTCCCCTGGGTGAACCACGAACAACTCGCTCTTCCCCATGTTGAGCTTGAGCTTGTACCCTGGGAAATCCTCGAACTCCCTGAGGATCCTCATTACCTCCGGCATTCCCCCCACCGGGTCCGCCACATATAGCAGCAAGTCATCTGCATAGAGCAACACCCTATGCCACCCCCCACCCCCCCCCCCGCCCCGCACCAGCCCCCTCCAGTGCCTCGACTCCCTCAGTGCCATAGCCAGGGGTTCAATCGCCAGTGCGAAGAGCAGGGGGGACAGGGGACACCCCTGCCTCGTCCCACGATGCAACCGAAAGTACTCAGACCTCCTCTTGTTCGTGGCCACACTCGCCATCGGGACCTCGTACAACAACCTAACCCACCTGACAAACCCCTCCCCAAACCCGAACCTCTTCAGCACCTCCCACAAGTACCCCCACTCTACCCTATCGAAGGCCTTCTCAGCCTCCATCGCCGCTACTATCTCCGCCTCCCCCTCCCTCGCCGGCATCATAATAAGGTTCAGAAGCCTCCATACATTTGCGTTCAACTGCCTCCCCTTCACGAACCCCGTCTGGTCTTCGTGGATGACCTGCGGCACCCAATCCTCAATTCACGTGGCTAAGACCTTCGCCAGCACCTTGGCATCTACATTTAACAACGGAATTGGCCTGTAAGACCCACACTGCAGGGGATCCTTGTCCAGCTTCAGGATCAAGGAGATCAGTGCCTGGGACATCGTCGGGGGCAAAGCCCCCCCCTCCCTTGCCTCATTGAAGGTCCTAACCAGCAACGGGCCCAACAGGTCCACATATTTTTTGTAAAATTCGACTGGGAAACTGTCCGGCCCTGGCGCCTTCCCCGCCTGCATGCTCCCTATCCCTTTGGCCAGCTCCTCCAGCCTAATCGGGCCCCCTAATCCCGCCACCAGTCCCTCTTCCACCTTCGGGAACCTCAGTTGGTCCAGAAAGTGGCCCATCCCTCCCTCCTCCAGTGGGGGCTCGGACTGATACAGACAGAGATAGGATCGTTCAGATATTTTTAGTTGACTGTTTAACTCTCACCTATGCTTCTGATGATCACACAAATCAAAGACTTTGTTCCACACATGGAGTAAATTTAAAAGACTCTAGCAGGCAGCTTGTTGCAGTTACACATGTATATCTGACTCCACTATAATATATCATTATTGCAGTTCAAAGCAAAGCATGCACAGACAAAATAAGTCCTCAATAGTGTCTCAGAAAAATAAGACATTGTTTTTATAGTCCCAACAGAGCAGCATATTGTTGATTCATGCAAAGTAATAAATAATTTGATAAAAGAAAATTACTGCGGATGCTGGAATCTGAAACAAAAACAGAAAATACTGGACAATCTCAGCAGGCCTGACAGCATCTGTGGAGAGAGAAGGGAGCTGACATTTTTAGTCTGGATGACTTTGTCAAAGCTGGAGAGAACTGAACATGGGGTCAGATTTATACTTTTGGGGGGTTGCGCTTGGAGCAGTGGGGCTGGATAGAGGGTTGGCGACCGGTGGCGATCGACAAAGATGTCATGGACAGAAAGACAAAGGGAATGTAAATGGGGGTGATCAAGGCTAAGAAGGATATTGATAGTTGCACATTGAAAGATCAGAGTGTGTCAATGACAGAACAAAGATAAGCAGCGGACAAAGGACAACGAGGGACAACGATGGCCCAAGTGGGGTGGGGAAGGGGGCGACAATGATGAGGGGAAAACGCATTGATGGAAGAAATGGAAATTAATTGATAAATAAAAATGGGGTGAAGGTGGAGAGGAGGGTTGACAGTCTGAAGTTGTTGAACTCAATGTTAAGTCCGGAAGGCTGTAACGTGCCTAATCGGAAGATGAGGTGCTGTTCCTCCAGTTTGCGCCGGGCTTCGCTGGAACACTGCAGCAGGCCAAGGACAGACATGTGAATGTGAGAACAGGACGGGGAGTTGAATTAGCAGCGACAGGAAGGTCTGGGCCCTGCTTGCGGACGGACTGAAGGTTTTCTGCAAAGCGGTCACCCAGCGATCACCCATGTAATAAATAATTCGTGAATATTTGATAATGTTTTGCACACTTTAAATGATTTTACTTTGCAAGTTTGAATTGAAAATGTAACTATGCCAAAAAGCCGCCTTAAATCCCAATGTTGGTTTCGATGGTGCAATGGGGTTGTTTGCCCATGGGATTTAGTTTCATACCAGATAAATGAATAAATTAAAGGACTATTGTAAACGTCCTTCCTGATATTTCCTTTGTTCCCACTTCTTTTCTTTTATTATTTTTCACCTGTGGACCCATAATCGGGATGTGCCTTTAAGCAGAAGATTTGGTTGAAAAAGTGTGCTTACCAGGACACTGTGTTCCCAGATTTTGTATTTTGCAGATGAAAAAGCAGACTTCTTGGCACTGAGTGGATCTTTAGAACCAGCTTTCGAGGGACACAGTTTGATTGGTTAACTGGCAACTACTGGGTTGGCCAGGGCCAGTGTTCTGCCAGTGATTGGTTCCGGCATGATGCTTTCTGAGAGAACTTGGCAGAAGTGTTTAGACCTTGGAAGTGAAAGGAACACTCTCTCTCCTGTTTGTAGAAGTGAAACAACTGCTCTATTGTTCTGAAAGTAGTGAGTGCCCGGCACATCCAATTATTTTTCTTTCCAATTAAGGGGCAATTTAGCGTGGCCAATCCACCTAACCTGCACATCTTTGGGTTGTGGGGGTGAGACCCACGCAGACACGGGGAGAATGTGCAAACTCCACACGGTCACCCGAGACCGGAATTGAAGCTGGGTCCCTGGATGCTGTGAGGCAGCAGTGCTAATCACTGTGCCACCCTGCCGCCCATCTCCGTCAGCACTGGGTGTTCATTGACATGCAAAGTAATCCAGATCGACGGCACCGTGGAACTGAGACACAGTTCAATTGCATCAAACATTTGCCGTCTTCTGGGGTGTCCACCTGGAAGTCCGGGGCGACATCGGCAGTTGTCGTGCATGGCATGCCCTGCACCGCACCACGTGCCCCTGACCCTTACGAGACCCTTGACCACAATGGTGGTCCGGTATCCGGCTCTCACCGTCGTCCGCGGGCGAAGCATCGCACTGGACCACGGCAGTGGCCGAAACCTGAACTCTGCCGCAAACCTGCCTCGGCAGCTGCTCGGTTGGGGGAATCTGGCCGAACCCAATCTGAGTGGGAGGGTGGCCCAAACGATGCACACCACAATCAACGGACCCGAGCAGTTCCTGTACACCCTACTCCGCGTGCTCGCCACAGAGGGAAAGCTCAATGAACTGTTTAGATCCAAAGTAGTTTAAACTGACAGCTTTCTCCGTGTGGCCATATTATCGATACCACACACGAGCGTGTCCCTCTACATTTCCGAGAGAGACGGCCCAAATTCACAGTGCTCAGCTAAGCGCTGGGGGCGAGTGAAAGAGCCCTCCACTGCCTCACCAGGAGAGCGGACTGCCGCGTTAAACCGATACCTTTGCACAATCACAGGCGGCTTGGGGTGGGAGTGGTCGAAAGCATTGCTACCAGTTGATCGAATGACCTGGAACTCGGTGTAGCTACGTCAAACCTTTGTTGATCTCAAATGTGTGGGGCCCGCAGGCGGTGAGGAGAACTTTTGTCGGTCTTCCCCCAATATTCCGTTCGATGGCAGAGGTATCTCACACGTTCTGCACATTGATTCCAATCCTCCAGACCTGCATCGAAGGCATCCACAACTTGCTAGAAAAATAATTTGAATATAACACAATGTGCATAACGGTTGATTTGGAACAGCATGACCTTTGACAGCTAAAAATTAATTTTCCTTGTTGCCCTTTGCGGACATTTTCAACCTAATGTTTTAATTTATTTATATTTGATGGAAAATGGATAATCAGGAATAAATACTGGCATAAAATAAATATTTTTCTTCTGTAACTCTTAACACCATGGGCGGGACTCTCCGACCCTCTGTGCCGGAATCGATTCTCCGCGGACCTGCCAGTCCCGTGCATGCGGTCGGGGGCCTTTGGAACAGGCTCCCGCGGCGATTTTCCGCGGTCGACCGGCCGAACTCCCGCCAGAGTGGTTTACATGTGGTACCGCCCGCCAGGAGCTGGGACCCACGGCGGCAGTCCTGGCGGCGGGCTGGGGATATCTGACTCCGCAGGGGCCTCAGCGGTGGCCAGGCCTGCGATCGGGGGGCCACCAATTGGCAGGCCATTGCGATCTGGGAGGGACCTACCTTCCTCTGCGCTGGCCCGCTGTGTGGCTCCGCCGTGTCGGTGGCGCCCGTGCTGAGGTGGGCTGCCGCATGCACGCACGGACCCGCTTGCGGCTGCCGTGCTTTTGCGCGGCCGTGCGGTCAGGCTAGCAGGGCCCCGCCGGCAGCCAGAGCTGCGGGACGCAAACCGGGGCCCTGCTAGCCCCCTGGAAAACGGAGAATCATCCCGGAGCTTGGAGGAAAAAGTCCGGAGTGATGCTCACCCGTTTTCCAGCGGACGTGGGGACTTAGATCCCAGAAGGTGGAATCTCGCCCCACATCACAAGGGACTGAGAGCTGTGGATTGGAAGCAATATCGAAAACAGTCACTTGAAGAGGGTATTTCACAATGCTTCAATGTTTACCTTCCTTTTAAAAAAAGTAGAACATGCAACTTGTATTTATATCGCACCTTTATTATAATACAATGTCTAAAGTGATCCACAGGAGCATTATAAACAAGATTTGACACTGAGCCACTTAAGGAAAATGATGGGTGGGGAACACATGCTGGTCTTGCCATGAATGCCCACATTGCATGAATGAATAAAAAAGGCAATATTAGCTCATGTGCCTGACAGCTTGGGCAAGGTAATGGTTTTTAGGAGCATCTTAAAAGCGGAAGGAGAGAGAGAGGGGGGAGCAGAAAGGTTTAGTTAGGTAGGGAATTCCAGAGGAATTATGATCAGAAATGCTCAAGAAACTGGCGTCAGGTGAGCAGTCACCTCAGAAGGATGTGGCACTGGAGGAAATTATAGGTCTCACCCCACAACCTAAAGATGTGCAGGGTAGGTGGATTGGTCACATTAAATTGCCCCGTAAAGTGCTATGGGAATCTGTCTATATTTTACATCTGGGCCTGAGTTTAACATTGCATCTGAAATACAGCACTTGTGACAGTGCAGCACTCCTTCAGTAGCGCACAAGTACCAACCTAGGTTTTTGTGCTCAAGTGTCTGGGGTGGGACTTGAACCCACAACTTACTGATTCCGAGATGAGATGGATAACAACAATAATGACAAGAAGTAATGTTGTCTCTTTTAAATTTGTTCCTGCTATGATTCCTGTAAACTGAATGATAGCGGTGATCTCAATGGCTTCAGTGAAGCAAACTCAATCTCAGGAAATTACGCAGAATGGTGTAGGTAATGGCTTTACGTTACTTCGGGAATCATTTTCTGTGGTTGTAAACCAGACTGCGCAGTTTTGGTCAGCCTTTTTAACGGCTCCAATCTCTCGGAAACTTTGTGCCAATGTGTCTTTTGGTTGTTAGTTCTAATGGGCTGAGTGGTTGTAGCATCACTGTGGGATAACAGGACCCCTTTGTAATACTGTTTTATAGAGGTTACAGCGCCACCCCAAGGAGGGAATCTATTTTAAAAACTAATATGATTTCTTTAGGGTTTTTTTGACACAAATGCTACAAAGGTTTATATTCAGTACTTTGTATTTTTTCTTTTACACATGCACAGCTCTTCGATGGCAATGTATTATAGATTACTACAAGACAAAAGGTTTCATACAAAGACAACTGAATGGATTTATAAACATCCATGACATTAACTGATGCAATTTTGAGGTTGGTCATTAATACATTCCTTACTTGGGTAATCCGTATTTGGGTCACCCTCACATCAGTGGGCAACACTCTTGCCTGAATCAGAAGGTTATAGGTTTGGGTTCCCCTCCAGATACAAGGGGTGCTGCCATGTGGGAAGTGTTCCAGAGGATGTCAACATTTCCATGGGACATTTGTAGAAGAACAGGGCGAGGGTCCTCCCATGTGTGGCGGCCAATATTTATCCCTTAACCAACATCACTGAAACGGGCCATGTTTCTCTTGTCGAATCTTCCCACGTCAACATTGGCTACTGTTTTGCCGACATTATAACAATTACATTTCAAAAGTGTAAAGAGTTTTCCTGCAGTGAAACGCAAAATTTTGAAATATAATTGTTTCTTTCTTTTTCTCATTGTTCAACCCCTGACGTCAGATCTGCTTGTTCCATTTCATTGTCCAGGCATGTTTGCCGTTACCTACTTCCTGAGCTTTACTCGCAATTTGTCCCATTGAGTTGACTCAGGATTAAAGTGCCTTTTGTAGTTGACATTTTCCTTTTCACGGGCGAGTTCAAGGCCGCTCATTAGCAATTCATTTTATCCAATGAAGTCTCAGTACAGGCTGATCACAATTTAACTTAAATTGCCTCCAATCAAAGAGTTCTCCGAGAGTTTTACAGAAAGGGAAAAGAAAACAAAAAATGCTGAAAAAAACTCAGCAGGTCTGGCCAGCATTTGTGGAAATAGAAAGAGTTAATGTTTCAAGTCCATATGATTTCTTCAGAGCTAAAGGGAGGGAGAAATGTGATGGATTATCTCCTGTATAAAAGAGGGGATGGAGCAGAGTAAAAGATCAGTGATTGGTGGGAGCAAGAAGAGATTGCAACAAAGATGTGTAGGGCACGAGACAGAGGAAGCCTTAATGGCAGTGTGAAGGGCTATAGAAGGTGCTGATAGTGGTGTAAAGATAAGATAGCAGAATGTGTTAATAGGAGAGCAAAGATTAGTGCTCAGTGAAAGCAAAACTAAAGAACAAATGAGATGGCGCAGTGAGGAAGGGTGTTTTGCGCTGGGACAAAATGTTTTGGATAAAGGGATTAAGATGGAGGAAAACAGTCACAGTATAAAGTTGTTGAACTCAATGTTGAGTCCAGAGGGCTGGAATGTGCCTAATCGGAAGATGAGATGCTGCTCCTTCAGTATGTGTTGGGCTTCACTGTAACACTGCAACAGGCCAAGGACGGACATGAGAGCAAGATTCTGAACTGAAACAAACAGCCAGCAACAGTGAGGTTGGGACATGCATGTGGACTGAGCAAAAATGTTCTGCAAAGTGGCCACACAGTCTACGTTTAGTCTCCCCATTGTAGAAGAGACTACATTGGGAGCAGTGATTACAGTAGAGAAAATTGAAGGAGGAGCAAATGAAATGTTGCTTCACCTGAAAGTGTTTTGGGCCTTGAATGGTGAGGGATGAGGTAAAGGGGCAGCTGTTGCACCTTCTGCAATTGCAAGTGAAGGTGAGGGAAAGGGATGAGTTGGGGGTGATGGAGGATTTGATTACAGTACAAAATGTCTGCTTCTTATTGCTAGGAGACTGTAGGCCAACAAAATTATAGGTCATCAATTTTGTTCAGGGTTTCAGCAACATGAACACAGTAGCCATTGTTTAGGCTTAATCTTTGTCAGGCTCTACATTTAAGTTGCTGTTGAATTCTCCACCAGGAATGCATACTTCTATTTAAAACCAGCCTTGGGTCGGTACGTCTTCAAAATTTTAATTTGCTGTGTCCTGGGAGACAGCAGCATATGATCATCATATTGAACAAAGAAATTGTTCCTTTTGATAATCCAGATCAAACTGTTTAATTCACTTGGCTCCAAACAGGTGGAGGCGAGGCCCAGAAAATTGAAAGATTAGAGTGGCGCAATGGACAGCACTGTTGCTTCACAGCTCCAGGGTCCCAGGTTTAATTCCCGGCGTCGGTCACTCTGTGGAGGGAGTCTACACGTTCTCCCCGTGTGTGTAGATTTTCTCCCACGAGTCCCGAAAGACATGCTGTTAGGTAATTTGGACATTCTGAATTCTCCCGCTGTGTACCCGAACAGGTGCCGGAATGTGGCGACTAGGGGATTTTCACAGTAACTTCTTTGCAGTGTTAACGTAAGCCTACTTGTGACAATAAAATTATTAATTATAAAAAAGGAACTTTCAGTAGTGAAAATCTATCCCGACACAGAGATGCATTAACTTATCAGCTACTCAAACTGATCGCTGCAAACAAACAAGGTTGCTATTCTAATTTCAATGAGTGTTCAATTATATTCATTGATAAATTCAGTTTCACAATCAATACGCTAATTCCTTTATATTATGCTGCCCAGTTAAGATAACCACACAGTCACCATGCGTGTGTCTTAAAAGGGATGTTGATCGGGTGTGGCAAGTTTGTTCCTTGCGCAAAATCTCAAAAAAATCCTCTGGAAGGGAACAAAATGAAATAATGCTGGTGGCTTGGAGCCACAAATGTGGAATACAGGACTTTACTGTAAAAATGCCGGTGAAACTATCAGCAATTGCTATCATTACAACTGTGAAGCTGACAGCAATTGCTGGCACCGCACCTGCATGGTCAAACTTGGAAATCCAGAAATGATTCACTGCTCCTCTAGAAGAAAATTTAAATCCTAGCTGATGGAAATCACGTGACTTGATGCGAATATCAGCTTTTTACATGGTTAGTTTCACTATAAAAACCCTCAAAGTTACATCTTGATGAACAATGTGTAACTAGGTTTTAGATTGTACCAAATAATAATGACTGAACATTTTTAAAAATCACTAAAGTTTATGAACTTGCAATATTCCAATCTTAACTTTGCTCTCTATAATTTAAAAATGAATGGTAGCAGTGCGTTTTACTTCCTGCTTTGCTGGCTGTGAGAATACTCCAACGTGATTTGTTGCGTAGCTTGCTTGATGGTATCACTGTTGCTGGAGACTACTGA
The DNA here is from genome assembly GCF_047496885.1 of Scyliorhinus torazame. Classification (NCBI taxonomy): domain Eukaryota; kingdom Metazoa; phylum Chordata; class Chondrichthyes; order Carcharhiniformes; family Scyliorhinidae; genus Scyliorhinus; species Scyliorhinus torazame. Next base: position 157,432,685 of record NC_092724.1, on the reverse strand, counting down.
TCTCCTTCCGCTGATGAAATTATCCCCAGAGAACACTTTCTTTGAACTTTGAAGCAGTGAGCACTGTTACTTCTGTTGATGAATGCAGAATCCAGGCCACAGTTGCTGGTTTGCTCAGCTGCACATAAGACCCCAGGGTGCTTTTGAAAGAATTGGGGAATTTTTACCCAGGATCCTGACCAAAGTTTATCCCTCAACCAATGTCACGACAAAAACAGATTATCCGGCCATTATTTCACTGGGAGGTTGCCAAGCACAAATGGGCAGCTATGCTTCCTATAACAATGACTGCAATTCCAAAAGTTGTAAAGGATTCTGGGATGTTCAGAGGTTGTGATGGGTGTTTTATCAATGTAAATCTTTGCTTCTTTTACTACTTGACTACAAGGGAACCGTTTAGAGACCTGGCTAACATGCGTCCCTCAACCAAAATATCAGTTGGGCAGCACGGTAGCACAGTGGTTAGCACTGTTGCTTCACAGTGCCAGGGTCCTAGGTTTGATTCCCGGCTTGGGTCAGTGTGTGTGGAGTCTGCACGTTCTCCCTGTGTCTGTGTGGTTTTCCTCCGGGTGTTCCGTTTTCCTCCGTCAAGTTCCAAAAAAGATGTGGTTAGGTGAATTGGATGTTCTAAAATCTCCCTCTGTGCACCCGAACAGGTGCGGGAATGTGGCGACCAGGGGATTTTCACAGTAACTTCATTGCAGTGTTAATGCAAGTCTACTTGTGACAAACATAATAATTATTATTTGCTCATGTATCCAATTGCTGTTTAGTGTCTTACCTTGAGTAAAAACTTTTGTCACCAGTAAGCAATTGTGCATTAAACAACCCAGTGCCCCCCTCCCCCCATATATAAATAATATATTAACACCCTGAAACACATAGCACACATAGCAAATATGTGCGCTATGTAAGCAACGTTGGCCGAGTCGCACGAGTATGTACCGCGTACCTGGTGGGTGGTGTTCTCACGTGTAATAGTGGTATCCATGTCGATGATCTGGCACGTCTTGCAGAGATGGACATCTTGCCAAGGCCATCCCCACACCCCCACTACTTGCCTTCAAACAACCGCGCAACCTCAAACCATTGTTTGCAACAAATTACCCAGTCTTCAGAACAGTGACCACGACACCACACAACCCTGCCATGGCAATCTCTGCAAGACGTGCCAGATCATCGACATGGATACCACGATTACACGTAAGAACACCACCCACCAGGTACACGGTACATACTCATGCGACTCGGCCAACATTGTCTACCTCATACGCTGCAGGAAAGGATGTCCCAAAGCGTGGTACATTGGCGAGACCATGCAGACGCTGCGACAACGAATGAACAGACATCACGCGACAATCACCAGGCAGGAATGTTCCCTTCCAGTCGGGGAACACTTCAGCAGTCAAGGGCATTCAGCCTCTGATCTCCGGGTAAGCGTTCTCCATGGCGGCCTTCAGGACGCGCGACAGCGCAGAATCGCCGAGCAGAAATTTATAGCCAAGTTCCGCACACGAGTGCGGCCTCAGCCAGGACCTGGGATTCATGTCGCATTACATTCATCCCCCACCATCTGGCCTGCGAAATCCTACCAACTGTCCTGGCTTGACACAATTCACACCTCTTTAACCTGGGTTACCCAATCTCTGGATCTGTAAAGATTTAATCACCTGCTAATGGTCGCATTCCAAGCATTGTCAGGCATCTTTGAATTTGTCTATATACATGTTTCTGGAACATACCTCTTCATTCACCTGAGGAAGGAGCAGCGCTCCGACAGCTAGTGACATCGAAACAAACCTGTTGGACTTTAACCTGGTGTTGTAAGACTTCGAAGTATGAAGAAAGATTACCATAAGACTCAACGTCAGGAGGTGAAAAGTATAAACTCTATGGAGTGAACAGCGGTGAAAAGTTTAAAAAGGTATTTATCTCTGCTTTTTTGTCAGGTCTGTTTGGTTACAGCCAAGTAGACATTAGATTAGTGCCTTGCTTACAAATCCAATTTTCCAATGGAATAAATTCTGTTGCAAACAACTTTGCTTCTATATTTTAAGTCACTTTTTTTACATTCTCCAAGATGAGTTCATTTGAAATAGTGATGCATTAGATTTTATTTCAAACTTAAGAAGAAATCAGACGATTGGTGAAAGGTTTGATTTATGATGATCATTGAAGGTGCACCAAGTTATTTTAGTGGAAACCAAAGATAGTTTCTCATATGAAGAGAATTCCTTAAATGGGCTTTTAAAGGACACTGAAGCTCAAACTTTTACTTTATAAAATAGATGCGCAAGATACTGGAGGTTCTGGGCCTGCTTTCAATTCCTCACTGTGAACTTCTCACCTCATCTATACCATGGTGAGTTGCAACTAAAGCTTCTTGCAAAACAGAACGGTGGGCAAAACTCCCCCTCCCCCCCACAACGCTCATTAGCTCACAAAGAGCTCCATCAACAAGTTTGCATCAATTCACTTGTGGAGGGCGTGAATAAACATCCAAATCAAAAGAAAATTTAATGTACTGCATAGAAACAGGCCATTCACTCCATATGGCTCATGCCAATAATTCTGTGGAACACAGTCGCTTCCCACCCTTCTAACTCTATCAACACTACCTTCTAATCTTCACTGTTTCAGGAGTTATCTGGCTTTCCCTTAAACAAATCAATGTTATTTGCCTCGACTGCTTCTTGTGGTAATAAGTTCCACAATCTAACCACACTCTGGATAAAACTGGAAGACTTAAGAAATGTATAAAACTTGTTTTTTGTTTAAACAGGTGAATAAGTGAGGCAAACCTCACAGTTGGAGGAGATGCAGCATGCTGTTCGATATACAACAAAAAGGATGGTTCTGGCTCCAGTTGGAGGGATTGCTGTCATGCGTTTGTTTAATTCTGAAGCTCAAGACTGCCAGGATGGTTGCCATGGGAATATTTACTTGGCACATGATGAAAAGGAGACAGCTTTTTAGAAGTTTAAATATTCTCTGCTTTACCCTTAAGGAACAGGAATTACTGTGATATTTCTTGACGTTGAGTTATATACAAACTTGGTATACAATAGATCCTCTTCCTACACTGCTACCTTTGAGAGCCACTAAAGGAAAAAGAACTGGATCACCAATTGCGACCGATAAACTTTATAACTTTCTCAATGGGCAAAACTGTAAACAATATAAATGATAAGAATGTTTTCTGTATAACATACTCTCACTATAATGCCAGTATAAATACTCAGAACAGAAGGGAAGTAAGGGCGGTTTTAAAGAAATATGGCCAAACAGTTAAATCGGTGTCTGTTAGTAATGGCTACAAAACTTAAAACAGCATATGCACTGGTCAAACAATGTTTCATCAGACAAAAGGGAGGAGGGAAATACATGGAACTTCTCTACACTTCAGTATTTTCCAGTATTACTTTCACTGTAATGTAAATGGAATGGCACAATTAATATGCAGTGGAATACACTTAAGTATTGGAAAGGAAATTTGCAATTTTTAAAAGTTGGTTTAATGAGCACATCTAAATAACACAAACGTTGGAAATGTTTAATTGAAATGTCACCCTGGTGACAATGCTTTGATGGTATGGTTCGTTCCATTTACAGTACATATCACAAAATGCAAACACTCTACTTTATTCAAACTCTAGTTTATATGACTATTTCTTTTAAAAAGAGGAAAAATCAACCATACGGTCAAAGCACATCCATTGATATCTAACCACGTGGAGACCATGCACCAGACAATCAAAAGCTGCTTTTGGTTCAGCACAAAAAAGAAATATACATTTTTTGCATGGTTAAGGATTATTGTAGATCTTAAAATGTCTTTTCAAAAGACACACCAACTCTCATCCTCTACTGGAGGTTGTGGATCATCTCCTCCTTGGCTATAAGGTGTGTGGTTTTGTTCACAAGTCCCATCAGAGAGTTCAGTTTGTGCGACCAGTCGTTGAGTATGTCATTGGGGTCCTTGGGTCTCTGGAAATTGATAATTCCTGCTAGCCTGTCTACTTTTGCAAAGATGGTCTTGTTTACCACCAGATTGGAAAGAAACTCCTCTGATTCCTGCAAACAAAAACAAAAGTGGATTAGAACACAGAACATAGAAAATTACAGCACAGAACAGGCCCTTCGGCCCACGATGTTGTGCCGAACCTTTGTCCTAGATTAATCATAGATTATCATTGAATTTACAGTGCAGAAGGAGGCCATTCGGCCCATTGAGTCTGCACCAGCTCTTGGAAAGAGCACCCTACACAAAGTCAACACCTCCACCCAACACTAAGGGCAATTTTGGACACCAAGGGCAATTTATCATGGCCAATCCACCTAACCTGCACATCTTTGGACTGTGGGAGGAAACCGGAGCACCCGGAGGAAACCCACGCAGACACTGGGAGGATGTGCAGACTCCGCACAGACAGTTACCCAAGCCGGAATCGAACCTGGGACCCTGGAGCTGTGAAGCAATTGTGCTATCCACAATGCTACCGTGCTGCCCATAAAAACAACGATATCATTTTACCGTAATCCATGTACCTATCCAATAGCTGCTTGAAGGTCCCTAATGTTTCCGACTCAACTACTTCCACAGGCAGTGCATTCCATGCCCCCACTACTCTCTGGGTAAAGAACCTACCTCTGATATCCCTCCTATATCTTCCACCTTTCACCTTAAATTTATGTCCCCTTGTAATGGTTTGTTCCACCCGGGGAAAAAGTCTCTGACTGTCTACTCTATCTATTCCCCTGATCATCTTATAAACCTCTATCAAGTCGCCCCTCATCCTTCTCCGTTTTAATGAGAAAAGGCCTAGCACCCTCAACCTTTCCTCATAAGACCTACTCTCCATTCCAGGCAACACCCTGGTAAATCTCCTTTGCACCTTTTCCAAAGCTTCCACATTCTTCCTAAAATGAGGCGACCAGAACTGTACACAGTACTCCAAATGTGGCCGTACCAAAGTTTTGTACAGTTGCATCATCCCCTCACGGCTCTTAAATTTAATCCCTCTGTTAATGAACGCTAGCACACCATAGGCCTTCTTCACAGCTCTATCCACTTGAGTGGCAACTTTCAAAGATGTATGAACATAGACCCAAAGATCTCTCTGCTCCTCCACATTGCCAAGAACTCTACCATTAACCCTGTATTCCGCATTCATATTTGTCCTTCCAAAATGGACCTCACACTTTTCACGGTTAAACTCAGTTTGCCACTTCTCAGCCCAGCTCTGCATCCTATCTATGTATCTTTGCAGCCAACAACAGCCCTCCTCACTATCCACAACTCCACCAATCTTCGTATCGTCTGCAAATTTACTGACCCACCCTTCAACTCCCTCATCCAAGTCATTAATGAAAATCACAAACAGCAGAGGACCCAGAACTGATCCCTGCGGTACGCCACTGGTAACTGGGATCCAGGCTGAATATTTGCCATCCACCACCACTCTGACTTCTATCGGTTAGACAGTTTGTTATCCAACTGGCCAAATTTCCCACTATCCCATGCCTCCTTACTTTCTGCAGAAGCCTACCATGGGGAACCTTATCAAATGCCTTACTAAAATCCATGTACACTACATCCACTGCTTTACCTTCATCCACATGCTTGGTCACCTCCTCAAAGAATTCAATAAGACTTGGAAGGCAAGACCTACCCCATACAAATCCGTGCTGACTATCCCTAATCAAGCAGTGTCTTTCCAGATGCTCAGAAATCCTATCCCTCAGTGCCCTTTCCATGGCTTTACCTACCACCGAAGTAAGACTAACTGGCCTGTAATTCCCAGGGTTATCCCTAGTCCCTTTTTTGAACAGGGGCACAACCTTCGCCACTCTCCAATCCCCTGGTACCACCCCTGTTGACAGTGAGGACGAAAAGATCATTGCCAACGGCTCTGCAATTTCATCTCTTGCTTCCCATAGAATCCTTGGATATATCCCGTCAGGCCCGGGGGACTTGTCTATCCTCAAGTTTTTCAAAATGCCCAACACATCTTCCTTCCTAACAAGTATTTCCTCGAGCTTACCAGTCTGTTTCACACTGTCCTCTCCAACAATATGGCCCCTCTCATTTGTAAATACAGAAGAAAAGTACTCGTTCAAGACCTCTCCTATCTCTTCAGACTCAATACACAATCTCCCGCTACTGTCCTTGATCTGACCTACCCTCGTTCTAGTCATTCTCATATTTCTCACATGTGTGTAAAAGGCCTTGGGGTTTTCCTTGATCCTACCCGCCAAAGATTGTTCATGCCCTCTCTTAGCTCTCCTAATCCCTTTCTTCAGTTCCCTCCTGGCTATCTTGTATCCCTCCAATGCCCTGTCTGAACCTTGTTTCCTCAGCCTTACACAAGTCTCCTTTTTCCTCTTAACAAGACATTCAACCTCTCTTGTCAACCATGGTTCCTTCACTCGACCATCTCTTCCCTGCCTGACAGGGACATACATATCAAGGACACGTAGTACCTGTTCCTTGAACAAGTTCCACATTTCACTTGTGTTCTTCCCTGACAGCCTATGTTCCCAATTATGCACTTCAATTCTTGTCTGACAACATCGTATTTACCCTTCCCCCAATTGTAAACCTTGCCCTGTTGCACGCACCTATCCCTCTCCATTACTAAAGTAAAAGTCACAGAATTGTGGTCACTATCTCCAAAATGCTCCCCCACTAACAAATCTATCACTTGCCCTGGTTCATTACCAAGTACTAAATCCAATATTGCCCCTCCTCTGGTTGGACAATCTACATACTGTGTTAGAAAAGCTTCCTGGACACACTGCACAAACACCACCCCATCCAAACTATTTGATCGAAAGAGTTTCCACTCAATGTTTGGGAAGTTAAAGTCACCCATGACTACTACCCTGTGACGTCTGCACCTTTCCAAAATCTGTTTCCCAATCTGTTCCTCCACATCTCTGCTACTATTGGGGGGCCTATAGAAAACTCCTAACAAGGTGACCGCTCCTTTCCTATTTCTGACTTCAACCCATACTACCTCAGTAGGGTGATACTCCTCGAACTGCCTTTCTGCAGCTGTTATACTATCTCTAATTAACAATGCCACCACTCCACCTCTTTCACCACCCTCCCTAATCTTATTGAAACATCTATAACCAGGGACTTCCAACAACCATTTCTGCCCCTCGTCTATCCAAGTTTCCGTGATGGCCACCACATCGTAGTCCCAAGTACCGATCCATGCCTTAAGTTCACCCACCTTATTCCTGATGCTTCTTGCGTTGAAGTATACACACTTCAACCCATCTCCGTGCCTGCAAGTACTCTACTTTGTCAGTGTTCCCTTCCCCACTGCCTCATTACACGGTTTGGCGTCCTGAATATCGGCTACCTTAGTTGCTGGACTACAAATCCGGTTCCCATTCCCCAGCCAAATTAGTTTAAACCCTCCCGAAGAGTACTAGAAAACCTCCCTCCCAGGATATTGGTGCCCCTCTGGTTCAGATGCAACCCGTCCTGCTTGTACAGGTCCCACCTTCCCCAGAATGCGCTCCAATTATCCAAATACCTGAAGCCCTCCCTCCTACACCATTCCTGCAGCCACATGTTCAGCTGCACTCTCTCCATATTCCTAGCCTCGCTATCACGTGGCACCGGCATCAAACCAGGGATGACAACTCTGTCTGCCCTGGCTTTTAACTTCCAGCCTAACTCCCTAAACTCGTTTATTACCTCCACACCCCTTTTCCTACCTACGTCGTTGGTACCAATGTGCACCACGACTTCTGGCTTCTCCCCCTCCCCCTTAAGGATCCTGAAGACACGATCAGAGACATCCCTGGCCCTGGCACCCGGGAGGCAACATACCTTCCGGGAGTCTCACTCGCGACCACAGAATCTCCCATCTATTCCCCTAACCATTGAATCTCCTACAACTATTGCTTTTCTATTCTCCCCCCTTCCCTTCTGAGCCCCAGAGCCAGACTCAGTGCCAGAGACCTGGCCGCTAGGGCCTTCCCTCGGTAGGTCATCCCCCCCAACAGCATCCAAAACGGTATACTTGTTTTGAAGGGGAACAGCCACAAGGGATCCCTGCACTGTCTGCCTGTTTGTTTTTTTCCCCCCCCGACTGTAACCCAGCTATTCTTGTCCTGTATCTTGGGTGTGGCTACCTCCCTGTAACTCTTCTCTATCACCCCCTCTGCGTCCCGGATGATCCGAAGTTCATCCAGCTTCAGTTCCAGTTCCCTAACACGGTCTTTGAGGAGCTGGAGTTGGGTGCACTTCCCGCAGGTAGAGTCAACGGGGACACCGGTGGTATCCCTCACCACCCACATCCTACAGGAGGAGCATGCAACTGGCCTAGCCTCCATTCCCTCTTACCTTACAGAATATAGCTGCCCTGTGGACCAACTGGATTTCCGCCCTCCGACTCTGCTCCCAGTCAGCTGCACTTTCTGTAAACTCCTGGCTCTCTTCTCACTCTTTGCGGAAATGTAGGAAACAAAATGAAAGGAGCACCTTACTCCCTCCTCACGTAACTCCCTCGGTCACCAAACTCTCACTATAGCACTCAAATGCACCAAATTCAGCACTCAGTGCAAACAAAGTCTGCACTGTAGGGGATCACTTTTATACTGTGAATCTAGCCTCTGAAAACTGGCCTAATCCAATTAACTAATTAACAAGCTCCAGCTGCAAGTGCCTACAAGTAGAAGCTTTGTTTAAAGCTGATTGAAAATTCACCTTCTTCTAAACCAAACAGCAACTTTTAAGTTAATTAACTAAATAAAAGAAAGACTAGACTTTAGATAAAAATGAAGCCTTATACTCCCTCAGTCACCAAACTTTCACTATAGCACTCAAATGTACCAAATTCAGCACTCAGTGCAAAAAAAAATGTAAATGTGAAAATAACAGTAAAAATCAGCAAGAGGGAGATTGGACTCCTAGATTGTCAAACAATCCTAGATGTTACGAAAGGGAAATATCTGTACATTTATTAATGTCTCAATTTCCTGTTATTGTGGTGATTTCTGCTGTAGAACTTTTTTTTTTTTTATACAGGTTTGGAGCAGGCATTTTGAATGAAATTCCCCCTTTACAATGTCATGAAGGTTTAACCAAAGTAAGGTCGACAGTGCACTTATGTCACTGACAATGGCAATTTCATAATGTTCTCATTGGAGGGGTTTTGCACAAACTGGCTGTTTTATGACTGCGTATAAACAGAAAAGGTCTGAAATGACTAATTATTACAGTGGCATTTTACACAGTGATGACTGTAGACCCAATGGAAGAGACGCATGGTCGGATAGGAATGAATAAAGGTTTATTACAGTATACACAATTACAAAAGCTACAACTCCTCTCCCCGAAGGGCCACCCTCCTGCAACTACAGATCAGGGTTTTTATACTGAGAGGATCCCCCTTGTTAAGGGGAAACTCCACCCCTAATTACCGGGGCGGTTCATACGCGAGGTCTCTGAGGTGGGGGGGGGGGAATCTTCCTTGCGTCCGCTGGTCGAGACAGAGTCCCTCTCGTTCGCTTGGGGAGCGGATGATGGTCCAGTGTTGACGGGATGGGCCCGGGAGATGTGCAACGCAATGGTGACTGCAGTTTTGGAGCGGAGATAGAGGCGGGAGTAGTGCGGCCATTAAGGGCACTGGTGTTGAAGTCGGCTGGACGACTACGTCGGGCAGGCCAGTGTCCATGTCAGGATCAGTGTCAGAGTTTTCAGAGGTGTCAAGCACCTCAGCCTCCTGGGCCTCAATGGGCGGATGCAACATTTGCAGTGCTTTAGGGGGCGATCTAGGCGGTGACTGCGGGCAGGCCTAGACTGGTGCATACTGAGCCTGCTCCGGAGGTTCCCATGTACGGTGGTGGATGTGGTCCACGTGGCGGCTGGCTTCATGTCCCTGTACCCAGACCAAATAGGAAACTGGACCAGTTGTCCTGAGCACCACGCCCAGGATCGGTGGGCCCAGTGCCGAAATTTCAAATTTACACAGCGTCCTCTGGCTTGAGGTCGCACAGCTGCGTGCGCAGACCAACGTCTGTTCGGAGCCTTCCCATCGCTGGCGGATCCATGCACCTATGACTGGGATGATGAGACTGAGGCGAATTTGGAGCAGATGTCCCCATCAGCAGCTCTGCTGGTGCCACTCCTGTGGTGGCATGAGTTGTTGTTCAGTAACTGAAAAGGAAATGGGCCAGCTGTGTCTCCCAAGAACCTGTGGTCAGTTTCTTCAGGCCCTCCATGTGAGGCCGGGTGGTACGGGGCAGTCCGCACGCGCCAGATTCCGTTAAGAGGCCACAAACTCAAACTCCCTGCTGGTGAAAGCCATGTTGTTATCGGACACCAACACTGTGGGTATTCCATGGGTACTGAACGTGTGCCTCAGCCTGCCTACGGTCGCCTTCGTGGTCATGGTCTGCACCTTGTGTAACTCGAGCTACTCGAGAGTAGGCATCCACCAGGACGAGGAACGTTTCCCCCTGGAATGGGACGGTGAAATCTCTGTGGATGCGGGACCAAGGTTTTCCTGACCACTCCAGGGTGCATCGGCACAGCAGGTGGAGTCTTCTGGTTCTCCTGGCAAGGAGTGCAGCGCTGGGCCTTCTAAGTTGGAGCCTATCCTGGGCCAACAAACATAGCTGTGGGCAAGGATCTTCATCTTAGACACCCCTGGGTGTCCATTGTGGAGGTCTTGTAGTAAAGGCGCATTACCTTTTTCCGCGACGACAACCCGTGTCCCCCTCAACAAAACGCCATCCTCCATGCTCAGCTCTGGGAGCTTCGTCGTATAGACCTGCAAATGTCGGGTAGGGCTCTGTGTTGGACCATGTGTCGGACCCGGGATAGCTGCGGGTCCATCTGGATCTACTCTTTGACATGAGCTGCCAAGATCGGCAAGGAGTCCATGAAGTGGACTGCTATTACTTCTGCGGCCGAGGCGTGTGCTGGTAGCCCAGTGGAAAGGAGCAGGTGGCTCAGTGCGTCAGCATGGGATCCATGTGCTCGGACGGTGTTCCAGTATATACCTGTAAGCCTCTGGGAGTAACGCCCACCTCTGGACCCAGCGGACAATATCAGGGGAATCACTCGATCCTCTTTGAACAGCCCGAACAGAGGCTTGTAGTCAATCTAGACCGTGAATGGATGGCAAACACGACCGCCAAGCCCTCCTTTGCAATCTGGGCAGAGTTCTGATTGGTGTCAGTGAGTGTGCGAGACACGAACGCGATTGCCTACTCCGACCAGTCAGGCACCCGGTGTGCAAGAACGGCTCCCAGGCCATAAAGGCAAGCGTTGGGGACTTCCGGTGATAGCAGGCGGGAGGCAGCCGCTCACTGGAGGGCTCCCGCTTGGAAATAGGAAATTTGGAGTTTTAACGCCCGGTCCTGGGGGCAACGGAGGCTGAAAAGGCTGTAAGAAGGCAGAGGGAGGAGTAATGTCCAAGTTCGGGAGAAAAACGGGCGTGAAAAAGGGGGTTAATGGAAGTCCTCCTGTGCGTGAAAAAGTCAGCGCAGGAACTGTAAGGAAAGCGGAGGCTGGAGCACCAGGGGAGGCCGCATCGCTCACAGCAGAAGAAATGACCAAGGTGATGGCTGTGGAACTTGAAAAACAGTTCACAAAACACATGGAAGCGATGAAGGAGATGGGGCGGTATTGAAAGTGCTGGTGGAGGAGACGATTGCCCCGGCGAGGGCGGCGGTATCAAGCGCAGTAGCGGAGGTGCGGAAGCAAGGTAAGACACTGGAGGAAGTGGAAGAGGCATTATCACAGCACAGTGATTAACTCACCTCGATGGGGAAGGAGTTGCGGAGACTGATAGAGGCCAACAAGGGTCTACGAGCCAAAATGGAAGACCTGGAAAACAGATCCAGGCAACAGAATCTGAGGATTGTGGGTCTGCCCGAAGGGGTGGAAGGCTCAAGGCCGACGGAGTATTTTGCCACGATGTTGGCGAAGCTATTGGGAGAGGGGGTACGATCAATCCCGATATGAACTGGATCGGGCTCATCGGTTGTGGAGGCCTATACCAAAGGCGAGTGTGCCGCCAAGAGGAGTAACTCAGTGTTTCCATAGGTATAGCGTGAAGGAGAAAGTCCTGTGCTGGGCAAGATAGAAGCGGGTGCTGCAGTGGGCTGGAGCTGATATAAGTATACCAGGACTTCACAGTGGAGCTGGCGAGGAGGCGGGCTGCCTTCAGCCGGGTGAAGAAGGCACTGTATATCAGCAAGGTGCTGTGCGGCATAGTATATCCAGCTAAGTTTTAAACAAAAACATTTTATGGAGGTATTGTTTGGTATTATAACAACACAATAAACAATGTACATGAAACGATAAACATAGTGCAAAAGCCGACTCCCTCCCTTACAGGTCCCACCTTTATTAACCCCCTACTCTAAGCTAAGCTAATCCCCCCCCTCTCCCCTTCTGCTGACGATTAATTTTCCGCGAAGAAGCCGACGAACGGTTGTCACCTCCGGGCGAACCCTAACAGTGACCCTCTCAGGGTGAACTTGATTTTCTCCAAACAGAGAAAGCTAGCCATGTCCGATAGTCAGGTCTCCGACTTCGGGGGCTTAGAGTCCCTCCAGGCTAATAGCATACGTCTCCGGGCTACTAGGGAAGCAAAGGCCAGAACTGCCTCTTTCTCCTCCTGGATTCCCGGGTCTTCCGACACCCGGAAAATCGCCATATTTGGACTCAGCACCACCCGTTTTTAAACACCGTGGACATGACATCTGCAAACTTGTGCCAAAATGCCCTAAGCTTCGGGCATGCCCAGAACATGTGGACATGGTTCGCTGGTCCTCCCGCACACCTTGCACACCCGTCTTCCACCCCAAAGAATTTGCTGATCCAGGCCACTGTCATGTGAGCCCGGTGAACGACTTTAAATTGTATCAGGCTGAGCCTGCCACATGTTGACTCTACTCAACGCATCTGCCTGGGGACCATCCTCTCTCTCTCCTCCCAGCTCCTTCTCCCACTTGCGCTTCAGCTCCTCGGTCTGCGTTTCCTCCGACCCTCTAAGTTCCTTGTAAATGTCCGAGACGCTGTCTTCTCCTAACCACCCTCTGGAAACTACCCTGTCCTGAAGCCCCCTTAGCGGTAGGAGTGGGAAGGTTGACACGTGTTTACGTAGGAAGACCCGCTCCTGCAGAGAACTGAATTTGTTTCCCCTCGCCAACCCAAACTTCTCCTCCAGTGCCCTCATATTCAGAAAGCTCCCCTCTATAAACATATCCCCCATCCCCTCAATCCCTGCTATATCCAGCTAAGTTGAGGGTGACCTACAAATCCAAGGACTTTTATTTTGGGACGGCGGAAGCAGCGGAGTTTGCGAAGGCAGAAGGACTGTGGCAGAATTGAGAAACGGTCGTGTACCGATATAGCTTCATGTAACTTTATTTTTTTCAGTGCGTGTTGGTTAATGTACTAAATGAGTCGACACTGTACATATTTGGACAAGGGAAGAGTTGGGACATTCATTTGCAATGATGGTTCTTTGGGGCTTGGGTGTGTATGCGGGGGTTGTGGGCTAAAGGGGATTTCCTGGTTTTCCTGGGACCGGGCAAGGGGGAAGGAGACCCGGGCGGGGGCCTCCATGCTGGCCGGTTTAAGCCGGCCAGTGAACGGGAGGTGGGGGAGGGGCTGCGGCCGTCGGAGCAGGTTTCGGTGAGTCTAGCTGGGGTGAAAAGTTGGGGGAAGGAACAGAGGTTTGTGGGGAGGAGTTTACAAGAGGAAGTGGAGGGGAGGAGTCTGGGGTTGGGGGGGGGGGGGGGGGTCTGCAATTCGTGGGTGTCATTCACGGTACTCTTTCGGGGATTGGATGGCATGGAATATTAGGGGGGTGGGTTATATATGTCAATGGTGACCATAGGCGATTCCGGTTTCCTTTTTTCCTTTCTTCTCCCACCTCAGAAGGGTTTGTTTTATTTGATATTTATATTGTCAGGTGGGCTGTTGTTTGGGGTTTGGTGGGAGGATGGGGTCGTTGTTGTTGGTAGGGGGATTGACATTGTATTCATTACCGTTTCCTGTTTGTTGGTGGGGTGTAAATTCTGAAGAAAATAGTTGCACGTTAGAAGTGTTTTTTTTGGGTTGAAGTGTGTCAGCAGCTTCTCGAATGACAACCTCCACTTGACCTCTTGGAACGCCTTCTGGTGAGAGGGGCCCCATTCTCATTGGTGTCCTTCCTTCAATAATTGATGGAGTGGGCTAAGCAGCATTGCGAAGTTGGGACGAATGTCCCGTAATAATTAATGAGCCCTAAGAAACAGCGGAGCTCAGTCGGATCTTGAGGGATGGGAGCCTGCCGGATGGCCCTTTGTCTTCCACTGTGCCGGTCTACCCGGTACCCTAAATAGGTGACCTTGGGTGCGCGAATAACGGACTTCTCTCGGTGGAGGTGGACACCGGCCTGTTCAAACCGTTGGAGGACTTCGGCCAGGTTCTCCAAATTACATCATCCAGGTATATGCAGTATGTTTTTCATAACCCGCTGGAAAAGCCGATGAAACTCCAAATGGCAGCCGGGTGTATTCGTACAATCCTCTGTGGGTGTTGACTGTAGCGAACCTCCAGGAGCCTTGATTTAGGACCAGCTGCAGATACGCATGGCTAATGTCGAGTTTTGTGAACGTTGTTCCCCACTGAATTTGGCGTGCAAGTCCTCGATGCAAGGGACTGGGAAATGGTTCAGGCGAGAAACTTGGTTCACTGTCATCTTGTTGCCCCCGCATCGACGCACGGACCAGTCGGGTTTTAACACCGGGACCACTGGCGCAGGCCAATAGACGACGAGACGGGTGATGCCCAAGCGCACCAACTCTTCGCTGACCTTGGGGCAAAGTGGTAATGGTACTTGGCAGGAATGGAAATAATGGGGTCGTGCGTTTTCGTCCACACCGATTTTGGTCTCTGCGTCTTTTATCGGGCAGGGGCCTTCCCCGACTCCAGGAGATATTTCGCCAGCACTCCTTCCGGGCCATATGGGCAGACGGGTTGCCAATCTAATCTTAAATAGCGCCGCCAATTATGGGCCAGTAAGCTGGGTCCTCCAACGCGGTCTGCCACCAAGCACAAACATGCCAACTAGTCCACATATGCCTCGGTAATGTGGGCCATTGGTCAAAAGCTCTCATGTATGTCGCCAACCGGGCATACGTGACTCAAAAGGTCCAAGGTCTGGAGAATGGCCCGGATCATAGCGAACATCCGGCAGCTGATGACTGAGACTGTTGCTCCGGTGTTGAGCTCCATGCCAATGGGATGTCCATTCATCTTCAATGCAATCTGGATGGATGTGGCCCTGGGGGCTATAACGCAATGCAACTGCTGGTTTGTGTACTCCTGGTCCTTGACATAATATGCATGACCTCTAGCAAGACGGTGACACTTGGAGGGTGTGTGTGTGTGTGTGTGGGGGGGGGGGGGGGGGGGGGGGGGGGGGGGGGGGAGAAGAGCTCCAGCTCAGGGGAGTCACCCGGTTGCATTATAGCAACAGCCTCAGGTCCTGCGGTCGGTTCTGCTTTGCGGAAGTCTGCGTCCTTCGGTTCTGGGTGTGGCCTGTCACCTGTCATTCTGGCAACCGAGGCTCAGGACCAAAAGGTCCTGCAACTCTTGGACCCCACACTCTCCCATGAAATGGCGATGTCTACCGCCCATTGGAGGGTCAAGTGGGCTTCAAGTTTCCTCTGGGTGTCGGAGTCCACAGATGAAACGGTCCTGTAGTGATTTGGACAATGCAGCAGCGAGCATTCTCCAGCAGGCTAAAAGATCGCCACTGTATCCCTTAGGCCTGCAAAGCCGTGTGGAAATGGAACCAGCTGACCAATATCGGGAACTGTGGGTTGAGATGAGCCTCAACCAGGGCCACCAACACGGCAAAAGATTTTTGAGTCCGACCTGTTCGGGTGGGTGAGGCTTTTGATGAGCGCATAGGCAGGTCACTGGTAGGATAATGGTTTGTCACTCATCCCCAACATTTATGTTAGACCAAAAAGATATTGTAGCCAGCCGCTCGATGTACTGGATCCAGTCATTGGTAATTAGCACTGAACTGTTCAAGTTTTCCGATGTGCGGCATCTCACCGTTCAGAGTGGAGGCTCTGAGATTGGACGAAGTGGGTTGGCGGTGTAATGCACAATGGCTGTGGCAGCACCAATTCACCCTTGTCACCAGTGTAGAAACCAACGGAAGAAACACAAGAATGCATGGTTGAATACGGCTGAACAAAAGTTTATGGTATACACAATTACAAAAGTTACAACTCCTCTCCCTGAAGGGCCACGCTCCTCGACCTGCACCCAGGTTGGGATTTTTTTTTACTGAGGGGTTCCCCCAATTACTGGGGGAATTCATACATGGAGGTAAAAGAGGGGGAATGGTACAGAGCATAGGCCTTGGCCCCCAAGTGGGTCATGACAATGACAATGTGAACCTCCAATTTGTGGAAGCAGTTGCAATGAAACGGAGAGATACCAATGTACTAGGTGTAGCCAAAGAACTGATTTATGTAATTATTCTTTTTCAAGTTCTGTGCTGATTACCTGTACATTTCAACTGCTGTGCTGAGAACGTCTTTGCTCAGATGAGTCATTGATAAAGAACTGGTTTCATTTCTCTCCTGCTATTCCACCATGTTCTCTCCATATCATGTCCAGCACCATTTTTACTTCCTACCTTTCCTTCAATCCGTTCCATTGGTCTTCAATTCCAGAATGAAAAGACAGGCCTATTGTTATATGTAATAAGCAGCATAACTGCTCCACTTGCTATCTAGTCTGCATCAAATAACACCTATCCAATTCCTCCCTATCTACTCATTTTTCATAAATGTCAAGACAGTGGCAATACATTGTCATGTCAGAGAACTTTTCAGAGATGTTTCCAAGTCAACAGTGATGGAGTGAAGTTCTTTTCCAGAATTACAGTTTGCTGCCGATGTCTTTTGTTTTAAAAAGGTATTCAATACAGAATAATTTATAGTGAATCATCAAATTTATCAAACATAGCAGTGTTGTCACGAGGTTTATTTTTTTGTATAACAGGTCCATGGTAAGAGGAAAAAAAAATGCACTCATGCTAACATTGTCTAATAAATGTATTGCAAAATGGATCTCAATTCACCCCCATAAATGGCTCCCATCGCTACCACCATGTGGAGATGCCGGCGTTGGACTGGGGTGGGCACAGTAAAAAGTCTTAAACACCAGGTTAAAGTCCAACAGGTTTGTTTCGCATCACTAGCTTTCGGAGCGCTGCTCCTTCCTCAGGTGAATGCTCTGGGAACCCAGGTTCAAATCTCACCCGAGAAAGGAGCTTCGCTCCAAAAGCTAGTGATTCGAAACAAACCGGTTGGACTTTAACCTGGTGTTGTAAGACTTCTTACTATCACTACCACCAGTCATTCACATTATTACACATCTCAAAATACTCTTCGCAGGAATATGTCAAATTTGAGGGGATAAAGATTTGTACTTGCACTGCTAGGTGGTTTTCATGCTCAAAGTGATTAGAATTGATTGAGAATTTCACATATTAGCTTTCTTGAAATCGCCCTTATGGATGACAAGAATGTTTGGCACTCACATCAACCGAAAGATCAAGAAGGTCTGCCATTCTCTTCATTGTGATCCTTGTATAATATTTTGCCATTATTCGAATATTCTGAAATAACAATTTTAAAATTAAAAGTTGAAAAAAAGTTATGAGGACGACAATCAAAATATTTGTATTTTGAATAGGGCACAAGATCCTTTCCTTTGACTGCAATTGACCATAGAATAGTTCAGTATTCAGGGCAATTGGAGCAAGCCAGGATTTAGTTCACCAGTTTATCTTCCATAATGTTTCTCATGTGCCCATAATGCACAATGTCATGGACACATGGAAGTTAACACCTTGTTGCTGCATGCAATAGTTGTAGTACTACTTGGACATGCTTTTGCAGGGAACTTCTAATATAAATGACTTATAAAATGCTAAATATTAACAAGGCGTTTGGTTTCCTGTGGTCACTTGGGGACAAGAAATACATGCTTACACACAACTTTTAGTGTCGATCATATTCTGTTACCATCTGATGAGGCCATGCTAGCAGTTGGTAGCACAATTGCCAGTCAGAAGGCAGTGGGTTCAAGTCCCACTCAGAGCTTGAGCTCTAGGCTGATGCTCCAGTGCAGTACTGATGGGAGTGCTGCATTGTCAGAGGTGCTGTCTTTCAGATAGCACATTGAACTAAGGTACCACTTGCCCTCTCAGGTGGGCCGCACAGATCCCATGACATTATTTCACAGAACAGCTGAGGAGTTATCCTCAATATCCTGACAACATTTATCCCTCATCACACCACACTGAAAACACATTCCAGATTCGCTGTTCATTTTTACATTGTTGGTTGTGGGTGATGCTGTCTTTTCTACATTACAGCAGTGATTACATTTCAAAACAGCAAGGCACTTTGGGACATTGAGATTGTGAAAGGCGCTGTATAAATCCAAGTTCTTTTCCCTTCTTACGTAGGAAGAGAAGCCCTATCTGTACCACTGAATGGAAGTCAAGGACATGAACCACAGCTGTTTTCCTCAATACCAAGTACAAAAAAGACCAAATGCCGTGCTCTCATAGCAGCTTCTGTCAAGATCGGACACTCAATGAAGAGCCATAGTTTTGTACCTCACCAGTGGCAAGGTGGTCGTGTCGTGGTATTGTCACTGGACTAGTAAACCAGAAACCCAGAGTAATGCTCCGAGGACCCAGGTTCAAATCCTACCAGTGAATAAAAATCTGGAATTAAAAATCTAATGATGACCATGAAACCATTGTTGATTGTCATAAAAACCTATCTGGTTCACTAACGTCCTTTAAGGAAGGAAGTCTGCCATCCTTACCTGGTCTGCCCTATATGTGACTCCAGACCCATAGTAATGTGGTTGACTCTGAACTGCCCCCTCAAGAGCAATTAGGGACGGGAAATAAATGCTGGCCCAGCCTGCGATGCCCATGTCCCATGAACAAAAAAAAAAGTCACATTACTCAGCAAGTGAGCCAGCAGAAACAATTTAAAATGCACTCAATAGCAGAGAAAAATAAATAAAATGTAATTCATAAATAAATTCAATTCACTGACATTTAGTAATAGGGTCAGAGAAAGGTAAATAAAAGGGGCTTTGGCCCCATTTTTTAAAATTTAGGACAATTTTAGAAATCAATTTAAAACGATTACAGAACACATACATGTTCCACTACGCGATTTTTAAGATCTTTCCATCTCTTATTTCCCTCTTCCGTGCTGGAAAATACATCTGTGCAAGCATTTTCAGGTAATTCTTCCCTCAATTCCTTGCTATAATCATCCTCCAGTGAGCTCCAACGCATAAGTTCCATTGTGGTAAACAGCTTCAACAAAGCCCTGCAAAACAGGAACATAATGTAGCAAAACACAACAACATTTAACTGTACACATTTCAATCATGGATGGCATTATTGTATTACAAATCATCAAATGTATTATCTATATATACACCGTTGCTCTTTATAGCCAGTAACTCATTCCATGCTCCCTACAAAGTTAGCATATCCAACCTTTTCAAATTGCATCTTTTCTCCTATACAATTTAGGGCATTAAACATGGTTCCACTGGATTCAAATAATTCCGTATTAATGCTTGCCATTCTGTTAACCAGAGAGTTGGTGTAGTCTAGAAATTACTTATTGTCTTTTGTTTAAATAACAGAAGTTGACTTTCTCTCAATCTAGCAATTACAGCTCAAATGTTACCACTCATCAAATATTGTTGAGAAATATCACCTCACAGAAGCAGTACATTGTAGCACAAGTTAGAGCTTGCACCTCAAAAATTTGGAATCCTTTAAAAAAGCTATAAAAGAAACTTATGGAGTGTTTTATAACTATATATTCTTTTTAAACTTCATTGGCTTTGATTTAAAAATGTTGAAACTGATTAAGATTTAAAAAAATTAAACCTCTTCACCTCTTCTGCTAATTTGTTCCACATTTCCTCTCCACCCCAGACCAAGTTTTCTCCAGCAGATGATCAAGTCAATTATTCCACTCTTTTAGGCCTCTGGGTTGAGCTCACAACCTCAAACCCATCACAAGAACAATCACAGGACAAGTCACTACTCAGTCTGAGCAATGTCCCAATCCAGCACTTTGTATCTTGTGCTTAAATCTTTAAAAATTGCACAATTTGACCATAATATTGATGTATAATTCCTAACACCATGCATTAAAAGATTGAAATATATTTTATGGAGACTTCCGGGTGCGGCGATGACCAGCTGAGTCGCACGTTTCGGCAGCTCCCGGTGAAACGGACTTTTGGGCTCTTGATAGGAGCCCCAACGGCAATTTTGACGGCTAAAAACACTGTGCGGTAAACCAGAAGGGAATCCCCCCCCTGGATACGGATGAAAAAAGGAGAAAGTGGCCGGATTGCAGTGGATCCTTTAGAACAGCGGCAAGGAAGGCAAGCAAAAACCAAGATGGCGTCGGAAGGTGGCAGTTTAACATGGGGCCCTGAACAACAAGAGTTCTTGAAATGCTGTGTGGAAGAGCTCAAAAAGGAAATGAAGAAAGAGCTGTTGGCCCCGATACTACAGGCGATCGAAGGGCTAAAGGAGGAACAAAAGACCCAGGAGGCGGAGCTTCGGGTCGTGAAGGCAAAGGCAGCCGAGAATGAGGACGACATACAGGGCCTGGTGGTGAAGATGGAGATGCATGAGGCACATCAGAAACAATGTGTGGAAAGGTTGGAGGCACTGGAGAACAACGCAAAGAGGAACAACTTGAGGATTCTTGGTCTTCCTGAAGGTGCGGAGGGAGCGGACGTCGGGGCATATGTGAGCACGATGCTGCACTCGTTAATGGGAGCGGAGGCCCCGGCGGGTCCGTTGGAGGTGGAGGGAGCATACCGAGTGATGGCGCGAGGACCGAGAGCAGGAGAAATTCCCAGAGCCATAGTGGTGAGATTCCTCCGTTTTAAGGATAGAGAAATGGTCCTTAGATGGGCAAAGAAAACTCGGAGCAGTAAATGGGAGAACGCGGTGATCCACGTTTATCAAGACTGGAGTGCGGAGGTGGCGAGAAGGAGGACGAGCTTTAATCGGGCCAAGGCGGTGCTTCATAAAAAGAAGATAAAATTTGGAATGCTGCAACCGGCAAGACTGTGGGTCACATATCGAGGGGGGCACCACTACTTTGAGACGGCGGATGAAGCGTGGACTTTTATTGTGGAAGAAAAACTGGAATGAGCGGGTTATTAAAAAGAACGTTTGAACAAAGTGGTGGGGCGAATGTGGGGGGCGAAGAGGGGGGTTAAAAAGGGGGGAAAGAGGAGTTTTATGTACTAATCCTGCGATGTGGTAACTTTTCTCTCTTCCACAGGTGGTGATGGGGGGAGGAGGGGAGGTGGAGGAGATGGGGCGTTGGCCATTGGGGGCGGGGCCGAGGGAGCAGCGCGGGCTTGGTTCCCGTGCTATGATAATCATGGCGGGAATAGAGAAGCAGGAAGGAGGGGGCGTCGCACGGTGCGGGCCGAGGTCACGGGGGGAAGCCGAGGTCGGCCAGAGTTTGCTGACTTCTGGGAGCAACGTGGGGGGGGGGGGGGGGGGGAGTTACTGGGTTGCTGCTGCTGGGGAGAGGGGGGAGCTGGTATGGGAGGGGATGGCCGGGGGGGGGGGGGGGGGGGGCACTGCCTGGGGGAGATACAGCTGCGTGGGAACCGGGTGAGGAGCTGGAAAAAGGGGATGGCTAATCGACAAGGGGCGGGGGGGGGGGGGGGGGGGGGTAGGAAGCCCCCCAACCCGGCTGATCACGTGGAACGTGAGAGGGCTGAACGGGCCGATAAAGAGGGCACGGGTACTCGCACAACTTAAGAAACTTAAGGCAGATGTGGTTATGTTACAGGAAACGCACCTGAAACTGATAGACCAGGTTAGGCTACGCAAAGGATGGGTGGGGAAGGTGTTCCATTCGGGGCTAGATGCGAAAAACAGGGGGGTGGCTATATTAGTGGGGAAGCGGGTAATATTCGAGGCAAAGACCACAGTGGCGGATAACGGGGGCAGATACGTGATGGTGAGTGGCAAACTACAGGGGGAGACGGTGGTTTTGGTAAACGAATATGCCCCGAACTGGGATGATGCCAATTTTATGAGGCGGATGCTAGGACGCATTCCGGACCTAGAGATGGGAAAGCTGATAATGGGGGGAGATTTTAATACGGTGTTGGAACCAGGGCTGGATAGGTCGAAGTCCAGGACTGGAAGGAGGCCGGCAGCAGCCAAGGTACTTAAAGATTTTATGGAGCAGATGGGAGGTGTAGACCCGTGGAGATTTAGCAGACCTAGGAGTTCTCGTTTTTCTCCTATGTCCATAAAGTCTTTTTTGTGCTGGGAAGGGCGTTGATCCCGAAGGTGAGGGGAACGGAGTATACGGCTATAGCCATTTCGGATCACGCTCCACACTGGGTAGACTTGGAGATAGGGGAGGAAACAGGAGGGCGCCCACCCTGGAGAATGGACATGGGACTAATGGCAGATGAGGGGGTGCATTGAAAAGTACTTGGAACTCAATGATAATGGGGAGGTCCAGGTGGGAGTGGTCTGGGAGGCGCTGAAGGCGGTGGTTAGAGGGGAGCTGATATCAATAAGGGCACATAAAGGGAAGCAGGAGAGTAAGGAACGGGAGCGGTTGCTGCAAGAACTTTTGAGGGTGGACAGACAATATGCGGAAGCACCGGAGGAGGGACTGAAGGCGAGCAGGTTGCTGGCACACCAATTGAGGAAAAGAGGAGCAGCGAGGGAAATAGGGGGAGTGAGGGAGGAGGAAGGAGAGATGGAGCGGGGAGCGGAGAGAGTGAATGGAGTGTTCAAGACATTTTATAAAAAATTATATGAAGCTCAACCCCCGGATGGGAGGGAGAGAATGATGGGCTTTTTGGATCGGCTGGAATTTCCCAAGGTGGAAGAGCAGGAAAGGGTGGGACTGGGAGCACAGATCGAGGTAGAAGAAGTGGTGAAAGGAATTAGGAGCATGCAGGCGGGAAAGGCCCCGGGACCAGATGGAGTCCCAGTCGAATTCTATAGGAAATATGTGGACTTGCTCGCCCCGGTATTGACGAGGACCTTTAATGAGGCAAAGGAAAGGGGACAACTGCCCCCGACTATGTCTGAAGCAACGATATCGCTTCTCTTAAAGAAGGAAAAGGACCCGCTACAATGCGGGTCCTATAGACCTATTTCCCTCCTAAATGTAGATGCCAAGATCCTGGCCAAGGTAATGGCAATGAGAATAGAGGAATGTGTCCCGGGGGTGGTCCACGAGGACCAAACTGGGTTTGTGAAGGGGAGACAGCTGAACACGAATATACGGAGGCTGTTAGGGGTAATGATGATGCCCCCACCAGAGGGGGAAACGGAGATAGTAGTGGCGATGGATGCCGAGAAAGCATTTGATAGAGTGGAGTGGGATTATTTGTGGGAGGTGTTGAGGAGATTTGGTTTTGGAGAGGGGTATGTTAGATGGGTGCAGCTGTTGTATAGGGCCCCGATGGCAAGCGTGGTCACGAATGGACGGGGATCTGCATATTTTTGGCTCCATAGAGGGACAAGGCAGGGATGCCCTCTGTCCCCATTATTGTTTGCACTGGCGATTGAGCCCCCGGCGATAGCGTTGAGGGGTTCCAAGAAGTGGAGGGGAGTACTTAGAGGAGGAGAAGAACACCGGGTATCTTTGTATGCGGACGATTTGTTACTATATGTGGCAGACCCGGCGGAGGGGATGCCAGAAATAATGCGGATACTTGGGGAGTTTGGGGATTTTTCAGGGTATAAATTGAACATGGGGAAAAGTGAATTGTTTGTGGTGCATCCAGGGGAGCAGAGTAGAGAAATAGAGGACCTACCGTTGAGGAAGGTAACAAGGGACTTTTGTTACCTGGGGATCCAGATAGCCAAGAATTGGGGCACATTGCATAGGTTAAATTTAACGCGGTTGGTGGAACAAATGGAGGAGGATTTCAAGAGATGGGATATGGTATCCCTGTCACTGGCAGGGAGGGTGCAGGCGGTTAAGATGGTGGTCCTCCCGTGATTCCTCTTTGTGTTTCAGTGCCTCCCGGTGGTGATCACGAAGGCTTTTTTTTTTTTAAAAAAGGATTGAAAAGAGCATCATGGGTTTTGTGTGGGCCGGGAAGACCCCGAGAGTGAGGAAGGGATTCTTACAGAGTAGCAGGGATAGGGGGGGCTGGCACTACCGAGCCTAAGTGAGTATTATTGGGCCGCTAATATTTCAATGGCGAGTAAGTGGATGGGAGAGAAGGAGGGAGCGGCGTGGAAGAGATTAGAGAGGGCGTCCTGTAGGGGGACTAGCCTACAGGCTATGGTGACAGCCCCATTGCCGTTCTCACCGAGGAACTACAGCACAAGCCCGGTGGTGGTGGCTACACTGAAGATTTGGGGACAGTGGAGACGGCATAGGGGAAAGACTGGAGCCTTGGGGGGGTCCCCGATAAGAAACAACCATAGGTTTGCCCCGGGGGGAATGGATGGGGGATATGGAATGTGGCAAAGAGCAAGAATAACGCAACTGAAAGATCTGTTGTGGATGGGAAGTTCGCGAGTCTGGGAGCGCTGACCGAGAAATATGGGTTGCCCCAAGGGAATGCATTCAGGTATATGCAACTGAGGGCTTTTGCGAGGCAACAGGTGAGGGAATTCCCGCAGCTCCCGACACAAGAGGTGCAGGACAGAGTGATCTCAAAGACATGGGTGGGGGATGGTAAGGTGTCAGATATATATAGGGAAATGAGGGACGAAGGGGAGACTATGGTAGATGAACTAAACGGGAAATGGGAAGAAGAGCTAGGGGAGGAGATCGAGGAGGGGCTGTGGGCAGATGCCCTAAGCAGGGTAAACTCGTCGTCCTCGTGTGCCAGGCTAAGCCTGATTCAGTTTAAGGTATTACACAGGGCGCATATGACTGGAACACGGCTCAGTAAATTTTTTGGGGTGGAGGATAGGTGTGCGAGGTGCTCGAGAAGCCCAGCGAATCATACCCATATGTTTTGGTCATGCCCGGCACTACAGGGGTTTTGGATGGGGGTGACAAAGGTGCTTTCAAAAGAAGTGGGGGTCCGGGTCGAACCAAGCTGGGGATTGGCTATATTTGGGGTTGCACAAGAGCCGGGAGTGCAGGAGGCGAGAGAGGCCGATGTTTTGGCCTTTGCGTCCCTAGTAGCCCGGCGCAGGATATTGCTAATGTGGAAAGAAGCCAAGCCCCCGGGGGTGGAGACCTGGATAAAGGACATGGCAGGGTTTATAAAGCTAGAGCGGATTAAGTTCGTTCTAAGGGGGTCGGCTCAAGGGTTCACCAGGCGGTGGCAACCGTTCGTCGAATACCTCGCAGAAAGATAGATGGAATGGAAAAAAGAAGGCAGCAGCAGCAGCCCAGGATCCGGGGGGGGGGGGGGGGGGGGGGGGGGGGGGGGGGGGGGGGGGGGGAGAGGAGGAACCAGAAGGACTCTCAGGGTTGTTAATATATACTGTATAATATGTATAGGTCGTTGCTACAGATAATTATATATTGGACTGTTAAATTATATTTTTGGAGAGTGTTACTTGTGATAAGGCAGTTGCCAATTAGGGTTAGTTTTCATTTTTTGTTATTAATTATTTATTCATTTTCTGTTTATAAAATAGGTCATTGTTATTTGTGTTGTTATAATATTGTGTAAAGGATGCACAATGTACTGTGTTGGTTGACCAAAAATTTTCAATAAAATATTTTATAAAAAAAAAATATATTTTATGGCACTGCATTAAATGGCTTCCCTCCAGTTGCATTCAATGGGCATCACGGTAGCACAGTGGTTAGCACTGTGGCTTCATAGCGCCAGGGACTCTGGTTCGATTCTCTGCTTGGGTCACTGTCTGTGTGGAGTCTGCACGTTCTCCCAGTGTCTGCGTGGGTTTCCTCCAGGAGCTCCGGTTTCCTCCCACAAATCCCGAAAGACATGCTGTTAAGTGAATTTGACATTCTGCATTCTCCCTCAGTGTACCCGAACAGGCGCCAGAATGTGGAGACTGGGGGATTTTCACAGTAACTTCATTGCAGTGTTAATGTAAGCCTACTTGCGACACTAATAAGGATTATTGTATAAACATATGGGATTTTTTTGTTCTCCAAAGAGCAGAGAACAAGCCAATAAATTGCTGAGTAAAGTGGCAAAAAAATACTGCATTTTTCCTAATATCCTTTATGATTTTCCCTCAGTAGTTCCCACACTAAAAAAAGGTGCTGTCGATTTTCATAATGTAATCTCTTACCATTACTTTCCCCATATACCTTTAAAGCATTATACTCTTACTGATGCAAGGCTCCACAAGAAACAATTATCTATTTGTACTCTGCTCAAGTAATGCGTGTGCAAGTCTTCCCAGTCAACATTTGCTAACTGGTCAGCAGCAGAACTGAGCTGGATACAAATGTGCACTTCTAGCAAAAGTTGCTGGGCAGCAGTTAGAGGTAGAAAGCATAATTGATTTGAACCGCCTTCAGCCAGGTATGCTGAAGCCAACTACGGTGGCCCAACCACCATCCCAGTTGAGATTTAGTCAGAAGGTTGTGGGTTTTAAGTATAGCTTCAGGACTGGAGCATATAAACTAGGCTGGCACTTCAATGTAGTGTTGAGCGAGTGCAACTTTATTGGAGGTTTTGGAACATATATTAAGCCTCAGGTTCAGGTGGATGTAGAGTAAAAGTAAAGTCACCATAATCCCAGATGACCAAAGGCTGCTTTCCTCTTTTGAGGGAGAGAGTTGGCTAGTGGTGGTTTAACCCGAGGATCATCACACCTCAGGCGAGGGGCAAGGTTGAGAAGGCGGGCCTTCATGAATAATCTCAGCGGGTATGGAAATTGAACACACGCTGCTGTCCTTGTTCTGTATCACACACTAGCTGTCCAGCCAACTGAGCTAAACCTACCCCATGATGGATGTTGAATACAATTATTCAAACAGCAGAGGAGTTCTCCTGCTTAGCTAACATTTATCATTGAAATACCAAAAGTCAGACAAACTGACATTTATCCAATTGCTGTTTCTGGGACCTGGTTGTGCCCAAATTGGTTGTTGCATTTGTTACATAATAGTAGTTGCATTTCAGACGTTATTAACTGGCTATGCAGTGTTTTGGGGGACCCCGAAGTAGTGAAAGGTACACTTTCACAGAGTTATTGGGATAGTTCTTTTTTGAAACTCACCCAATTAATAAAAATAATTTTTAGGTGAAAAATGTATTAAGTGGTTAGGAAAATCTCAAAAGGTTTGATAGGACAATTAAGTTTATTTTTGTTTTCCTAAAAACTGATCTTACCTGTACTTTGAAATGTCTTCAAGTTTTTTGTCCAGACTTATTCTGTGAACTAGATCAGATTGTTCGTTGTCATAGGGGGCCAGGATTGCATACAGAACAACACTCTTCAAAGCCTGGATATTATGTATATTTAAAAAAAATTAGAACGGAGGAAATTTAAAGATGCACACAACATATGCACGAATTAGTAGACTACAAAACTCAGGAATTAGCAGCACTGTTCTGGTCTCCTAATAAATAAATTAATTGTGAACTGTACAACTGAAATACTGAATTCTTAAAATGAATGAAGGAGATCCCATACTTATCACATAAATATTAGACATGTGGAGATACCAAATTGCTCTGCACATTGAAGCAGATTGCTTCAAAAGAACTTATGGAGTAGATTGCTTGAAAGAACATTTTTTTTTCTTTAGAGTACCCTATTATCTTTTTTCCAATTAAGGGGCAATTTAAAGTGGCCAATCCACCTACCCTGCACATCTTTTTGGGTTGTGGGGGTGAGACTCACGCAGACAATTTGCAAACTTCACATGGACAGTGACCCGGGGCTGGGATTGAACCCGGGTCTTCGGCACTGTGAGGCAGCAGTGCTAACCACTGTGCTACCGTGCTGCCGCCTGCTTCAAAGAACATAAGGAAAAAAATACATCTTGTCTCCTCTATGGAAATGCATTTTTTCACCACTTTGAAGTATCTTTTCCTCCCTTCCAACTCGATCCTCCCATACCTCTGACCCAGCCCACTTAAAAAAAAACATTTTTAGCTTGAGAAATCATGCAGCTTCCTGGTCAAATCCTCATGGAAATGCCCAACATTATTTGAGTGATACAGAATTACCCAGAGGTTACTTTACTTCAAAACATTTATTTTAATACTTTATACCAAATCATTTTTTTTCTCCAATCAGTCTACTTCCTAAATAATATTCTTCATTTTACACAATACCGCAAGTAAACAGGAACAGGTTGAGGTAGTCTCACTGTTTTCCCCTGTATGCATCATGCAAACTTAATCTGCAGAATATATTGTGGGTCACAACAGATCTTTGTCTCGTATCCCACCAGCATGTTCCCCCCCCGCCTTGCTTTCTAATGCTGAATATTATTTCCTAGTCGTGAAGGTCAACATGCTCACTCCCAAACCACAGCCAAAAGCATAGGCTATTAATTTACTTTCCTCTTTAAAGTCAAATCAATATTTTCATTTTTTTTGTTTAATGATAAATGTCATGGCAGATTGGAATAAACAGGACTCTCTGAATAGTTGAAATGTGATGGTCCACATATTGAAAAATTTGAACTATTGATGTAACTCGCAATTGACAAAGTATCACTCATGATCATTTAAAATATTGACATATTCACATCATTTACACGGCTTGGAAGGAAATATATTAAATTTTATTTTGTCATTTTACAGGATCAATGATTTCCACTAATATTAAGCTAATCAACTATGTCTATTAGTCACTGAAGTCTAGCCTATAAAGCCTACAATACATTTAGCCAAGTTTGGAATCAGCAAAACATCACTCATGGA
Source organism: Scyliorhinus torazame (assembly GCF_047496885.1). Taxonomy (NCBI): domain Eukaryota; kingdom Metazoa; phylum Chordata; class Chondrichthyes; order Carcharhiniformes; family Scyliorhinidae; genus Scyliorhinus; species Scyliorhinus torazame. The sequence goes on along the minus strand of NC_092724.1, from coordinate 157,403,734 downwards.
ACTTATTCCACACGCCACCTTAGGAAGAATTGCAACATAGGGATGAATGTTATTCTCATATTGGGGGTCCTGTCAAAAGCTTGAAAGCCAGGGAATACAAATCCTCAGACTACGGAGCCATTGGTGTGTTGAAACATTACAGGATGTTTTCAGAAATTGGCAATATAAAAATTTTCAAAGACAAAGAAAAGTACAGCACAGGAATAAGCCCTTCGGCCCTCCAAGCCAGCGCCGACCATGCTGCCCATCTAAACTAAAATCTTCTACACTTCCTGGGTCCGTATCCCTCTATTCCCATCATATTCATGTATTTCTCAAGATGCCCCTTAAACGTCACTATCGTCTCTGCTTCCACCACCTCCTCCGGCAGCGAGTTCCAGGCACCCACTACCCTCTGTAAAAAATACTTGCCTCGTACATCTCCTCTAAACCTTGCCCCTCGCACCTTAAACCTATTCCCCCTAGTAATTGACGCCTCTACCCTGGGAAAAAGCCTCTGACTATCCACTCTGTCTATGCCCCTCAATTTTGTAGACCTCTATCAGGTCGCCCCTCAACCTCAGTCGTTCCAGTGAGAACAAACCGAGTTTATTCAACCGCTCCTCATAGCTAATGCCCTCCATACCAGGAAACATTCTGGAAAATCTCTTCTGCACCCTCTCTAAAGCCTCCACATCCTTCTGGTAGTGTGGCGACCAGAATTGAACACTATATTTCAGGTACACAGAAAATTGGATCAATTCCAGTCTCAGGTGCTGCCATCAACACACCAGAGGTCTCTAACCAGGTGCACAAATGTCTTCTCCCAATCGGGATGAAACTGAAGAGGAGAATACACAAGTACAGGATACAAGCCTCTCAGATTCTGGCCCTGTGTGAGTGTTTATGAATTTCTTCTTTAAAAAGGTTTTATTAAAGGTTTTCATAAAATATCAATAACAAAATGAGAAAGAAAAAAAGAACCCAACAGGGTTAAGTACAAAACACAATCTAAAAAAGCAACCCCCCAAACCCCTCCCCCCCCGTACCCAAATAATAAATTAACATTAACACCCCGACTTAAGACAACAGGTGTATACACCCCCTCAGACCCTTCCAGTGTAAATAACATAAACCAAAATAAAGTAAACCCCCCTCCCCCCACGCTGCTGCTGCCCTTGACCAATGTCTATCGTTCTGCCAGAAAGTCTAAGAACGGTTGCCACCGCCTAAAGAACCCTTGTACCGACCCTCTCAAGGCGAATTTCACCCTCTCCAATTTAATGATCCCTGCCATATCGCTGATCCAGGATTCCACGCTTGGGGGCCTCGCATCTTTCCACTGAAGGAGAATCCTTTGCCGGGCTACTAGGGACGCAAAGGCCAGAATTCCGACCTCTTTCGCCTCCTGCACTCCCGGCTCCTCTGCCACCCCAAATATTGCGAGCCCCCAGCCCGGTTTGACCCTGGATACTACCACCCTCGACACCGTCCTCGCTACGCCCTTCCAAAATTCCTCCAACACTGGGCATGCCCAGAACATATGGGTGTGATTTGCTGGGCTCCCTGAGCACCTAACACACCTGTGCTCACCCCCAAAGTACCGGCTCATCCTTGTCCCGGTTATGTGTGCCCTGTGCAGCACCTTGAACTGTATGAGGCTGAGCCTCGCGCACGAAGAGGAAGAATTCACCCTCCCTAGGGCATCTGCCCACATCCCCTCTTCGATCTCCTCTCCCAACTCCTCCTCCCACTTATCTTTCAACTCCACCACCGAGGCCTCCTCCTCCTCCTGCATCACCTGGTAAGTTTCCGAGATCTCCCCCCCCCCCCCCCCGCCCTTACCTGTAAATACCTGAAGGTGTTCCCCCCCGGAGGGGGGGAGGGGGGTACTTCTCCTCCAGCTCACCCAAGCTCGCGAACGTCCCGTCCACAAACAGGTCCCCCAACTTTCGTATCCCTGCCCTGTGCCACCCCGAAAGCCCTCCACCTTTTCTTCCTGGGGCGAACTGGTGGTTCCCCCGTAATGGGGTCCACGCCGAGGCCCTAACTTCCCCCCTATGCCGCCTCCACTGCCCCCAAATTTTGAGGGCCGCCACCACCACCGGGCTTGTGGTATACCTCCTTGGAGGGAGCAGCAGTGGCGCCGTTGCCAGCGCCCCCAGACTCGTACCCACACAAGACGCCGTCTCCAGCCTCTTCCATGCAGCCCCCTCCATCACCCACTTGCGCACCATTGTCACATTGGCGGCCCAGTAGTATCCACAGAGGTTGGGCAGCGCCAGCGCCCCCCCTATCTCTACTCCGCTCCAGGAACACCCTTCTCACCCTCTGAGTCCCTCGCGCCCACACAAACCCCATTATACTCCTGTTAACCAGCCTGAAAAAAGCCTTCCGGATAAACACGGGGAGGCACTGGAACAGGAACAAAAGCCTTGGGAGCACCGTCATTTTAATTGACTGCACCCTACCCGCCAGGGACAGCGGCAACGCGTCCCACCTCTTGAACTCCTCCTCCATTTGCTCCACCAGCCTTGTGAAATTAATCCTATGCAGGGCCCCCCAGCTCCTGGCCACCTGGACCCCCAAATACCTGAAGCTCCTCTCCGCCCTTTTTAGTGGGAGCTCGCCAATCCCACTCTCCTGGTCACCTAGCTGAACTACGAACAGCTCGCTCTTCCCCATATTGAGTTTGTACCCCGAAAAGTCCCCGAATTCCCTAAGGATCCTCATTACCTCTGGCATTCCTCCCACCGCGTCCGCCACATACAGCAGCAGGTCGTCCGCATAAAGCGACACCCTGTGCTCCTCCCCACCCCGCACCAACCCCTCCAGTTCCTCGACTCTCAGTGCCATAGCCAGGGGTTCAATCGCCAGTGCGAAGAGCAGGGGGGACAGGGGACACCACTGTCTGGTCCCTCGGTGCAACCGAAAATACTTGGACCTCCTCCTGTTTGTGGCCAATTGGGACCTCATACAACAGCCTAACCCACCTGACAAACCCCTCCCCAAACCCGAACCTCTTCAGCACCTCCCACAGGTACCCCCACTTTACCCTATCGAAGGCTTTCTCAGCGTCCATCGCCACCACTATCTCCGCCTCCTCCTCCCTCGCCGGCATCATGATAACGTTCAAAAGCCTCCGCACATTCGCGTTCAACTGTCGCCTCTTCACAAACCCCGTCTGGTCTTCATGGATGATCTGTCGCACACAATCCTCAAGGCTAAGACCTTCGCCAGCACCTTGGCATCTACATTTAGCAAGGCAATCGGTCTGCAAGACCCACATTGCAGGGGGTCCTTGTCCCGCTTCAGGATCAAGGAGATCAGTGCCCGGGACATCGTCGGGGGTAAAGCCCCCTCCTCCCTTGCCTCATTGAAGGTCCTAACTAACAGCGGGCCCAACAGGTCCATATATTTTTTATAGAACTCGACCGGGAAACCGTCCGGCCCAGGTGCCTTCCCCGCCTGCATGCTTCCTATCCCTTTGATCAGCTCCTCCAGCCCAATCGGGGCCCCCAGTCCCTCTTCCACCTTTGGAAACCTCAATTGACCCAGGAAACGGCCCATCCCTCCCTCCTCCCGTGGGGGCTCGGATCGGTACAATTCCTCATAGAAGTCCCTGAAGACCCCATTGATGCCAACCCCACTCCGCACTACACTCCCTCCCCTGTCCTTAACTCCCCCAATCTCCCTAGCTGCGTCCCACTTCCGAAGCTGATGCGCCAGCATCCGGCTTGCCTTTTCCCCATACTCGTAGACCGCCCCCTGGGCCTTCCTCCACTGCACCTCCGCCTTCCTGGTGGTCACCAGGTCGAATTCGGCCTGGAGGCTGCACCTCTTCCTCAACAATTCTTCCTCAGGCTCTTCCGCATACCTCTGGTCTACCCTCACTATCTCCCCCACCAGTTTATGAATTTCTTAATGGATAGCGATAGGCAAAAAACAAATTTTGGCCCTTTTAACAAATTTGGACTGTTTCTGTGAACAGGTCACATTGAAGAGTTGATCAAGAAATTATTGAAGGATCAAGAAACAGGGAAAGAGGAAGAAATAATGGAAATCTAGCAGCAATTTAACAACTCAATCACAACACTCATTCACAATCAATACCAGTTCTTTACCTGTTGCCATTTTGTGCTCTCCGCCTCAATACAGGGTGTATCGTAGATGGCACGATAGTGCTTGCAGATGGACAGATAGGATCCCTCATGCTGGTCAACTTGAATCATCAGGTCGTAGTATTTTAACTTCAGCTCCTGCATCAAAATTATTGCAAATCTCTTCAATTAAAATGGTCTTGTGTGTTGTCTTAATAATCATATGTACAGGAGTTGCTTTCTCGGATTAGCCTGATGGCAGCCAAATCTAAAATGAAAGTCACTCAAATATATATCAATTTTAACATAAGAAAATGCAGCACAATATAAAGATCACATTGCCCATTAAGTCTGCACAATCCACAGTCCAAGCATGATTGATTGCATCATGAACTCTTTTCCCCTACCCCCGTTCATCTCACTGACGGCATACAAGTTTTCAACTTTTATTATTTCATCCAACTTTTTTTTCTGCCTGTATCATAACAACCAAGTGCATGAAGTGAATTCGGGGAAAGTGACACCCCAATTTCTACGTCTACCAGACGAGGCAGCAACTAACCTCCATTCACACTGCAACCACGACAATCTTTGAGATAGCTCAACTTACAATTCCACAGTATAGTCTCACAATGTAAACAGAAGATATCCATTCGTGTATCATCAGTTTCAAATTGTGAAAAGCAAATTCCAGCTCTTTTTGCAGCTCGCAAATGCTCAACTCTGGATGATCTCATTAATTAATTAAAATAATTTTAAATTGCATATCAATTACCTCAGTATTTTCCCCCTGGAAGAATTTTGTGTTTATTTTTTTGCTGATGATTTGAGTTCGAATATAATCCTTTACAGCCAAACAAAGTCTCATTTGTTCCAAGATAAACTCAACCTTCTCTTTCTTCTCCATTGACCCATATGTTTCGACCTGTTGGTTTAAGACAGAAATATATATTTTTTTTAAAAGTAGAATAAAAATATTGCTGAACTGCTCCATAACATCAGTTCTCAAGTATATTTCATGCTTTTTAATTTCATCAATGACACTGCAGTATGAGCCTGTTGTGAAGTAAAAATTCTAAATCGGAGACTTGACTAGAATAACTCTTACAAGAAAATTAAGCCATACTTGAATTATAGATTTTACCACAAGGGAAATACATACTTGCAGATTTAACAGGTCAATGAAGGCATCAAACAAAGCTTTCATCAAACGTTGAAGTTCAAATATTAAATTATTTTAATGAAATACATGTTTTTCAACATAACTGGAGTTGGAGAATAATAGGGGAAGATAATTAAAAAATAGAAGGGAAAAATGGTTATTGGCATTAAGGATTTGTACAGAAACAGACACAGAAATTTATATTAACAAAGATTCAAGGCACAGTACTTTCTTGAAGGTTCTTACCATGCTCTGTGGGATTTGATATATAAAGGTTTTAAGTACATCAGAATTCTAGTATTTCCCCAATTTATTAGAAAAGTACTAGGAAGAGAGAATATCTTCATTTTACAACTGTATATTACATCCTACCACAAGGTGGCAAGTACTCTGCTTATCAGTGTTTTGAGTTTACACATTGACAGGTTTATTTCTATGTACTTTTATTTTAGCAAGCAACAAGTGGTCAAATCACTCAAAGGACATCAATAAAACAAACTGGCTTGAAATGACCTGGTTGAGTATCCAGGTTACATGTGAATTTAGATTACACTTCTTCGATCGGCAAGGGAGGGAGGGCTAACTAACTCTATACTTCATTTAAGTTACAGTGCCAGACTGGAACTTTTTTTATTGCTGATACAGGTCTCATCATAAATAAGGTACGATTCTATGTTTTTGCAATCAACTTTGTGGAATAGCAACAGGATACATGGCTTGGTCTGTATTTACTTCATCAATAAATCTGCTAAAGTTGAATGTGTCAAGGCCAACATCAAAGTAGCAATTTGTTTGTGGAAGGGCAAAGTAAAACAACAAAGAGTAACTTTTTATCCCTACAGTTTCATGATATTCAAGTTGCAACATGTGGCCTAAACACACTGAAATTAACAAAACTGGACTGAAAATGCATTCATTACCACCATTGTTTGGGCATGATCCAATAGTAATTTGAAATATCTCCTATGTTACATAGGAATTTAGATCAAAATTATTGAGACCATCACATCATTATTAAAAGCAAGAATCTTTTGCAAGTCTCGACCTTATCATTGACATTCACCTGAAGTTCTTGCAAAAAAGCAGCAGCTTCTTTCAGTTCCCCAGCTTCCTCCTTTATCATTGCCAAGTGCTTGGTTAAGCGAGCACGCTCTATTTCTACGTAAATCTAGAAAAACATTTGTATGAAGAAGTTGTCATTTTTTATTTAAAATTTTTTTTTTTTTTTTTTATAAAAACACTCACTTTCTACTCTCCTTCAACATTTAAATCTCTTAAATGGAACATACAAACCAGGAAGGTCACAAGTATAATCTATCGGAACCAATGTGGATTTGCTTAAAACATTGCACACAATCCGTGGAGTAGCAACATTGTTCCAAATGATTACAAACATACTTGGTACAAATAACCCCTGACATCCATTCCTGCTCTGTTGGCTCAATGTGTCACTGAGCAATTATTGAGCCATACAAACTAAGGACCCTCAAATCAGTCCTGTAATAATTCTAGGAGGCACAGGCTAAAAGGCAGAGCCGGTTTATTCTCCATCACAAATAAAGCTGCAGCTGCGGGGTACAAAACACATGCCCCGCCCAGGACTATTGGGTCTGGAGGTCGATATTTAAGGCCTCGCTGGTGAGCCCCTATTGGGCAGGCCTCCACTTTCTCAACACAGGAACTCATTCCTCAAAGCTCAAGGGGAAAATCAGTGATTCGACGTGGTCTTCGGGAGGGTTGTATCAAGACCCCCGATCGCTGTTATCTCTCGTGCTGGGTAGAGATTTGATAATAACCGCGGTGCCTTGGAGGCAAAAAAAAAACACAAAACTCAAAGCAAATACATTCCGACACATGACAACATTTTTTGAAAATATATGTTTGTACATTCTTGGGTTGGGTTTAGATCGGGTGAGGCAGACTATACGGACAAAAATAACCCACTAATAACTTCAACATTTCAGACAGCCGTTTTGGAAATAATATGGTAACCATGATTTGATACCTTCAGGGAAGGAAGAAAACAAGCATGTGGAACCAATGAAACCCTGGTCAATTGATGAGAAGGGTTCAAAGTAGCTGATTGGGTAAATGCCCAAAATGATACAATCCACAGTCGCTGCTTATTTAGATTGCAAGAACGTTGGTAAAGAATGGTAAAATTGATTTTAGTATTCTCATTCTGAGCAATGATGCGTGCACAGTCAAACTGCAGGCAACACTAGCTCCTTAGCTTGGGTAACAAAAATATTCTCATGGCCATGATTTTAGGGGGCTGCGTGCATCCACACAGACTGCAATCCCGGCATCAGCATTCTCGGCAGGGGAGGGTGGATTTCACCAGAGAAGTTTCTCTTTTTATACAATTAATAAATTGGCTTGGAAATAAAAACTTTAAAAGAAAATAAAGTTATTCATATGAAATTTGAATTTTACAAAAGGAAATTACTTTAACATTAAACCAAAAAATGTCAAAGATTTAGGAAGTGTCAGGTTGGTACTCCTGCCTTAGAGTTAAAGGTATTTTCTTCAAGACCCAATCCAGGACATAATCTGTACAGACAGTCCTGAAGAAGTGCTGCATTGCTGCAGGTGCCATCTTTTGGATTAAACATTAAACTGAAAATATAAAAGATCGATGGCACTATTCAGGGTGTTACGTGCAGTATCCTGACCAACATCATCAAAAATAGCACTCGATGATGGAAAATCTCAGCAGGTCTGCCAGCATCTATTAGGGAAGAAACAGAGTTAAGTCCTTAGACTCTTCGTCAGAACTAGAAACATGGGGGGCAGTGTAGAGGTGGAGCGATTCAAGTGCAGGAGTGGTTGCGGTTTTGCGCTATCTGGTTCTGCTCATCTTTTAATCCTTGATCACATTTAATTTTTGTCTTTAGTGGTGCAGTTGCTTTTGAGTGGGCTCCCACCGTGATGGTGCGGTGTGCATTGATGGATGATGGTTGCCAACGAAGATAATGTTCTGGCTGAAGATCTCTGCTCGAGGTACAATTTGTCAAGACCCAATTCCAAGAGTTGCAGGGTATTTTTATGGTGGGTCTTGCAATAGAGAACACACTGTCCATGGTGGGAGTCCATCTCTATATGGTCTAGTTCCTGCCGCACGGTCTGTCATCCATCCTGATGGAGCCAGGAGAGAGAGGGGGAACAGAAGAGTGCTGTTGAGTCTGGTCCCAGAGTGCGCCGGTGGAGATGTTCCCAGTTGAGTTCGAGAACTGGGTGCCATGCTGCGGGAATCTGGACCTGGAGGCTAGGCAAATTAAATTTGATGGAGCACATTTAATCCGTACTTCTAGGTCTGGCAGGGGTTGTTGTGGCCTTCCAACCATTGGTCCTTTGTTGTCCCATTGCAGACGTTATTATCCTAGACTTGCTCCCTGTTGATCATATTGCTGTCTGCTTGATGTCGTCAATTTTTTTCATTTACAGAGAAGTGAAGAATGTAGGTGTGATGGCCTGTGCCATTGATTATCCTGATATAATACATGTTGAATAGGGGATTTGCACAGTTTATTCTTTATCCCAATTGTATTTGGGCCTTATATTGTCTGACAATCCTGGTGGTAGAGGGAAGGGGGGTGCTTTTTGTTGTCTCCCCCTCCCCCCGTCTCGCTGAGATGGAAGAGCAGAGTGAGGGATGGAAGGTTAGAATTACCATAGAACCCCTGACCCCCTACAGTGCAGGTGGTAGTAATTTGGCCCATCAGGTCTGCACTGACCCTCTGAAAGAGCACCCGACCCAGGCCCACCCCCAGCCCTATCCCCATAACCCCACCTAACCTGCACATCTCTGGACACCAATGGGCAATTTAGTGTGATCAATCCACTGAACCTGCACATCTTTTAGACAGCAAGAGAAAACTGGAGCACCCAGAGGAAACCCACGCATACACAGGGATAACGTGCAGACTCCGCACAAGGGTCACCCAAGGCCATAAATGAATCAGAGTCCCTGGCGCAGTGAGGCAGCGATGCTAACCACTGTGCCATTCACAAAGTTGATTGGGTTAGTTTGCCCTCGCTCCTTCGCCCCCCTCTCATCTTCTCCCACCTGGGTGGTTATAGTGTTGGTTCTGGCTTAGCCCAATGGGGTGGTTGGGAACCCCTGGATGTTTGGGGAGCTGCTTTCCCTTCAAGGACACTTGTGATTTGAGCATCTTCACATGTTGGGGCTGCGTGGAGCATCTTGACAGGTTGGGGCTGCATGAAAGTTCCTGGGGTTAGTTCTTCTGAGTTTCCTTGTGACCGTACTGGGCTAGGCCAGGCCTGGTGCCGTGGTTGGTATCCTGTTTTCCGGAAGGAATTGGAGTGCTCTTTCTTATAGTTCCCGTAAGGGGAACCTGCTGTAGCTGTATTTGACGCCCGGGTGTGCAATGACTTTTGGATAAACAGAGTGTTGTACCCAACAGTTATCTTTTTCCCCCAACTTTCCCTCAGGGTGGGAGCGAGGGTTAGTTCAGTTATCAGGCTCTCGCCCATTTTAGAATGACTCGGGCGGTAGTTCAGGTCGCTATCTTATCCGAGTGATTAGTTCTGATAGCTCTTGCTCTTTCTTATCGTTATCCTTTTTTCTTCATTCTGAGACACTCCGGATGGTTGGCTTCTGCTGTGTCCCTCATTTTGTACTTGGTTTTCATCAGAGCTACTTGTGGAGATGCCAAAATGGAGAGTCTCAGTGCTATGGTTATATCAGTGGGCCTATTTGATAAGTGGCCTTATGGTAGCTCTACTCCTTTTTCCTGAGTGATCCTGCTTTTCAGGGTGGGTTCTCTGGTGCTAGGGTGAGACGGGTTGGCCCTCACTCGCAAAGCCCCTCCTGTGGGGGGTTCACCGCCCCTCTACTCTGGGATCTGATGTTATCTTTCTTAATCCCGGGCCTCATGTCTATTGTGGTGTTTCCGGAGGGCATGTGCCGTTGCTTGATTATCCGGTGGCCTGTTCCTTTGGGCCTGGGGTTTGGTAGCTGGCGCCAAGGCTCCTCACTCTTTTCTTAATTTTCTATGGGAGAGTATGGGTTGGAGACCAGAGATTTCCTTGGACACGTGGTACCCGGTCCTCTCCTAGTAGTTTTGCAGTCATATGGTTGTCTGCTCCATCCTGGGCCTGGAAAGGAGTTTGATTGCATTGTGGATGTCTCCCCCTGAGCTCTGGAGTTCTTGGGGTCTTTTATTCCTCTGTTACTTTTTTTAAGCTATGGGTATGAAGCAACCGTGTTGTTGACTGTATCCTGCTTTGGTGCAGCCGGGTCTTGTATCAGTGGAGGGAACTCATTGAGGATTTTGTCCCCGACTCATCCGGTGTTATTTGTTCCTATGGTTGCAAAGACTTCTGTTTGTGCTCTACATGTTTTGCAATGATCCCAATAGGTTTTTTTCTTCCCTTTTTTCTTTTGTTTTGCAGTGATAATTGTTAAAACTTGAAAACTATAATAAATATTTATTTTAAAAACTAGAAACATTTAACCCTGTTTCTCTAATAGATGCTGACAAATCTGCTGAGTTTTTCCAATGTCCACTGTTTTTGCTTCAGATTCCAATATCCACAGAACTTTGCTCACCCAAAATAAATGGTGTTCAATCATTAATTTGTTGTTTTTGTGACCTTGCACTTCAGAAAGTGTAAAAGCATTGGTTACAAAACATTGAGATGTACTGAAAACATGCAAGGTGCTACATAAACGCACATTTTTTTCTTTGCAACCGACTTCATCACTCAATCAATACTTCCTGGTGAATAATGCTATGGAATTGTTCAACAGGGACGTACAGCCCATACTTCATGCACATTGTTACAATACAATCTACAGAACTGTTACCTCCAGATCAATTTCACTGTTCCATAATTGGTAACGATTATACATTTAAATAATGTTTTGAAAATTTTTGTTGAACTTTTAACATTTTGTATTTTCATGTATGGAACGATTTGTCTGGACTATACTCAGGACAATACTTTTCACTGTACCTCGGTACGTGACAATAAATTAAACCCAAAATCCACAAAATTACCAAGCAAAACAAACACATGAATCAACACCAGAAAAAATTCAGCCAACAGTAATAATCCCCCCCTTAAAGAAAATACAACCTACACCTCTATTGCCGCCCCCCCCCCCCCCCCCCCCCCCCCCCCCCCCCAGCAAACTAACAGTGACCAATTCCTTAAAGTGCAATATGAATGGACGACATGTACGGTAGAACCTATCAGTCAACTCCTCGCAATGAACTTGAACGGAGAGGTACAGAAACTCAGTCAAGTCACCTCGCCACGCGGAGGCCCCTCTTCCCCCAAGATCCGGCCATATTTCCAGGACATACTACCCCAACCCAGCTCCCCAAAGGGCGAACCACAAAATATTCGCTCTTCCCAATGTTTAGTTTATACCCCTAAAAGGAGCTAATCCTTTTCAATATATCCATGATATTGCCCGTAACTGGCCCCGGATCCCTTACATATAACAAAATGTTGTCCGCATACAGGGATACCCTGCGTTCTACTCCACCCTTCACAATTCCTCTCCACTTATCAGTGGTCCTCAAAGCGATAGCCAATGGCTCGTTTTCTAACGCAAACAAAAGAGATATAGGACACCACTGCCACGTCCCCCTATGCAGCCTAAAAGAGCCTGAATTCTTGGTGTTAGTGCACACACTAACAGACGGAGCATCTTATAACAGCCACACCCACAACACAAACTCAGGACCCAGCCCAAACTTCATTACAAAAAGATAGCTCCATATGTGGCCAGAGACACTATTATCTCCATCTCTGTCCCCACCGCCAGTGTAAGAACTACGTTGAGGAACCGCTTCACCTTGGACAACAGTTTTCTGCCCTCCACAAAGCTGGTCTGATCTTTCCCCCATTACCTCCAGGAGACTTTAAGCCAAAGGTTTTGCATCCACATTGAGCAACAAAATCAGACGGTATGACCCACACTCTGTGGGGTCCTTATCCTTCTTCAACAGGAGGGAGGTAGATTCCTGCCAATGTTCGGATCTATTCCGCCCACTGCAAGACCCTTTGATAGTGTGTAAGCAGATAATCACCGCCCACGGTGGCTTGTTCTGCCTGAGCACCCAATGAGCTCTAGCCAACTCCGGAAGGGAGGGCAACTCATCCTCTCCCACCAGCTGAGAGAACATTATTGAAAAATACTTGGTCGGCTTCAAGCCCTCCACTCCCTCAGGGAGCCCCAACCAAGGTTCAACCGCCTTGACCCGTTTTCAAGATCCTCCACATTTAACGTCAGGCCTTTGTTGCTCTCCGCCATGAGCAGCAATTCCACTTCCTCATGCTGCGACAAGGCCTCCTCCACACCCTTCAACATCTCACCATGCGCTTTCACCACATTCAAGGTCTTTACAAGCTGTTTGCACATCAGGCCCAAAGCCTCAACAGTGGCTTTATATGATGCCTTGGTCTCCTTGTCCTGCCGCTCAAACTGCCTATCCATCAGTCGGCCGATTTTTTCCAGCTCTTGCGCCATTACAACCACCAATGTGTCCATTGCAATGGCCGCAGCAGCCACCTTCCTTCCTTCAAGTTCTTTCGATGGGCTACCCTCCTGAGCCTTCTTCACATTGGGTGATGATTTTGACATGCTTCTGTCGGGCGATAATCCATCAGATCAACTAACAGGGTTTGGACACCAGAATCCTCTGAAAAACGGGTAAAAGGGATCACAAACAAAGACTCTGCCAGGAACCACGTTTCGTGCATCTTACTCTTACATGACACCCCTGGAAGGGCATTTAAATAATTTAATTATACGCCTGAACATCTTTAGACAAGCAAGCTTAGGAAAACTTTTGCAGGATGGTACGGTGCTGCAGTGGTTCGCACTGCTGCCTCACGGCACTGAAGACCCAGCTTCAATCCTGGCCCCGGGTCACTGTCTGTGTGGTGTCTGCACATTCTACCCGTGTTTGCGTGGGTCTCACCCCCACAATCCAAAGATGCGCAGGGTAGGCGGATTGACCATTCTTTTTATTAAAACAGTAAAAAATATATACAAGTCCAAATGGTACAAACACTAATTTTGTGTTGGAGAAACAGGGTGCCTTCCTCTCAGTACTAACTTATGGGGGGTAAGGATACTCTGATTATTAAAACAGTTCACAACACAGTTGCACAAAAAACAAACGGTACAAGCACTAAACTTTGCGCTGGAGAGACCAGATGCCCTCGCCTCTGTCCCAACAGAAGGGAAAGGAATGGGGTGGGAGTCGGGGTGTTGGTGGAGGGGGCCCACTGAACTACCTACGGAGGCAGAAAAACAAAAGATCCTAAATTGGCCCTTAATTGGAATTTGTGTTTAAAAAACAGGAAACCTTTCCATTGACAACGTTTGCAAATTTGGGCAAATTATAAGCCACAATGACGAGCATATTCTTCATCAATGTATGCCTCTCAAAGGTTAAGTAGCTGAACATAAAAGTTTCCTTTCTGAGTAGATCTTGCAAAGAAGCATGCTTTCAGAAACAAATGAAAACATACTAACCTTCCCAGCTGTGACAGTACGCAAAGTATCAATCAATCTCAATTTGATTGGCAGGTCAGTGATCTGAGTGACGTAAGTACAGCATTCTTGGACCATTTTTGTGACTGCCTGCATAATAAACAAAGCAAGGTGATGCTAGCTTTGCAAATACTGTTCACATTGAAAGCTAGACAATGTATTGATTCTCGTCCGATCTTTGCAATTGCATTTAATAAGCAACATGAACAGCATTTTCAAGCTGAACTAAAAGCACAGGTTTATTTGAATCCCATCAACAGGTATTACTGTCATGAATATGGTCAATCTTTATAATATTTTTAATGCAAAATACATTATCCTGTATCAAGTGTTCGGCATAGTTACTTAGAAATATGAAGAAAATTATCTAAGACATAAAATATCCTTCTTTGTCAAGAATGTTCATACAATCAGGACTTTTCTTTATTAATTGATATTCATATACAAGTAAGATATAAAGGAAAAAGAAAAAGCATGTATAAATTCTATAAACTGGGATGTTCTTCAAACAAATGCAAGTAGTCAGTAATTAAAATCTGAGGTTTAATTGACTTGAGGGATAAATGCCAATTAGATATTAGTGTTTGGTTTTCCCATTCGTACTCAGCTCCAATATTCACATGTAATCGTCTGATAAAAGATCATTTGGCAGAGTGTTTCTACATTGCAGTCAAGAATAGTTTTGGTAGGGTTTTCTGCACAATCTGTGGACCTTACCTGTTTTAGTTGACTTCTCCTTTTAGACAGAAGTACAATATTTTCATTCAGTGCATCCCAATCTTTTGCATCATAACACATTTTTACTATAGCAACTAGGATCCTTGACGTGGATGTCATATCAGACGCCTAGGATTTAGAATGAAAAAATTCAGGCCCGTCGGTCAAAGCAACAATCTCAGTATAATTATGAACCATATCAACTAAATGCAGCGGAAACTCTGAAACGGTTTCAAATTAATCAATGGAATAGGATTAGCTGGGTGAGCAAATGTCTATAGTAATTTCAAGTGAGACAAAAAAGGAACTACAAATCGTTGCACTTATGAACTTGATCTGGACTTTGCCTTTTACATAAAAATATAGTAACAGTTTCAGGAGACAGTGTTCCACCGAGCCCTCCGATCCACAAATATTCCTTGTGGGATTTTAATAATACTGAATCTTATTCACTGCTTCCTTTTTTAAAAACTGATCAAGGGTTCTTGTTCCACCACCTGTTAGGAATTGGTTAACAGACCTTCCAATTAAATACTAATTTGATGTCAATTATCCAATAGAAGTCACTGATACATAAAGGGGTTACAGGTGACACTATTTGTTGGTGGAGAGGTGTGTGTGAAGTTGGATCAAAGAAATAAAGGTGTTTTGTGGAGAAGCAGAACTCCTTTACTCTACAACAACCCAGTTAATTATTCCTTTACATTTATTCTCTAGACAAGAGATAACAGATCCCACAACCATAAATCTCTGCAGTCCTACCACAACCAGTTGAGAATGGTGATGGACAATTAAATAACTAACTGGAGGGGGAGGCCTCACAAACATCTTCAACGACGAAAGACCCCAATGTGGCAGAGCAAAAGACAAGGCTGAAGCATCTGCAATCACTTTCAGCCAGAAGTGCCGAGTGGATGATCCATTTTGGCATTCTCCCGAGATCCCCATCACCACAGATGCCTGTCTTTAGACAAATTAATTTTATTTAATTGGACTACCTTGTTTCGACTTTTCCTCCAAAACTAGCTGCGACCGTAGCCAAACTGCTCCAGTGCAACTAAACACTGGCATGTACCAATAAACTGTCCAGGTAGGTCCTGTCCACAAAAGCAAAACAAATCCATTCTGGCCAATTACATGCTCATCAGTCTATCTTCAGTCTTTAGCAAAGTGATAGAAGCTATCGTTGACAGCCCTATCCAATGGCACTGGTGCAGCAATAATCTCATCAATGCTCAGTTCTGTCAGGACCACACAGCTCCAGATCCCATTATAGCCTTGGTCCAGAGAAGGCTCACTGGGCTGATATCTTGGGCAAAGGGATTGTGTTATGAGGAAAGGTTGAGCAGACCAGCCCCATACTCATTCACGTTGAGATGAATGAGGGGTGATCTTATTGAAACATAAAAGATTCTGAAAGGGCTTGACAGGGTTGATGCAGAAAGGGGGTTTCCCCTCATGGGTGAATCAAGAACTAGGGGGGGTATAGTTTAGAAATATGGGTTTCCCATTTAAGTTGAGTCTGGAGAAGGGGGTGTAGATAGCCTGGGTCACATTGTGATCCAAAAAGACGAGGTGTTGGGTGTCTTAAAAAATATTAAGGTAGATAAGTCCCCAGGGCCTGATGGGATCTACCCCAGAATACTGAAGGAGGCTGGAGAGGAAATTGCTGAGGCCTTGACAGAAATATTTGGATCCTCGCTGTCTTCAGGGGATGTCCCGGAGGACTGGAGAATAGCCAATGTTGTTCCTCTGTTTAAGAAGGGTAGCAAGGATAATCCCGGGAACTACAGGCCGGTGAGCCTTACTTCAGTGGTAGGGAAATTACTGGAGAGAATTCTTCAAGACAGGATCTACTCCCATTTGGAAGCAAATGGACGTATTAGTGAGAGGCAGCACGGTTTTGTGAAGGGGAGGTCGTGTCTCACTAACTTGATAAGAGTTTTTCGAGGAGGTCACTAAGATGATTGATGCAGGTAGGGCAGTAGATGTTGTCTATATGGACTTCAGTAAGGCCTTTGACAAGGTCCCTCATGGTAGACTAGTACAAAAGGTGAAGTCACACGGGATCAGGGGTGAACAGGCAAGGTGGATACAGAACTGGCTAGGCCATAGAAGGCAGAGGGTAGCAATAGAGGGATGCTTTTCTAATTGGAGGGCTGTGACCAGTGGTGTTCCACAGGGATCAGTGCTGGGACCTTTGCTCTTTGTAGTATATATAAATGATTTGGAGGAAAATGTAACTGGTCTGATTAGTAAGTTTGCAGACGACACAAAGGTTGGTGGAATTGCGGATAGCGATGAGGACTGTCTGAGGATACAGCAGGATTTAGATTATCTGGAGACTTGGGCGGAGAGATGGCAGATGGAGTTTAATCCGGACAAATGTGAGGTAATGCATTTTGGAAGGGCTAATGCAGGTAGGGAATATACAGTGAATGGTAGAACCCTCAAGAGTATTGAAAGTCAAAGAGATCTAGGAGTACAGGTCCACAGGTCATTGAAAGGGGCAACACAGGTGGAGAAGGTAGTCAAGAAGGCATACGGCATGCTTGCCTTCATTGGCCGGGGCATTGAGTATAAGAATTGGCAAGTCATGTTGCAGCTGTATAGAACCTTAGTTAGGCCACACTTGGAGTATAGTGTTCAATTCTGGTCGCCACACTACCAGAAGGATGTGGAGGCTTTAGAGAGGGTGCAGAAGAGATTTACCAGAATGTTGCCTGGTATGGAGGGCATAAGCTATGAGGAGCGATTGAATAAACTCGGTTTGTTCTCACTGGAACGAAGGAGGTTGAGGGGAGACCTGATAGAGGTATACAAAATTATGAGGGGCATAGACAGAGTGGATAGTCAGAGGCTTTTCCCCAGGGTAGAGGGGTCAATTACTAGGGGGCATAGGTTTAAGGTGAGAGGGGCAAGGTTTAGAGTAGATGTACGAGGCAAGTTTTTTTACGCAGAGGGTAGTGGGTGCCTGGAACTCACTACCGGAGGAGGTAGTGGAAGCAGGGACGATAGGGACATTTAAGGGGCATCTTGACAAATGCATGAGTAGGATGGGAATAGAAGGATACGGACCCAGGAAGTGTAGAAGATTGTAGTTTAGTCGGGCAGTATGGTCGGCACGGGCTTGGAGGGCCGAAGGGCCTGTTCCTGTGCTGTACATTTCTTTGTTCTTTGTTTGTTTATGAAGAGGAATTTCTCCTCCGAGGGTCGCTAGTCTTTGGAAATCTCTTCACCATAGAGCAGTGGAGGCTTGATCATTGAATATATTCAACACCGAGTTAGTCAAATTTTGGATCATCAAGGGAGTCAAGGGTTATGGAGGGCAGGCAGGAAGAGGAGTTCAAGCCATAATCAGATCAGTCATGATCTTATGGGGCAGGCTCAATGAGCCAAATGGCCTGCTCCTAATTCTTGTGTTCTCAAAATCTCAAATAAAATTATTTAACTTGGCACTTACTGTTCGGGTCTGCTTTTCCAAAGACAAAAGGTTATCAATAGCCTCCTGCAATCTTCCATCCTAAACAAAAATGACAAAATGATTATCAGAGGAAGAATAGATTGCACACAAAGAGATACTAATTGCCCCTCCTTCACATACCCCAGACTTCTGACAGATATGTAGGAAATGTGAAAAAGTACAGAGGTAATATTGGAAGTTTACCATTTTCTACTACTGTATACAATTCATCAAGATTAATAAAATAAAATGCACATCTGCATCTTTACAAAATGTGGTGGGTTGCACCGTCTCAGGTGATCTGACAAAAGTAGTAAATCGTAGAATCCCAACAGTGCAGAGGGGGGGCATTTGGCACATTGAGTCTGTGCCAACCCTTCAAAAGACCATGCTAACTAGGCCCAATCCCCTGCCCAATTCCTGTAACCCCACTTTAAGGGGCAATTTAGCATGGTTAATCCACCTAACCTGCACATCTTTGGGAGGAAACCAGAGCACCCGGAGGAAACTAACGCAGACACAGAGGGGAGGATGTGCAAACTCCACACAGACAGTCACCCTAGGTCAGAATCGAACACGGGTCCCTGGCATTGTGAGGCAGCAGTGCTAACCATTGTGCCACCCCAATGGAACACAAGGGTAAATTAGAAAGAAATAAAAAGATTAAAAGAGATTCTACAAATATGTAAAAGCAAGAGATTAGTGAACGTAAATATGGGTCCTGCAGAGAGAAGAGAAGCTATAATGGGGAATAAGGAAATGGCAGAGACATTAAAGAAACATTGGCCCAGACCTTCTGTCCTATCCCTGGAAATTTTACTGGTAAACTCTTCCAAGGCACTTTTCAACTTCCAGTGCGCAATTTCCCTATATCCTCAGAGGGTTGGATTCTAACTCACTGAGCAGATTAATTACCCACGAAACAACTATATCCAACTGTTGGTTAACTATAAAACTGCTGACCTTCTCTCCTCCTTCCTGACCTACTGACTTACTTTCCCTGTCACGACCTGACCTCAGCATCCTACCCAGCTTACCACCCTGCCACCTACAACACTACACACACTCAGTAACAGTGAAAAATTATCTAAACGTCTCAAAATTTTTCAGTGTTAATGAAAGAGTACTTATCAAAATACGAGTGCTGTAAAAAAGGGGACACAGCTTGGCTTCCCCTAATGATACTGCTATATGAAGGAGACCAGGTACGCTCTGTACTTTTAAAGAGGAAGTAAAGGCAAGAAATTAGGAGCTTTAGAGTTGTGTGAAAGAAATGGGAGCAGTTTGACAACTCAACTGCGATTCCCACTCCTTGGAAGATTCGGCCCATTGTGTGTCTATCTTCACAGCAGAGGACACAAAACATATACCAGA
Organism: Scyliorhinus torazame; assembly: GCF_047496885.1. Taxonomy (NCBI): domain Eukaryota; kingdom Metazoa; phylum Chordata; class Chondrichthyes; order Carcharhiniformes; family Scyliorhinidae; genus Scyliorhinus; species Scyliorhinus torazame. Next base: position 157,384,400 of record NC_092724.1, on the reverse strand, counting down.
AATTGTGGGGAAGTAAGGAAGGTAGGAACTTTAATAATTAAGGTTGGAAGTGTTTAATATTAGCAAACGAAAAAGGATTCAAAAAAAAAAAGCAAATGAAAAAGGACTGGAAAATTTAATACCCCCATAAGTCGACAAATCCACCGGAGTTGATGCCCATCCTAGGATTTTAAGAGGTGACTGCAGAGACCGTGGATGCATTGGTTTTGATGTTCTAAAATCCCTTGGATTCTAGAACAATCCCCATAGATTGAAAGTACTAAATGTAACCCCTCTGTTCAAGAAAGAAGGTACTGTGTCCAAGTTTGCTGACTATACAAAGCTAGGGTAGAAAGATGCAAAGAGGTGACTAGGTGAATGGGCAAGATGTGGGTTGGTGTATAATAAGGTAATGCTCCAATTAAATAGGACTTTGGGGAGAGAACACCTGGAGTGTTGTTTATAGTTTTGATTTCCTTAGCAAAGGAAGGAAATACTGGTCTTCAGGGTTGTGCAATGATGGTTCATTACTTGGATTTCAGAGATGAGGAGAGATCGGGTAGAATGGAGCTATATTCTCTGGAGTTTAGAAGAATGAAAGGTAAACTCACAGAAACATATAAAAGTCTTAAGGGGCTTGACAGGATAGATGCTGAGAGGCTATAAGGTTATAGATGTCGTATTGAAAACTACAGGACTGAACGTGCAACCAGTGGCAAAGTGAGGCGTTTGCCATTGATCGAGGTAAACTGCTCACAAAGAAGTCGAAATATCAAGTTTATTAAAAAGATTTGAAAAATCAATGGCATGTTTATCATGGAATGGAAAAATTTGTCAATTCCGCAATTAAAAATATGATGGGCTAATTGGCCTCCTTCTCAAAAGCAAGTTTCTATATTTCTGGAAAATATCACTATTGGAAGCATTTTTCTGTTTTTGAGAGTACACATAGAGCTTACAATATTTTTGCTAAGCTGTGAAGTGACTCTCTTGTGGCTTTACGCCTGATTTACGCTGTCATGAATCTCCAATTTAATAGTTAGATCCCTTTTGACCTTCAAGGCTTTAACAACCTTTTGAAATAAATAGTCTGGCCAATGTGTTAAGGAATCATCTGAAATTAGAACGTTCACTTCTTCTGAGTCAGAGATTTAGTAAATCAAACTGCCTATAAGCAATTTACAAATTTGATTCTTCATAGTGTGGTATTACAGTATTGTATACCACACCAGTACAGTATTACAAATTTGATTCTTCATACATATTATCAGGTATTACAGTATTGCAGTACCCGAGAGGCTGAAGACCATTGGTTAAACCTCGGAGTTTACCATTGGCTGTTTGGTATGTAGCTCCGCCCTGACAGGCAGGGTATAAGAACCGGTGCCGTCCCAGCAGCCCTCATTTCTGTACCAAAGTTGCTGGGGAACAGTTCTAGTCGATTAAAGCATTCAGTTATGTTACTACTTCGTCTTTGATTGTAATTGATCGCGCATCACATAGATCGACTGGAGTCAATTTTATACATGGACAATTTTATGGTCAGTGGCATCTACTTCTACTGGCAAATTCAGAAAGAGTCCTTCCTGTTTATTTCCTTTGTTCCCGTTTCTTTCATTTTATTTTTACAATGTTTTGGTCTTTGAACCCATAACAGGATGTGCCTTTAAGCACAAGTGTTTAGACCTTGGAAGTGAAAGGAACAGTCTCACTCTCTCCCCTGCCTGCTGAAGTGAAAGAACTGCACTATTGTTATGAAAGCAGCAAGTGTCTGGCACATCATTTGCTGTGAACCTGAAATGATGCTGAGTCTGCAGAGAAGGTAGTTAGAACATAGAACCGTGCAGCACAGAACAGGCCCTTCGGCCCTCGATGTTGTGCCGAGCATTGTCCAAAACCAAGATCAAGCTATCCCACTCCCTGTCATTCTGGTGTGCTCCATGTGCCTATCCAATAACCGCTTGAAAGTTCCTAAAGTGTCCGACTCCACTATCACAGCAGACAGTCCATTCCACATCCTAACCACTCTCTGAGTAAAGAACCTACCTCGGACATCCCTCCTATATCTCCCACCCCGAATCTTGTAGTTATGCCCCCTTGTAACAGCTACATCCACCCGAGGAAATAGTCTCTGAACATCCACTCTATCTATCCCCCTCATTATCTTATAAACCTCTATTAAATCGCCTCTCGTCCACCTCCGCTCCAAAGAGAAAAGCCCTCGCGCCCTCAACCTTTCCTCATAAGACCTGTCCTGCAAACCAGGCAGCATCCTGGAAATCTCCTTTGCACCCTTTCCAATGCTTCCACATCCTTTAAATGATGAGGTGACCAGAACTGCACACAATATTCCAAATGTGGTCTCACCAGGGTCATGTATAGTTGCAGCCTAACCCCGCGGCTCTTAAACTCAAGCCCCCTGTTAATAAACGCTAACACACTATAGGCCTTCACGGCTCTATCCACTTGAGTGGCAACCTTCAGTGATCTGTGGACAGGAACCCCAAGGTCTCTCTGTTCCTCCACATTCCTCAGAACCCTGCCATTGACCCTGTAATCCGCATTCAAATTTTTTCTATCAAAATGAATCACCTCGCACTTATCAGGGTTAAACTCCATCTGCCATTTCTCGGCCCAGCTCTGCATCCTATCAATGTCCCTTTGCACCCTTTCCAATGCTTCCACATCCTTTAAATGACGAGGTGACCAGAACTGCACACAATATTCCAAATGTGGTCTCACCAGAGTCATGTATAGTTGCAGCATAACCCCGCGGCTCTTAAACTCAAGCCCCCTGTTAATAAACGCTAACACGCTATAAGCCTCCTTCACGGCCCTACAACAGCCCTCCACCTCATCCACCAATCTTGGTGTCATCAGCAAATTTACTGACCCACCCTTCAGCCCCCTCCTCCAAGTCATTGATAAAAATCACAAATAGCAGAGGACCCAGCACTGATCCCTCTGGTACACCGCTGGTAACTGGTCTCCAGTCTGAAAATGTTCCATCCACCACCACCCTCTGTCTATGTGATAGCCAGTCACTTATCCAATCGGCCAAATTTCCCTCTATCCCACACCTCCTTACTTTCTTCATGAGCCGACCATGGGGAACCTTATCAAACGCCCTACTAAAATCCAAGTATACGACATCAACTGCTCTACCTTCATCTACACACTTAGTTACCCCCTCAAAGAATTCAATCAAATTTGTGAGGCAAGACCTACCCTTCACAAATCCATGTTGACTATCCCGGATTAAGCTGCATCTTTCCAAATGGTCATAAATCCTATCCTTCAGGACCTTTTCCATTAACTTACCGACCACCGAAGTGTTGCAGGAGGAGAAGTTGGGAAAAGGTAGTTATAGTAGTAGTAATAATAGCTTATTGTCACAAATAGGCTTCAAAGACGTTACTGTGAAAAGCCCATAGTCGCCACATTCTGGCACCTGTTTGGGGAGGCTGGTACGGGAATTGAACCCATGCTGCTGGCCTTGTTCTGCATTACAAACCAGCTGTTTAGCCCACTGTGCCAAACCAGCCCCTAGTAGATAGTCTGTTACATTTTCTGACTGTTTAGTTATAATATTGTAGATAATGAAAGGTTACTTGTGTTGTAAAGTTACAAACCTGGTGACTGCAGTTATTTGGACTCAACCAAGAACCGTGGGTATTTTAAATAAAATCCAATTTCATCTGTGCTGCAGCTCAAGGTCAAGTGGGGCTAGAACCGACAACGCACTAGTCCAGGGTATAGTGACAATATGATGTATTTCACGTACTTTCCTTAAAAATTTGCTTTGGGGCAGCATGGTGGCGCAGTGGGTTAGCCCTGTTGATTCACAGCACCGAAGTCCCAGGTTCGATCCCGACTCTAGGTAACTGTCCGTGTGGAGTTTGCACATTCTCCCCGTGTTTGCGTGGGTTTCGCCCCCACAACCCAAAAGATGTGCAGGCTAGGTGGATTGGCCATGCTAAATTGCCCCTTAATTGGAAAAAAAAAGAATTGGGTACTCTAAATTTATTTTTAAAAACAAAACAAAAAAGAAAAAAAAAATTGCTTTGGGAATGGGAGGGAAGACAAAATTGTCATTGCGAAGGAAGTTGGTATAAATAAATTAGAAATTCCCCCTTTTTCACAAAAAGTAGTCCCAGGTCAAGACAAGAGTGATCAAAGTGAAGTGCAAAACTTTCCAATTCTCTATCAATAATCTGTCACAAAGTCAATCCATAAAAGCATCCTTAGCATCAGTCCAACATTTTAATTTTCTCATCAGCTATTCTTGTGGTCTTCAGTGAAATTGTGTGTTTTGGGTGTTCAGAATTGAACAAATCTACATTGTGGATATTGTGTCTGTTAATTTGATCCAAACTCAGTTTACTGAAGATCCATATATCTATAAGACAGCTTTTACACATCAGTTTGGGTGCACACAAATCCATGAAAAGGTTATGTTTCAACCTTTATAGCCAAAGTGTCTTAACCTCAACACTGATATCTGGGTCATCCAATAGAAAGCACAAAGTAGAAAGGATTGGATAGCAAAAATTCGGATTTTTTTTTTTGCTTCAAGTAGCAATTGCTATTTGAGCATGATTGAAATTTAACTAAGCTCCAGAATTCAAACATTACACCCCTCTCACAACAGCTTAACCTTTCTGCAGCTAATGTCAGTTTAAAATATCTTAATTATATTCCAATCTGAATATTTGATTTAGCAAGAACTCAAAACAGAGTGGGAAGACAAATGGCAGGTGGAATTTAGTACAAAGAAGTGTAGGGTGATGTATTTTGGCAGATGGAATAGAGATAATATAACGGTACAGTTTTAAAGAGAGTGTAGGGACAGAGGAACCTGGGGGCCCATGTGCAAAGATCTTTGAAGGTGGAAGACTTCGATTTGTTTTTCCGGATATATGTTTAATGATCTAGATTTGGATGGGCAGAGGACAATTCCAAAGTTAATGGATGGTGTAGCCATCTGGGATGGTCACTTTAGGAACACAAAATGGACATCGCAGAGCTTATAGGGAAATATGGACAATACTACGCAACAAGCAGGCACAGAGCCTGAATGTATATTTGGAAAGTAGTCAGCAGACGGAATCGAAACTCTGGGTCAATTAACATATTGATGGCCCATCTCCGAGGAACAAAGGTCTAATACTCAGGTAGCCGATACTGTCGCAGACACAGACCAACGGCCATCTAGGACACGCCCAGCCATCAGGGCACCCACCCCATTATTGGTTTAGATCAATGACAATGATCAAGAAGCTGCCCAATTAATTGGGACCAAGTTTAAGGCCCGCCTAAAAGCAGGCAAAGCCCCTCCAAGTATAAGAAGGAATCCCCACCAGAGATTCAGTCTCTTGGATTCAGCTCTCAAGCGGAGAGACCCATCCACCAGCATCACCAGAGGCAAGTAAGTTCAAGGTCAACGCTCACTACCAGACGGAAGTCCTTAGCTGTACTCCTGTTACCTCTTCGAACCCAACAGCCTCAGATCCGAACAACTGCCATTGTTCCTCTGACTAAATGGGCACCCGAAGTTAAATATAGGTGTTAGTGATAGAGATAGTTTAGTCTTGCATGAGTAGATCTTACTGAGTGTAAATAAAAAGTATTGACTTTGAACTAACTAACTGGTGTATTGGCTCTTTGATCGGTATTCGGGTTGAACCTTGTGGCGGTATCGAGAGATACCTGGCGACTCGGAAAGTATACTCATAATTAGGATTAAGAAAGGCGACCTTATTAACCGCCATATTTATAACCAAATAAATATAGCAACAATGGTACAAAACAAAGACGGTCTTCAGTGAAAGTGTGTGCTTTGGGTGTTCAGAATTGAACAAATCTGCATTGTGGATATTGTGTCTGTTAATTTGATCCAAACTCAGTTTACTGAAGATCCATATATCTATAAGACAGCTTTTACACATCAGTGTAAATCCATGAAAAGGTTATGTTTCAACCTTTATAGCCAAAGAGTCTAAACCTCAACAATGATATCTGGGTCACCCAATAGAAAGCACAGAAGTAGAAAGGATTGGATAGCAAAAGTTAGGATTTTTTTTGCTTCAAAGTAGCAATTGCTATTTAAGCATGATTGAAAGTATTGTAAACTGTGAAGAGGACAGTGAGGAACTTTAAAGGGACCGAGGCAAGTTGTTGGAGTGAGCAAAAAGGTGACAGGGGAAGTTCAACGTGAAGTGAGAGATGATGCATTTTGGTAGGAAGAACATGGAGAGGCAATATTAAATAAGGGGTAAAATTCGCAAAATATTAAATAAGGGATGAAATTCTTAAAGGGGTGCAGGTGCAGAGGGACCTGAGCATATGTGCAAACATCATTGGAAGTGGCAGGACAAGCAGAGAGAGCAGATAATCAAGCATAGAGTATCCTGGGCTGTATTAATAGGGGCATGGAGGTCAAGAGCAAGGAGGTTATGCTGAACATGTGCAAGACACTAGTTAGACCTCAGCCGGAGTTTTAAACCACACTACAAGAAGGATGTGAAGGTTGGGATTGTTCTCCTTGGAGAGAAGACCAAGAGGTTTGATGGAGATGCTCAAAATCATGAGGGTGTTGGTCACAGTAGATAAGGAGAAACTGTAAAATGATCAAGAACAAGTGGGCATAGACTTAAAGTGATGAGCAACAGAAGAAAATGTGATGGGAGAAAAAATCTTTTCACACAGCGAGTGGCTTGGGTCTGGAATGCACTGCATTGGAGTGTGGTGGAGGCAGGCTGAATCGAGGCATTTGGTGTTAATAGATGATTATTTAAATAGAAACAATGTGCAGGGGTGCAAGGAAGTGACAGTGAAATGGCACTAAGTCATGGAGCCTGTTTAGACAGCCAGTGCAGACAGTATGGGCCAAATGGCCTCCTTCAGCACCATAACAGTTATGTGATTTTGTAATATTTCAAAAGAAATTGGCAAACCAGATGGGATCTTGGGTTTTGTGTATTGCATATAAAAATAGGGAAGTTATACTGAACCTTTATAAAGCTCTGGTTAGGGCACAACTCAAGTATTGCATCCAGTTCTGGTCACCATACATTAGGACGGCAAAGGTCCTTAAGAGGGTGCAGAGGAATTTACCAGAATTGCTCCAGGTATGAGGGAATTTAGTTATAAGGTTAGATTGGAGAAACTGGGGCTTTCCACTTGGGGTGAAGGAGATGTAATAGAGGTGTATGAGATTATGCCAGGTTTAGATAAAGTAGACAAAGGAAAGCTGTTCCCATTAGCTGATGGGACAAGAAGGAGGGTCACAGATTTAAGGATTGGGCAAAAGATGGAGCGGGAATTCGAGGAACTCATTATCCATGGGGTGATAGAAATGGAGGCCACTGGCGATTTCAAAATTAAATAGAACAGACATTTGAGGGAAATAACCTTGCAGGGTTAAAGGGATAGAATGGATTGGGACTGACCAGATTGCTCGAGAAAGCTGACATGGACTCAATGGCTGAATTACCTCCTTCTGTTCTACAATAACTCCAAAATCACAAGCCTATTCCCAATTTAACTTGTTCTAAAAGTACACAATATTTCTGGCATGATCCCATGAACAATTGTTAAACCTTTTCCATAATTAATTCTGTTCTGTTTGAAGCCAATTTGACATAACCTTGAATATTAGTTAACTTCCTTTCAGACTGATCAGTGATCCCTTCCCTTTGTTACAATCTGGTGTAAACTACACCCAAACGTTTCAGATTTTTAAACAAATACAGTATATAAAAAGGAATTGAGCAAGTACTATTAACTTAATACCATAGCTTAGAAAAACTTATGCTATAAACTCAAGTTGTACTTTCTATCCCCCCCCCCCCCCAAATAAAAAGGGGTCCCCTAATCATACAAAACTTTGAGGTTCATTCACTTTTCCCGGGATTAACACAAAAGATGTACAGGTACAGCACCCCATATGCAGGAAACCCGGGATTGGACGTGTGTCAGTTTTGGGGATTTTACATATTTTGGGTTCTGTACTTAAATAATTTAAGTAAAATAAAGTATGAAAACTAAACAACAAAGTCTCCTCTCGTTGCGCCCTCACCTCGTTACAGGCGGTGAGCCGCTGAAGCGGCTAAATTGCTGCACAAAATCACATTTAATGATCCCCTAACAGCCCGAATTGGATACCTGCCAATGGCCTGAAGGCGCACTGTTCTTTTAAAAAATTTATGGACAGGATGTGGGCATCGCTGGTTAGGCCAGCATTTATTGTCCGTCCCTCGTTGCCCTTCAGAAGGTGGTGGTGAGTTGCCTTCTTGAACCGCTGCAATCCTTCAGATGTAGGTACACCCACAGTGCCGTTAGGGAGGGAGTTCCAGGATTTTACCCCAGTGACAGCGAAGGAACAGCGATATATTTCCAAGTCAGGGTGGTGAGTGACTTGGAGCGGAACTTCCAGGTGGTGGGGTTCCCAGGTATCTGCTGCTCTCGGCCTTCTAGATGATAGTCGCCATAGATTTGGAAGGTGCAATTTAAGAAACCTTGGGTGAGTTACTGCAGTGCATCTTGAAATGAAATGAAATGAAAAGAAAATCGCTTGTCACGAGTAGGCTTCAATGAAGTTACTGTGAAAAGCCCCTAGTCGCCACATTCCGGCGCCTGTTCGGGGAGGCTGGTACGGGAATTGAACCGTGCTGCTGGCCTGCCTTGGTCTGCTTTAAAAGCCAGCGATTTAGCCCAGTGAGCTAACACACGGCTGCCACTCTTCGTTGGCGGTGGGTGGTTTGAATGTTTGTGGAAGGAGGAGCAATCAAGCACGCTGCTTTGTCCTGGATGGTGTGGAGCTTCTTGAGGGTTGTTGGTGTTGCACTAATCCAGGCAAGTGAAGTGTGCTTTGTAGATTGCGGACAGGCTTTGGAGGGGGCAGGAGGCGAGTTACTCGCCTTAGGATTCCTAGCTCTGGCAGCCACAGTATTAATGTGGCTAGTCCAGTTCAGTTTCTGATCAATGGTAACCCATTGCTCCCCAGCTGTCCCTGGGAAAATTGACCAGTGATGGGGAGAAGTCAGGGAGCTGTCCAGACGCATTCTCCAAGTATTTTCCCAGCATCACCGATACAATTGGCAATGCTGGCTGACACAGAAATAATATTCCCAGGTTTCTTTGTCAAGGTCATCTGTTAGTTATGCTTCTTAAGAGGTGGACAGCTAGAGGAAGAGGTAGAGTCTTTCCTGATAACAAAACAAGGAGAATAAAAAAAAGAATAAAAAGGTTTGCCTGCCAATTTAAAATTGCCGGTTTTTGGGTGCTTCTGGATTTTGGGGATTCGGGATAATGGGTCCACTACCATCCTCTGCAATTCACTCTAATTTCTCTTCAGTGTTCCAGCTATTCGCCAAGGTACACTTTTCATGGGTGTTCTTCCATTAGCTTTTGGCTAAATGATCCCCCAATTTTTCAACCCGAAACCTGGATCCCATCAGCTTGGGCCTTCCCGCTATTTCTGCACAGTGACTTAATGCATCAGAAAAAACCCTTGATTCCATAGCTCACTGCTATGATTTCAAACTGCAATCAAACGGATTACTTCCAGAACTCCAAATGCAACACGGTTAACAGCCTTTTACTGAGCAATATTGTAGATTTCTTCCCATTCCTTGCTATTAAACAAATTTTGTGAAGTAATTCTTTCCATTTCCAATTTTGTCTTTATGCTGCATACCAGCTCCCAATTGTCGGTTGTGCCACGAATAATAGATCTGGCATTTCTCTTCTTCAGGTGTAGATTTGGCTTTATTGCTCACCTTCTGTTGCTCTCAACCAGTCTTGCTTGCTGGCTATGCACTAACTGAATTCAGAGATAACTCAAAACCCTATGTTCCTCATTTTCTTACATCTTAATCATGTCCCCCTCAGCCTTCTCTGCTCCAATGAAAGCAACCTCAGTTTAACCAGCCTCTCTTCAAAGCTGAAACTCTCCAGCCCAGGCAACATTCTGGTGAATCTCCTCTGCATCCTTTTTGTGCAATCATGTACATCCTACAGTGTGGCAACCAGAACTGCAGTTCTCTAGCTGTGGCCTAACCAGTGTTTTATTCAGCACCATCATTTTTTAAAAAAAAACATAAATTTAGAGTACCCAATTATTTTTTTCCAAATTAAGGGGCAATTTAGTGTGGCCAATCCACCTAACCAGCACATGTTTGGGTTGTGGGGGTGAAACCATGCAGATGCGGGGAGAATGTGCAAACTCCACACGGACAGTGACCCAGGGTCGGGATTCGAACCCGGATCCTCAGCGCCATAATGCCAGTGCTAACCACTGCACCGCCATGCTACCCTATACAGCTCCCATCATAATCTCCCTCCTATTCTATCTATGCCTGGTTAATAAAGGCAAGTATCTCATATGCCTTCTTAACCACCTTATCTACTTGTCCTGCTGCCTTCTGGGATCTTTTGATATGCATCCAAGGTCCCTATGGTCCTCTGTACTTCCTAGCTACTTCCATTGTCTATTCCCTTGCATTGTTAGTCCTTCCAAAAAGCATTACCTCACTTTTCAGGGTCAAATTCAATTTAACACTGTTCTGCCCATCTGACTGGTCCATCCATATCATCTATATTCTGGGAAGCCACATGAATAACTTATTCTTCACTGGAAGGACTGAAAACATGTCTCCAGTTGTTCTTTAGCTAAGGAAGCCCAGCCCTGCTGTTTATTTTGCCTTTCTAGCTGTTCACCTCATCAACATTGCCCCAACCTTGAAACTATAATATAACTCAAGCATGTTTGAATTGCATTCATTTAAAGGTTGCTTTTACCAGTTTGTCAACCAGATACCCCCATTTTCTACAGTTTAACATTTAATTCTTAAAACAAAAAACTATATTCTACAAACATATGAATTATGTACTAGATATTCACTACCTCTTCCAGACTATACACAATCTACTCCTTTGATTTGAATCTGCACAATATGATACTGAAGTACCAAAATAAAATCAAAGCAACTACTGAAATTCTTATCAAAACCGGAGCAGAAAACAAACTGCACAACATGGATCAGTTATTTCACTAAATAATCTTTATGAAATAACATTTCAGGATTTTTTTCAGGCACTCTGCAGTCAATGCTGGGGCCATATTTAAAAAAAACTAGGTTAGAGGGTCAGAATGTGTGTTTCCAGCTAACTCAAATCTCAGGTGCTCACTCACTCACCCTCATCCACTGAGTGAGTGTGAGGGTATGTGTTGATGGAGAGTTAGTGAGAATCATGAGACTGGGTGTAAGGCACAGAGTCTCATTCACACACACTGCCCCCCCCCCCCATGCACCTGGTGCCCATGCTGCCATCCTCCCTCCATGCACCTGCCATCTCCCTCCACACACTGCCAACATCCACATGGCACCGACACCATGGCTCCGTGTTTTCCCCAGGCTCGCAGCAAAAAACTCTCCCTGATCTCACTGTGAAAGTAGCTCTTCATGACGCCACATAATCCCTTTCTCGGGTGTACCCAAGATCCTTCCTGGAGTCGCTGCAACTAGAGCCAGAATCCACAGGCCTGCCCGAGGCCTTCTGAGCTCTATTCATCTCTCTCCTCCCCCCCCCCTCCCCCCCCCCCCCCCGCCCCCCCAACCCTTTATTAAAAATAAAGAGGGTGCTCATTTAAGACAAAGGCAGGAGCATATTTTCCCCTCAAGAGGGTTGTGTGTTTCTGGAACGCTCTTCCTCAAAAGGCAGTGGAAGCAGAGTCTTTGAATTTTTTTAATACAGTACATAACATTCCCCAACCGGAGACCATGGCTCAATCGTGAGATTGACTCCCTACTGAAGGACAGGAGGTCTGAGGCGTTCAAAAGTCAGGTGACCGTGACCTATACCAGAAATCCAGGTACGACCTCCGCAAAGCCATCCGAGATGCCAAGAGAGAATATCAGACTAAGCTAGAGTCACAGACTAGCGTTACAGACTCTCAGCGGTTGTGTCAAGGCCTAAACAACATAACGGGCTACAAGGCAAAGCCAAGCAGTATCTCCACCAGCAGTGCACCCCTCCCCGATGAACTCAATGCATTCAAATCCAGTCGATTTCGGCGGGAGAACAGCTGGTGAGTCAGTTTCAGCAGGAGCAGTGCGAAGGGGCTGCTGGGAGGTAAGTCTGTCCTTTAAAAGCACTTGTCTTTGCAGGGGCAGGCCAGTCGATTTCGGCGGGAGAACAGCTGGTGAGTCAGTTTCAGCGGGAGCAGTGCGGAAGTGGCTGCTGGGAGGTAAGTCTGTCCTTTAAAAGCACTTGTCTTTGCAGGGGCAGGCCAGTCGATTTTGGCGGGAGTGGAGCTGGCTGGTTAGTCAATTTCAGCTGTTTTAGGCGGGAACAGGAAGTCGACCCGCGGACGTCTGGGAAGACCCTCACCAATAAATTCTGGTGGAGAGGAAACCCGAGACACTACACGTGTAGTGTCTCCCACCCGCCCTCCTCCTCTAACCTAATAATAAAACCCATTGGTCTGAGGTAAGTACCATATTTTATTATATTATTATTATTTTTTATAAAAAATTTAATTTAGTTGTTAGCCAGATCTTGGTAGAAAGTTAGAGGAATGGCAGGGAAGGGAGTGCAATGTTCCTCCTGCAGGATGTTTGAGATGAGGGATGCAGTTAGTGTCCCTGCTGATTTTACCTGCAGGAAGTGCTGCCATCTCCAGCTCCTCCAAGACCGAGTTAGGGAACTGGAGCTGGAGTTGGAAGAACTTCGGATCATTCGGGAGGCAGAAGGGGTGATAGATAGCAGCTTCAGGGAATTAGTTACACCAAAGATTGGAGATAGGTGGGTAACTGTAAGAGGGACTGGGAAAAAGCAGTCAGTGCAGGGATCCCCTGCGGTCGTTCCCCTGAGAAACAAGTATACCGCTTTGGATACTTGTGGTGGTGGGGGGGGGCGGGACTTACCAGGGGTAAGCCATGGGGTACGGGCCTCTGGCACGGAGTCTGTCCCTGTTGCTCAGAAGGGAAGGGGGGGGGAAGAGGAGCAGAGCATTAGTAATTGGGGACTCTATAGTCAGGGGCACAGATAGGAGATTTTGTGGGAGTGTGAGAGACTCACGTTTGGTATGTTGCCTCCCAGGTGCAAGGGTATGTGATGTCTCGGATCGTGTTTTCCGGGTCCTGAGGGGGGAGGGGGAGCAGCCCCAAGTCGTGGTCCACATTGGCACTAACGACATAGGTAGGAAAGGGGACAAGGATGTCAGGCAGGCTTTCAGGGAGCTAGGATGGAAGCTCAGAACTAGAACAAACAGAGTTGTTATCTCTGGGTTGTTGCCCGTGCCACGTGATAGTGAGATGAGGAATAGGGAGAGAGAGCATTTAAACACGTGGCTACAGGGATGGTGCAGGCCGGAGGGATTCAGATTTCTGGATAACTGGGGCTCTTTCTGGGGAAGGTGGGACCTCTACAGACAGGATGGTCTACATCTGAACCTGAGGGGCACAAATATCCTGGGGGGGAGATTTGTTAGTGCTCTTTGGGGGGGTTTAAACTAATGCAGCAGGGGCATGGGAACCTGGATTGTAGTTTTAGGGTAAGGGAGAATGAGAGTATAGAGGTCAGGAGCACAGATTTGACGTCGCAGGTGGGGGCCAGTGTTCAGGTAGGTGGTTTGAAGTGTGTCTACTTCAATGCCAGGAGTATACGAAACAAGGTAGGGGAACTGGCAGCATGGGTTGGTACCTGGGACTTCGATGTTGTGGCCATTTCGGAGACATGGATAGAGCAGGGACAGGAATGGATGTTGCAAGTTCCGGGGTTTAGGTGTTTTAGTAAGCTCAGAGAAGGAGGCAAAAGAGGGGGAGGTGTGGCGCTGCTAGTCAAGAGCAGTATTACGGTGGCGGAGAGGATGCTAGATGGGGACTCTTCTTCCGAGGTAGTATGGGCTGAAGTTAGAAACAGGAAAGGAGAGGTCACCCTGTTGGGAGTTTTTTTTATAGGCCTCCTAATAGTTCTAGGGATGTAGAGGAAAGGATGGCGAAGATGATCCTGGATAAGAGCGAAAGTAACAGGGTAGTTATTATGGGAGACTTTAACTTTCCAAATATTGACTGGAAAAGATATAGTTCGAGTACAATAGATGGGTCGTTTTTTGTACAGTGTGTGCAGGAGGGTTTCCAGAAACAATATGTTGACAGGCCAACAAGAGGCGAGGCCACGTTGGATTTGGTTTTGGGTAATGAACCAGGCCAGGTGTTGGATTTGGAGGTAGGAGAGCACTTTGGGGACAGTGACCACAATTCGGTGACGTTTACGTTAATGATGGAAAGGGATAAGTATACACCGCAGGGCAAGAGTTATTGCTGGGGGAAGGGCAATTATGATGCCATTAGACGTGACTTGGGGGGGATAAGGTGGAGAAGTAGGCTGCAAGTGTTGGGCACACTGGATAAGTGGGGCTTGTTCAAGGATCAGCTACTGCGTGTTCTTGATAAGTATGTACCGGTCAGACAGGGAGGAAGGCGTCGAGCGAGGGAACCGTGGTTTACCAAGGAAGTGGAATCTCTTATTAAGAGGAAGAAGGAGGCCTATGTGAAGATGAGGTGTGAAGTTTCGGTTGGGGCGATGGATAGTTACAAGGTAGCGAGGAAGGATCTAAAGAGAGAGCTAAGACGAGCAAGGAGGGGACATGAGAAGTATTTGGCAGGAAGGATCAAGGAAAACCCAAAAGCTTTCTATAGGTATGTCAGGAATAAGCGAATGACTAGGGAAAGAGTAGGACCAGTCAAGGACAGGGATGGGAAATTGTGTGTGGAGTCTGAAGAGATAGGCGAGATACTAAATGAATATCTTTCGTCAGTATTCACTCAGGAAAAAGATAATGTTGTGGAGGAGAATGCTGAGCCCCAGGCTAATAGAATAGATGGTATGGAGGTACGTAGGGAAGAGGTGTTGGCAATTCTGGACAGGCTGAAAATAGATAAGTCCCCGGGACCTGATGGGATTTATCCTAGGATTCTCTGGGAGGCCAGGGAAGAGATTGCTGGACCTTTGGCTTTGATTTTTATGTCATCATTGGCTACAGGAATAGTGCCAGAGGACTGGAGGACAGCAAATGTGGTCCCTTTGTTCAAAAAGGGGAGCAGAGACAACCCCGGCAACTATAGACCGGTGAGCCTCACATCTGTAGTGGGTAAAGTCTTGGGAGGGGATTATAAGAGACAAGATTTATAATCATCTAGATAGGAATAATATGATCAAGGATAGTCAGCATGGCTTTGTGAAGGGTAGGTAATGCCTCACAAACCTTATTGAGTTCTTTGAGAAGGTGACTGAACAGGTAGATGAGGGTAGAGCAGTTGATGTGGTGCATGTGGATTTCAGCAAAGCGTTTGATAAGGTTCCCCACGGTAGGCTATTGCAGAAAATACGGAGGCTGGGGATTGAGGGTGATTTAGAGATGTGGATCAGAAATTGGCTAGCTGAAAGAAGACAGAGGGTGGTGGTTGATGGGAAATGTTCAGAATGGAGTACAGTCACAAGTGGAGTACCACAAGGATCTGTTCTGGGGCCGTTGCTGTTTGTCATTTTTATCAATGACCTAGAGGAAGGCGCAGAAGGGTGGGGGAGTAAATTTGCAGGCGATACTAAAGTCGGTGGTGTTGTCGATAGCGTGGAAGGATGTAGCAGGTTACAGAGGGATATAGATAAGCTGCAGAGCTGGGCTGAGAGGTGGCAAATGGAGTTTAATGTAGAGAAGTGTGAGGTGATTCACTTTGGAAGGAATAACAGGAATGCGGAATATCTGGCTAATGGTAAAGTTCTTGACAGTGTGGATGAGCAGAGGGATCTAGGTGTCCATGTACATAGACCCCTGAAAGTTGCCACCCAGGTTGATAGGGTTGTGAAGAAGGCCTATGGAGTGTTGGCCTTTATTGGTAGAGGGATTGAGTTCTGGAGTCGGGAGGTCATGTTGCAGCTGTACAGAACTCTGGTACGGCCGCATTTGGAGTATTGCGTACAGTTCTGGTCACCGCATTATAGGAAGGATGTGGAGGCTTTGGAGCGGGTGCAGAGGAGATTTACCAGGATGTTGCCTGGTATGGAGGGAAAATCTCATGAGGAAAGGCTGATGGACTTGAGGTTGTTTTCGTTGGAGAGAAGAAGGTTGAGAGGAGACTTAATAGAGGCATACAAAATGATCAGGGGGTTGGATAGGGTGGACAGTGAGAGCCTTCTCCCGCGGATGGATATGGCTGGCACGAGGGGACATAACTTTAAACTGAGGGGTAATAGATATAGGACAGAGGTCAGAGGTAGGTTCTTTACGCAAAGAGTAGTGAGGCCGTGGAATGCCCTACCTGCTACAGTAGTGAACTTGCCAACATTGAGGGCATTTAAAAGTTTATTGGATAAACATATGGATGATAATGGCATAGTGTCGGTTAGATAGCTTTTGTTTCGGTGCAACATCGTGGGCCGAAGGGCCTGTACTGCGCTGTATTGTTCTATGTTCTATACTCTGTTCGAGCAGGACACCAACGGTCTGCTGTCGAGTGCCCCAGCAGTCCATAACACACCCACCATCACAGCTTCCGAAGTCAGATCGGCCTTCCTGAAAGTGAACCCTCGGAAGGGGACGGGTCCAGATGCGTTCGCAGAGATCTTTAACCTGCCCCTACTCCGCTCCGAGGTCCCCACCTGCTTCAAGAAGACCACCATCATACCAGTGCCAAAGAAAAAACAGGCAACGTGACTCAATGACTACCGTCCGATGGCCCTGACTTAAGTCGTAATGAAGTGCTTCGAGAGGTTGGTCATGAAGCGCATACCGCCACAACCGGTCCACAGCACTCATCCCTAGAGCACCTCGACAACAAGGACTCATACATCAGACTCCTATTTATTGACTACAGCTCCGCCTGCAACACCATAATCCCAGCCAAGCTCATATCAAAGCTCCAAAACCTAGGACTTGGCTCCTCACTCTGCAACTCGATCCACAACTTTCTGACCCACAGACCACAATCAGTCAGAATAAATAACACCTCCTCCACAATAGTACTCAATACTGGGGTCCCGCAAGGCTGCGTACTTAGCCCCCTACTATACTCCCTGTACACACATGACTGCGTGGCAAAATTTGGTTCCAACACCATCTACAAGTTTTCTGACGATACGACCATAGTGGGCCGGATCTCGAATAACGGCAAATCAGAATACAGGAGCGAGATTGAGAACCTAGTGGAGTGGTGCAGCGACAACAATCTATCCTTCAATGCTAGCAAAACTAAAGAGCTGGTCATTGACTTCAGAAAGCAAAGTACTGTACACAACCCTCTCTGCATCAACGGGGATGGTTAGCAGTTCCAAATTCCTAGTGTTACACATCTCCAAAAATCTGTCCTGGTCCACCCACGTCTACCACCAAGAAAGCACAACAGTGCAGATACTTCCTAAGGAAACTTGGCGTGTCCACATTAACTCTTAACAACTTTTACAGATGCACCATAGAAAGCATCGTATCTGTCTGCATCACAGCCTGGTAATGACAACCACTCGGCCCAAGAAACGTCAGAGTCGCGAACGCAGCCCAGTCCATTACGTGAACCTGCCTCTCATCCATTGACTCCATCTACACCTCCCGCAGCCTGGGGAAAGCAGGCAGCATAATCAAAGCCCCCCTCCCACCCGGCTTACTCATCTCTTCCAACTTCTTCCATTGGGCAGGAGATACAGAAGTCTGAGAACACGCATGAACAGACTCGAAAACAGCTTCTTCCCCGCTGTTACAAGACTCCTAAACGACCCTCTTTTGGACTGACCTCATTAACACTACATCCCTGTATGCTTCACTCAATGCCAGTGTTATGTTGTTACATTGTGTTGTCCTAATATGTATTTTCTTTTATTTCCTTTTCTTTTCATGTGCTTAATGATCTGTTGAGCTGCTCGCAGAAAAATACTTTTCACTGTACCTTGGTACGCGTGACAATAAACAAAATCAAAATCCAGCTTGGGGGGGGCAGGTTATCGGGGGTCAGCAGGAATGTAGGGTTGAAGTTACAAGCACATCTGCAATAAAATTAATGAATGGTGGAGCAGGCTCAAGTGGCGAGTTGCTCCAGCTCTTAATTTGTATATCACCAAGTTATATTTTTGTTGTAAAAATAAATTTAAACCACCTCCTGTTTCTTTAGCCCCTTGTGTGGAGCTTCTTATGGCTCAGAAGTTATATGCATCCCTAACTCTATTACAATACTTAAAATCACATTTTATACTCTTGAAATATATTTCTGGTCATACGTAATATCAGAAAAATGTAGGATTCTCTGACAGCTTGGAAATTCCACATGAAATGATTTCATAAGTCTTATCACATGCAATGGGCATTGCATTAAAACTATCCCAGAGTAGGCAATGAATTGACATTGGAATTCAGAAGTGACATAAATATCTGTTGTCGGAACAGAAGAATCAGACGAGTACATGGTAGAGTCTTTACCCAATGTTAGGCTCCAAGGGGACTAGAATTAGATTAAGTTTGGTTTTTCACCACTTTAATGTCTAAAATAGGAATCCCTCCTATTTCAAGTCAAGGTAGCTTGCATGTAAAATTAAAATTAATACTAAAAACTCAAGAAATTCAGGATGACTGAATATGGAAATAGGATGGGTAACTGCAATGATATCTAATG
This sequence comes from Scyliorhinus torazame, assembly GCF_047496885.1. NCBI lineage: Eukaryota > Metazoa > Chordata > Chondrichthyes > Carcharhiniformes > Scyliorhinidae > Scyliorhinus > Scyliorhinus torazame. Next base: position 157,365,756 of record NC_092724.1, on the reverse strand, counting down.
TATAAGGAGGGTGATCATCAACACAAATGTCTTCCCATCTATTTCTATGCAAGTCAGTAGAACAGGGAGGTGGTGGTGTAGTGGTATTGTTGCTAGACTAGTAATCCCAAGACCCAGGGAAACACTCTAGGGACGCCCGTGAAAATCCCACCATTGCAGATGGTGAAATTTGAAAAAAAACCTGGAATTAGAAATCCTATTGTCGCCCACCTAGTTCACTCACCCCCTTTTAGGGAAATAAATTTGTTGTCCTTACCCAGTCTGGCCTGCATGTGGCCCATTCAGTTCAAGGGCTATCGCAGATGGGCAATTAATGTTAGCCCAGAACAAATTTATTGGTGTCCGGCTTGGAAAAAAAAAAAATCACTATTCTTTGTGGGGTTACGGAAAGGATAGACCTCACTTTGTGTAATGGGGACACTTAACATTTCAAGGTGTCCAACTGATCAGGTCAGCAGATGGGGCTAACTGTACCAAAGACCTGATTGGAGCACCAGAATTTGACATTACTAATGATCAATCAGATATAGATGTTTATGGCATGGAAACAGGCTCTTCGGCCCAGCTTGTCCATGCCGCCCAGTTTCTATCACTAAGCTAGTCCCACTTCCCTGTATGTGGCCCATACCTCTCTGTACCCACCCTGCCCATGTAACTGTCCAACTGCTTTTTATTAAAATTCCATTTTATATTGCCCACACATGAAAAAGTGCCTCTGAGCATTTCGCATATATAAAATGTCGGTTTAATTTTCGCTTTCTCACAACGGTATATATATTTAAAAGTAAGCTACTGCCACGCTTCGGGCAACTACCAAGGGAGTGCTAAGCAACAGACATTCAGATCTGCTGTTGTTTCCTCAGCCAGCCCGAGGATTGAGGCCTACCACCTGCGAGGGCCTAGCTCAGTCTGATGCACACAGCCGCATGACTCAGTGACTATGGCACTCACTTGAACCATCTTCTCGCACTCGGGGAGCTGCTGGTCCACTGTGGAGCTATAATCCATGTCCATCTTGACAATCTTGCCGTCCGCTCGCTCGGTTCCGTCCGTCATCTTTGCAGGCTGCTTAACTTTTAATTGTGATGGTTCCTTCTTTCTCCGTCTACTCCCTTTATTTTCTCCTCTCAATGGAAGGACGGGACAACCCCCTCTCTATCTCTCTCTCTTGCGCAGGCGCCCACGCACAGGCCTCGCGCCGGCGGAACCTAGGAACGGCCGGGGTGAGGTCAAATGACGGCGGAAGGCGCGCGCAACGCTGACGCCAGCACCGCCCCCTTCTTGGCGCCAGCGTGGGTCCCCTGGTTCGCGCCAGCCCCGCCCCTTCCCTAGCCGTGATTGCTGCAGCCTCTCCCCGCCTCCTGCCGCGCGCTCTTACCAGCCCCTCCCCCTCCCTACCTCTGAGCTGCAGCCCCGCCCTCTCTCCGTCTCCCTGGCCCGTGTTTACTGTAGCCCCGCCCCGCCCGTGTTTACTGTTGCCCCGCCCCCCGCGCTCGGGCCAGCCTCGCGCGCCAGGCCCGCCCCCATCCCGCCGCGTGCGCTGCGGCGTCGCGCGTGAGCCAGAGCAAGGCACCGTTGGGGGAGGGCAGCACGAGACAGTGAATATGAACGGATCATTCCCGCTTCAGCATAAGACGGAGAGCCACTGACGAAAGCGTCGCCTTTATTCACCTTTCCTTTCATGGGTTTAGGCTGGGCTCCGAAAGATAGCGTGGGAACCGAGAAGCTTCAACTTCTTTATTCTCCGGACATTTGTGTGTAAGCAGGTTGAGTTGAAGTGTTCGTACTTAAATATGATAAATCTCTGAGCCAGGCTACTGTATACTATAATAAAACTTGTTTTGGTGGTCCCAGTACTCTTAATCATGCGAGGTAGTGTTTTTATTTATTTGGCACGATGGGATCCAACGTGCTTTCAATTCATTTTTTGGCATAACAGGATGATCTTTATTTTTTTTAAATTTTAAAGTACCCAATTCTATTTTGCTCTCATGAAAGGGCAATTTAGCGTGGCCAATCCACCTACCCTGCACATCTATTTGGATTGTGGGGGTGAGACCCACGCAGGCACGGGGAGAGTGTGCAAACTCCGCCCGGACAGCGACCTGCGGCCAGAATCGAACCCGGGTCCTCGGCGTTGTGATGTGATGATCTTCATGATGCAAGTGATTAACTGACAGACCGACAGACTTGATGACTTTGACCCATCCTTGACTATTTTTAATGTTCATAAATGTTTTTCATAGAACCATAGAATTGCCAGTGTAGAAGGAGCCCTCTCACACACAATCCCTCTCACACACAATCCCTCTCACACACAATCCCTCTCACACAATCCCTCTCACACACAATCCCTCACCCACACAATCCCTCTCACACACAATCCCTCACCCACACAATCCCTCTCACACACAATCCCTCTCACACACAATCCCTCTCACACACAATCCCTCTCACACACAATCCCCCACCCACACAATCCTTCTCACACACAATCCCTCACCCACACAATCCCTCTCACACACAATCCCTCTCACACAATCCCTCTCACACACAATCCCTCACCCACACAATCCCTCTCACACACAATCCCTCACCCACACAATCCCTCTCACACACAATCCCTCTCACACACAATCCCTCTCACACACAATCCCTCTCACACACAATCCCTCTCACACACAATCCCTCACCCACACAATCCCTCTCACACACAATCCCTCTCACACACAATCCCTCACCCACACAATCCCTCTCACACACAATCCCTCTCACACACAATCCCAATTTGCCACTTACCAGCTGCAGCTTGACTACTGTCCAAGGCATTCTGCATGTAGCCAGGTCCTGATTCATTATATTGTTCTGAAAGCCAACATACATTCTCCGTGAGAGTAGAGGCCGAAAACTCCAATACCCATTGACCTTGGATATCCCAGGCATGCGTGGGCCAGGAGCAGGCTGCACAATTAAATATTTTAAGTTCTTCAGGCTGACGATGAGCCCAGTACGCCTGCACAAGAAGGGAAAATGGCATGAAAAACCAGGTTCAGAGCGCCTTTGCAGACTATGTCTCAGGAAGGAAGGGGTCCCAGTAAAGATAAGAAGGCTGGCCCGATAAGAGAAGGAGGCTTCAAGCAGAAAAAGGGTTGCAATTGGCATTCATTGAGTGGCTAAGGCTCAGGGGAAGCCCTGGTGATCAAAGAGGCTTAGGAGAAGCCCTGAAGGTCAAAGGAGGAAACAGAAAGTTGATGATTCCGTGTTTTTGGCCATTGGGGTGAAGGTAACCCTTTGGAGCAGTAGTAACCTTTTTGGTGTGGCCGGAGAAGTTGTACTTGTAAGTTGGTGCTTGAGTGCATACTCAGGAATCCGGGGAATAGAATTTTGGGAGATAAGGTTGAAACCTTACGAAGTGGGCCGTTGTCTGAGATTGAACGACTTTTGGAAAGAAATCCAAGGTTAGATCTTCGAAGGTGAAGATTGGAATCCCTCATGAAAGAGACAGAGTCTCAATTAGATTAATTGACTCAGTGTTACTGATAGCTGGGTGGGTTGTTCATAAATTCATGGGGTGACATTTTCCACCCCTTCCCACAGTGTGTTTTGCGGCAGTGGAGGTGGACTGCCATTGGTAGGTGGAGGGATTATCCGATCCCACCGCTGTGAATGGGGTTTCCTATTGTTTACCCCCTCCATCGCCACGGAAACCACATGGGGTGGGGTCGCTGTCGACAGGACTGGAAAATCCCGCCATGAACTCCATCTTGATCGTATCTGCCAGTTATTGTATCGTACGGCGTGTCCGACCACAGTTTGTCTGTTAATTCACACAAACCTTATATTAACCCTGAATGTTAGAGTGTAAGATAGATATTGTAAATAATTTTACCTTTTTGACGTGTATAGTAAAGTTTATTTTTGTTTGTTCAAAACCCGTGGAATCTTGTGTCTATTTTAAACAAAGCATTATTGGTCCCTCAAACGGATAATCCCCAAAACGTGGGATCTGGTCCAGAATCATAAAAATATGACAAGTCATGAACGGAACTGAACACTGTAATCATCAGCAAATATCCTCATGTCTGACCTTGTGATGGAAGAAAGATATTTGATCAAGGAGAGGCAGCTGTTTGGGCCTCGGTTACTGAGGAATTCCTGCATGATCCTCACAAGTCTTCTGCACTGCTCCCAGGATATAGTCTGGGTGCATATGCTTTGTGTATCCAGTTCCTTCAGCCATTTCTGAATGTCATGCGGAGTAAATTGAAATATCTGTAGACTGGCATTTGTGATGCTGGGATCTGAAAAGAAGGCTGAGATGGATTATCCACTTGGTACCTCTGGCTGAAAAATTGATGCAAATGCCTTACCTTTTGAATTACCTTGCTACGTTCTGCGATTATTAAAGATGGGGATGTAAAGGGAGCCTTCTCCTATGGTTAGTTATTTAATTGTCTACCATCATTTATGACTGGATATAGCAGGACTGCAGAGATTTGGGTTGCTTCATTTTTTGCAGGGTTACTCATGCACTTTGTTCACCATGCATGTAGTCTTGTGCTATAGCTTCACCAGGTTGGCACCTCATTTTTAGGTGTGCCTGGTGGTGCTCATGGCTTGCCGTCCTACACTCTTCATTGAACCAGTGTTGGTCACTTGCCATAATGGTAATGATAGAGCAAGGAAGGTGCCTGGCCATGAGGTTACAGATTATGGTGGAATACAATTTTTCTGCTGCTGCTGATGGTCCACAGCAGCTATAAGTGTGTGTGATGACATGTTTGAAAGAGGGAGATGAAGGGACATGATTGATTATATTTAAGCGACCAGTGCCATGTGTAGTAATGGAACAGTGTAACCCAAATTAGGGGCGTCATTCTCCGACCCCCCGCCGGGTCGGAGAATGGCCGTTGGCCGCCGTGAATCCCGCCCCCGCCCCCGCCGAAGTCTCCGAAGGGAGAAAAGTCGGCGGGGCGTTAATGGCGCCGCTGCCGCGGAGAATGTCACGGGTCTGCGCAAGGCAGCCGATTTTCGGCCTGCCGATATTCTCCCATCCGGATGGGCCGAAGTCCCGTCGACGTGATGACCGTTCACGTCGACGTCAATCAAACCTCCTTTTCATCGGCGTGCTCCAGGCTCACGCCGACCAGCGAGGAGGTGAGTGACGGCCTGGGGGGTTGGCTCTGGGCAGGAAATGGCGTGGCCGCAGACTGATTGCGTGAGGAGAGGTGTGTCTCGGCTTGTGTGTGTGTGTGTGCGGCGGGGGGGGGGGGGGGGGGGGGGGGAGTGGTTAGAGTAGGCTGGGCTCCGGGGGAGTGCCGGGAGGGGGTCCGTGCCGGGGTGGAGGTTGGGGAGGGGGTCCGTGCCGGGGTGGAGGTTGGGGAGGGGGTCCGTGCCGGGGTGGAGGTTGGGGGGGGGTCCGTGCCGGGGTGGAGGTTGGGGGTTGGGGGGGGTCCGTGCCGGGGTGGAGGTTGGGGGGGGGGTCCGTGCCGGGGTGGAGGTTGGGGGTTGGGGGGGGGTCCGTGCCGGGGTGGAGGTTGGGGGGGGGGTCCGTGCCGGGGTGGAGGTTGGGGGTTGGGGGGGGGTCAGTGCCGGGGTGGAGGTTGGGGGTTGGGGTCCGTGCCGGGGTGGGTGATGGGAGGGCAAATGAGTTGGTCCACCTGGCCAGGTGCCAGCCTCCAACAGTTGGACCCATGCGGTCCATGCCACCTGGCTGGGGGGAGGAGGGGATATGGGCAATGATGACATGTCGTCGTTCCCCTCCCCCCCACCAGGCCGTCATGTTTTCAGACCATCCAGCGATGTTGGCCGCCGTGGTGGCAGCCGCTCATGTCTATGTTGCCCTGGATGAGGAGGAGGAGGAGCGTGCCAGAGAGGCGGCGCATGCTGCCGCAGAGGGGCAGGCGGCAGCCGCCCAGGCTGGAGGGACACCTGACCGACAGGACGAGGAGGGGGAGGAGGACGTCGCGGCCCCACGGCAACAGAGGCACCCGAGGGCGCCCCGTGTGTACCGGCCCCGGCAGTCATACCAGGACCTCACGGACCGGGAATGCAGGAGGAGACTCCGGATGAGCCGGGAAACCGTGGCACGCATCTGCCACCTGCTGGCACACCTGTCACCGCGTGGCACTGGCGGGGGACACCCTCTCCCCGTGTCCGTCAAGGTTACGGTGGCCCTGAACTTTTATGCAACGGGGTCATTCCAGGCACCGAGTGGGGACCTGTCCGGCATATCGCAGACATTGGTGCATCCGGGCAGTGACAGATGCCCTTTATGCCATGGCGCACCGCTACATCCGCTTCCCCGTGGACCGGGCCAGCCAAGATGCCCGGGCCGTGGGCTTCTCTGCCGTTGCCGGGTTCCCCATGGTCCAGGGCGCGATCGATGGGATGCACGTCGCCGTGCGGCCACCTGCAGAGAACAGGGCCGTGTTCACTAATAGGAAGGGGACCTATTCAATGAACGTACAGGTGGTCTGCGACCACCGCATGATGATCCTGCACGTCTGCGCCCGTCACCCAGGCAGTGTACACGACTCATTCGTGTTGTCGCGGTCATCCATCCCCGGCATGTACGAGGGACGCCATCCCCGGCTGAGGGGCTGGTTGCTGGGCGACAGGGGCTACCCATTGCAATCGTGGCTGATGACGCCTATACGGAGGCCACGCAATGAGGCGGAGAACCGCTACAATGATGCCCATGTAGCGACAAGGGGAGTGATCGAGAGGTGCTTTGGCGTGCTGAAGATGCGTTTCAGGTGCCTGGACCTCTCTGGGGGCGCCCTCCAGTATCGGTCAGATAGGGTCGGCCGCATCATTGTGGTGTGCTGCGTCCTGCACAACATAGCCCAGCAGAGGGGCGATGTGCCGCAGGCAGAGGAGGGCGGAGTGGAGGAGCAGCAGGAAGAGGCCCAGTCCTCCCCAGATGAGGGGGATGGGGGCAATGGTCAGGGCAGACGGGGTAGACACAGGCGGGTGGCTGTCCACCGTTACCGGCTGGCCCAGCGGGCACGGGACAGACTGATAGACGCCCGCTTCACTGACTAGATGGGCGTGGGAATCGGGTAGTATGGCCACAGACCGCACACCATGACAACAGCCGACCACCCACACCCCCCACCCATCCACCCACCCAGCACCCTCACCCCCCTCCCCAACCCCACACACCCCACCCGCATGCACACCACCCCCCCACCCCCAATTGCCGATCCACCGGCGGCACAACGGGCCGGGCTCACCCAGTTGCGGGTGGACGCGTGTCTATCGCAGGCCATGGAGAATGATGACAACCCGCCTCCGATGAGCTCCTGGCTCTACATCGTTGGACTATGTCTGACCCATGGCCACAGTACCACCATCCACCCGGACCATCCCTGCATGCGGCTGTGACACTGCAGCGCACGGTCCCGTCCTCTGCCCGGGGGATGTTGATGGCGGCCCAGGGGGAAGGGGGCAGACTCACCTGGGGCTGAGGTAAGACCACCCCTCACACACACACTTGCGCTCAACGTACATGACACCCCCGCACACTTTGGACAGAGCACAAAGGCAGCTTCGGTAGGTGTAACATTGACTTTAATAACCAAAGGAGTTCATGCACGTGCCCTAGCCCCTAAAACTCATCTGTGCCCTGCACCCGTGCCAACTTACTCAGTGTCTAATTGTTTGGCCTTACGGGCCCTTTGACTACGTCTACGTGGTTCCCCAGACGGTACAGCAGAACTGGAGGTGGACTCCTGTGATTCCTGCCCTCTGACACTGGATCCCTTTGGCGGCCGTTTCCTGGGGCGTCCTGGCCTAGATGGGCCAGGCTGCGGCCCGGGCGACTGGGATGGCGAGCTGCCAGCCTGTCCTGCCCGTTGCCCACCCGATGCACCTGGGACGGAAGGGGGGGAGTCCGAGGTGTCGCGGTGTACCGGGACCTCCCCTACAGAGGGAGCCGGGATGGACCACACCACCTCCTCCTCCCTCGGGGTGCCCGATGGCCCCCAGGCCTCTACATGGGTGGGGGATGCGAACGGACTGGCCATCCGACGCGCCCCCGACATCTGGCGCTGCCAGTCCTGGAGGCCCGTGCTGGTATCGACAGGGGTCTGCAGGTTTGCAGCCATGGAGCCCAGGGGGTTGTCGAACCCTGTCTGCGACAGTGCGACGCCAGCTCGCTCATGGCCACTGGCGCCGATGCCCTCAGCGATGGCCTGCTGAGACTGGGCCATGGCCTGCAGAGACTGGGCCATGGCCTGCAGAGACTGGGCTATGGCCTGCTGAGACTGGGCCATGGCCTGCTGAGACTGGGCCATGGCCTGCTGAGACTGGGCTATGGCGTTGAGCGCCTCTGCCATCTGGCGCTGGCACTGGCTCATGGCCTCCTGTGAGAGGGCAGCCATTTCCTGGGCCACAGACGCCACCTGCACGGAAGGCCCCAGGCCTCGCAAACCGTTCCCCATGTCTGACACCGTCGCACCCATTGCCTCCACCGCGGACGCCACCCGTGCGGTGTCAGCCTGGGTGGCACGCATGACCGGGACCACTCCCAGCTCCTGGACGCGGGTGGACTCCTCCACCTGCGACCGCAGCCGCCGCAAGCCACCCGTCACCCTATTCGCTCGTCTCCGTGTCGGTGGTTGCATCGGATCTATGTGTGGGTGTGGTAACTGCAGGAACCCGGGATCCATCTGGGCGGCAGATGTTCGCTTGGCCTGGGCTGCCCTCCGACCGCCCGGTCCCTCTGCTGCTCCTACCTCCACCTGCTGTACCGGGACGGCTGTGTTGTGCGCACCAGTGAGTGTACCAGACGCCTCATCACTAAAGTGCCCAACCGTGGTGAGTGTTTCTGCGATGGTGGAGGGCGTTGGTGACAGCAGTGGCATTGTGTCGTGCTCTTCGTCCCACTCTGAGTCCATGGCACTTTGGGGTGGGGGTTCGTCTCCACCCATCCACTCTGAGTCACTGTCCGGTATTTCGTCTTCCCGGGCAGGGGTGTCCTGGGTAGTGCTGTCCCGGGTAGTGCTGTCCCGGGTAGTGCTGTCCCGGGTAGTGGTGTCCCGGGTAGGGGTGTCCTGGGTAGTGGTGTCCCGGGTAGGGGTGTCCTGGATAGTGGTGTCCTGGGTAGTGGTGTCCTGGCTCGGATGTGACGGGGGCCTGTGGCTGCCCCCCTCATTGCTGGGTGGTCGCTCCCGCACGTGACGGGGGTGTCGTCTCCCTGTTGCTCCAGGTCTCTCCGTCTCCCGTGGTGTGCGAGGGGCATCCTGCGGGCGTCGCATGCTGGAGGGTCCGGGTCTCTCCGTCTCCCGTGGTCTCCGAGGGGCATCCTGCGGGCGTCGCATGCTGGAGGGTTCGGGTCTCTCCGTCTCCCGTGGTCTCCGAGGGGCATCCTGCGGGCGTCGCATGCTGGAGGGTGCGGGTCTCTCCGTCTCCCGTGGTCTCCGAGGGGCATCCTGCGGGCGTCGCATGCTGGAGGGTGCGGGTCTCTCCGTCTCCTGTGGTCTCCAAGGGGCATCCTGCGGGCGGTCTGCATCTGCGGGGATGGGTGCCTGGACGTTTGGTCCTGCGATACACAATGAAGCATGCATGGTTAGACATCAGGCAGTGATCAGGTGATACGGGGGAGGGGGATATAGGGGAGGGGGGATATGGGGACGGGCTGTTGGTGGCTCACTTGCTCGTGGGGCCCCGACCTCTGCATCAGCAACCTCCCGGTCCTCAGGTCCGCCAGCCAGTTCCAGGGCCCTTTCCTCGTGTACGGTCAGTGGCCTCTCATCAGCGGGCCCTCCTCCAGTCCTCACATGCTCCCTATTGTTGTGTGCGCGCTTCTCCTGGGGGGGGGGGGGGGGGCTGGTGGCAGGGGTAAAAGGCAACAGTGTTCGGCAGGTATATGAATGCACGCCATCGGTTGCGCGTGCATTGCAGAGGTTAAGGTTAGGGCTGGATTCACTTGGGGATATGGGGGAGGGGGGATATGGGGGATATGGGGGAGGGGGGATATGGGGAGGGGGGAATATGGGGGATATGGGGAGGGGGATATGGAGGAGGGGGGGATATGGGGGAGGGGGGGATATGGGGAGGGGGGATATGGGGGAGGGGGGATATGGGGGATATGGGGGAGGGGGGATATGGGGGAGGGGGGATATGGGGAGGGGGATATGGGGGAGGGGGGATATGGGGGAGGGGGGATATGGGGAGGGGGGATATGGGGGAGGGGGGGATATGGGGGAGGGGGGGATATGGGGGAGGGGGGGATTTGGGGGATGGGGGATATGGGGGAGGCTCACCCTGCCTGCTCTGACGAGGTCGTTCACCTTCTTGTGGCACTGGGTGCCTGTCCTTGGTGTTAGGGCCACAGCGGTGATGGCCTCTGCCACCTCCCTCCACAGACGCCGGCTGTGGCGTGGGGCAACTCTGCGGCCGTGCCCGGGATACAGGGCGTCCCTCCTCTGCTCCACCGCGTCCAGGAGCGCCTCCACATCGCGTGACTCGAACCTCGGGGCTGAGCGACGGCCAGCCATCAAGTCGGGTGTTGCGGTCGGCTGTTCCGGTCGGGTGGGGGGGAGCTGCGCGGCCTTATGAGCCGTCACGCCGTGCAGCGCGTATGACACTGCACGGCGTGAACCACTGCGCAAGCGCAGATCCCGTTACGTCGCTGCTAGCCCATTTCGGGCCGCAGACTATCGGCCCATTTTTATGACGTGATGCAAGTGGGATTTGCGCCGTTTTTTGCGCCGATCGGCGGATTTTCCGCCGATAATGGAGAATTTCGCCCTAGGTTCCTGAAGTTGAGCAGTCAGCACAAAATTGTTGGAAGCCAAAGTGTGTTAGATTACTTCGAAGTAAATTTGTTTTGGTCATGGGAACCAAGTGCATAAAACTGGAGGACACTTTTCATAGAATCTCTACAGTGCAGACGGAGGCCATTTGGCCCATCGAGTCTACACCCATTCTCTAAAAGAACACTCTATCCAGGCCCACTCTCCTGCCCTATCCCCATAACCCCACCTACCCATTGAACACTAAGGAGCAATGAAGCATGGCCAATCCACCAAACCTTCTTTCAATAAGTTGTTGTGATGGTCTCAGGGAGCATGGTATTGAAGTTTGGGGCCTTGTGTGTTTGATTCCGTAGTGATCGAGGAGAGAAAGACTTAAGTTAAAACAGTGTATTTCACAACCACAAACATCTCAAAGTGCTTCACAGCCAATAAAGTACTTTTGTAAAAGCACAAGTGCCAGTTTGCATACAGCAAGCTCCTACAAATAGCAGTGTGTTTTTGGCCAGATAATTTGTTTTTGTGGTGCTAAAAGTGGATACACTTTACCATTGGTGATGTATAATAGCTTCACAGATGACAGTAGTGACAAGATATATTTGAAAATGTAGACATTTATTGTAATTATCACCATTTTTCAAAAAAGCAATTTTTATCTAAGTAAAAACTTGGTAATTATTAATCATCCTTAAATATTTTATCATATATTCTGCTTTGCCATCAGAATTAGCTTAACGTGTTTTCGGAGGAATTCAGTTGTCTTAACCCGTTGGTAGGATAACTGAAAGCTTTTTAGATGCTTAGTCTGATTAATTTCTGTGAATATATTTACGCAATACAAGGTCAAATAACCTGTTTAAGATACAGTGTTAGATGAAAGAAAAATGATAAATCAGCATCAAATTTTAGTTTTCAAAAAGTGCACAGCATTTATAACATTTGATAAATTGGCTAATATTAATTTGTTTTGACCCATAACCGAAAGATTACTATTCACGTTATTTATACTCAGAGTCCGCATATTTAAATACTTGTTTGACCGAACAAACTATTCCTATTACGCGACAAGTAACAATTTTAAATTGCTTTTTAATCAAAGACGTGATATTTTGTTTGAATTTTCCACTTTCCAGACGAGTTTATTCCTATTGGACTGAATCACTGTCCTTCCTGCTGCCGTCATTGAAGAAACTGTGGGGAGTTGTGCAGAAGCTTCAACTGTTGTAGTCATCGGATACATAATACCCATCAAGATCTGCAAGGAGAGCTGGTGTAAAAAAGCCGAGCTAATTTGTTGTGTTATGCAAGGGAGATATCCAGTCGTTCAGAGTTCCTGAAACAGGAAATACGCCGGATTTGCTTTTATTTGGGGAAGGAAAAACTGAAGGAACAAGAAAGTCCTGCTGTGGCGTTGTGTAGTGTTAACGCACTAACGTTTTGGTGGGTTAATGCATCCTTAAGGTTGTCTTGCCATGCATCTGCTGGAATGAAAGTGTTCTCTTCCTTGTTTATCCTGCCCCTCAAGCAACATACGATTGCAAGTAATGGTCGGAAAGGAGCTGTTTCAGTCCGTTTCGACACATTGTATTCACATGATCTGAACTTGAAACAGGATCTGAAAGGTAGCGAAGACTGGACTCGATTGTGTTTTGATGCATGAACCTTCAGGAGCTAACGGTTGATTTGTTTCACCTCATTTGCTGTGCAGTGACTCCGTTCTAACAACAGTAACCCGAGTTACATTACGAGTTTCAAGGGAGGAAAAGAGTCTCTCGAGGAAGGACTATGGTGGTGAAGGAGTTCAGGATTTGTATGCCCCTGACAGTAGAGGAGGTAAGCATAGCTCACATGGTACATATTTAATGGTGGGCTTTTTATAAAAGAACATGCATGCCCGATCAAACATTTTTATTTTATGTCGTATTTCCGCCGGGTAACGATTGAATTGTTTTGGTGGCTTTGATTAAGATTTGAACGCGTTTGCAATCGCTTGTTAGAATTAGGAAATGTTCCATTTGTTTCGGATTATAAATGTATGTACTGTAAAGCATTGCTATCACATATAATGGAAATCATATGACTGCGCTGTATGCACAAACCGCGGGGCTGCGTCTTAAACGCAATGGAAAGCTTCCCCGCCTTACTGGAAGTCTGCTTTTTAACAATGCCTTCATTTGGAAAGAAACAGATAAGTTGAGGAAAATCGGTGAAAGTGGTTGCCGGCGAGATGTGAGTCACCTCCGAGGGTTTGAGTGGGGCGAGTTACACACCAAAGCCTTTTTTTGCATGCAGGGTGCCTTTGTTTAAAATTTCCACTTCAATACGGGTTCTTATCCTTCTGACACGGCCACTGAATTTTACAGTGCGGTATACCTTTAACTGCATAGATTGAACTTCATTAAAAACAAAGTAATATTTTAATGTTAGAATAGCGCATGGTAAACATAAATATATGAATACGTTTTATCGTGGAGGACAACGCATTCATCCATCCACTACTGTCACCAGATGGCGCTGAAATGAAAGTGATCTTGTTTACTCCTTTTGGTCTGAAACATTTAGAGCTCAAGTGGAGCCCCTGCGCATGCATTTGAAAAGATCAACATCAACCTTAGTTTTATTTCTCCATTCCATTTTTTTTGCAAAAAATACATTTAGAATGTTTCATTAGAATTATTCGAGTCAAAGTACTATGAACTTTTACGAGTTGGGGAATACAGTCATCTCTTTTTAAAATTATAATTGCCATTTTTTGTTTAATAAACAAAGCAGGTCAGTTAGCCGTGATACATGTATTCAGCTAATAATTCTTAGAAAAAGATGAAAAAGCCAGTACTTACAGTTGTCTACAATCCAAGTAAAGAACCTAGCAACATTATTTTATAAACAAGGATTTATATAGGTCTGTGTGATTGTGCTAATTTTCATGTAATGGGTCTAGAGAACACTATAATTTAGGTTAGTTGAGATCCAATAGTGCAGCACCATGCCAAGTTATGACATCTATGTATTGCAAAAGATGCTCAAGGTTTTATTAATGAACATTGAATAATTCAGAGGTTAAGTAATTTGAAGTGAAACAGAATGCTAACCAATCTAATTTGATGACTTCTTTGTGTGATCTTTTCACATGCGTGCTTTGTAAATAAACATATATAAAGTAGGTTGGCTTTTGGTTAAGATTAAGTGCAGGATCAAGACCAAGATCAGCTTTAATGCCTATTATTTTCAGTTTGGATCTAGTATGTCTCTTTTGTGGGGACCATGAATTGGATTCAATTTGAATTTGAATTGGTTTCTGGAGCAAGCAAGGAGATGGATTAGGGCTTGCCTTGTCCACTCTGTACAGTCCAAAGATGTGCAGATTAGGTGGATTGGCCATGATAAATTGCCCTTAGTGTCCAAAATTGCCCTGAGTGTTGGGTGGGGTTACTGGGTTATGGGGGATAGGGTGGAGGTGTTGACCTTGGGTGGGGTGCTCTTTCCAAGAGCCGGTGCAGACTCGATGGGTCGAATGGCCTTCTGCACTGTAAATTCTATGATAATGATTAGCTTTGTAACTCTGAGAAAGGATTAAAATGAAAAGGAAAAAAAAAGTAGATTGAATGAGAATTTGATCAAGGGCAGTATTTCATGTGGTTTGTGATAAAACATGTAAACAATAAAATTAGTCACTGAAATAAAACCTCAATAAACCTTTTTGACTATTGTTTGAAAGGAATTAATTGCACACAGTGCTCTACAGGATGATTTCCCATGGTCTGCTTCGGAGCAGCTCTTCACTGGCAGGGTGTAATATGTTGCTAACTTTTGGTTGGCTCTTAAATCGTAATTTGCTCTGTTTGTTTAACCTTTGCTCTAGAGTCGCCGGGTATCTTTATGATACCGCCACGAGGTTCAAGTTCAAGTAATGATCAATAACTCAACACACCAATTAGTAAGATTCAAATCAAAACACATTTATTATACACAGTAAATCACTACTCATGCATAAACTCTACTTTCTAGGCTATTCCTATCACTAAAAGGCCTATACTTAGCTTCGGACTGGCCCACCAGGTCAGGGGAACAAATGGCCTTTCGTTCAGGTCCTGAGTCTGCAGGATTCAAAAGCTGGTATGGACTGGTAGCTAGGAGCGTCTATCTCGTAACGAGCGTTGACTTGAGACTTACTTGGTTGGCGGCAGCTGAGACAGGTCACTCTCACGGGTTGATTCAAGTTGCTGAGTGACCCTGCCAAAGAAGGACGATTTGAACTTGGGGGCTTTACTTTATAGTCCCCAGGGGCTTCCCGCCCTTCGGGGCGAACCCCGTACCTGGTTCCAAGTGATTGACCTGCGTTCCGATCACTTGGATCGGTTTCTCCAATACTGGAGCTGTTCCCTGATCGTTGGGCGGTCCCTAAATGTCCGTTGGCCTTCCTTTGTTTTGGCTCCTGCTGGCGCCGATGAGTCTGGCTTGGCTTTATTCACCTTAACTGTTGCCATTGTGCCTTGGAATCGCTCATGACTATGCAGATGGCTGCTGCATTGCTATGCAGATGGCTGCTGGTTTCCGTGCTGTCTGGTTTCTTACAGGTCTCAATACACATGATTTCTGTATTTGCTAGTCTTTGCCTGTGTTAGCTGAATTTCCCTTCCGCCTTTGCGGTTCTCCATTTTAATTCAGGAAGTGGTCAACCCAGGTGGCTACAGTGTAAAGACATGCCAAATCAGGCTGATAGGACCCAAACATGATGCTGATTTTCTAATTCTGTCGGAGAAGGGGTATTCAGTTAACCTGGCAATTGGTTAATTGATCCAATGGTAAGTTCACCATGGTTCTCTGTAAAGCAGACCTAACTCACTGAGTACCTACATAAAATGAGCACAAGGAGGACTCCCAAATTGTTTGATTCAGTGCTAGATACATAAGGCGAGTATTGAAAAAAATAGATAAAAAATAACCTTTTATTGTCACAAGTATGAAGTTACTGTGAAAAGCCCCTTGTCGCCACATTCCGGCGCCTGTTCGGGTAAGCTGGTACGGGAATCGAACCTGCGCTGCTGGTCTTGTTCTGCATGACAAACCAGCTATCTAGCCCACTGAGCTAAACCAGCTTATTATAAGGTTCAGAAAGGAGTCCACACAGCAAATCAGGTTGAGTCAAAAGAAAAAGGTTTAATGCAATAGAAGTACAGAGCAGTTACTCTACTACAGGAGTTCCCTCACAGTTCATGACCCTCCGGTTTCATACAGAATGTAGAAGGGGTGCCCCGCCCCTCAGTGGGGGAGTGTGCATTCCCCATTGGGGATATCAATCCCCCAGTCTCATACGTGTCCCATGACCTGCTTAACCCCAGGTTATGACAGCTAGGCTGCTACATTTTTTGAGACTTGGATTTTGCTATTTTTGACAGAATTTGTCAAACCAATTATCATAGAATTTACAGTGCAGAAGGAGGCCATTCAGCCCATCTAGCCTGCACCAGCTCTTGGAAAGAGCACCCTACTTAAGCCCACACCTCCATCCTATCCCCGTAACCCAGTAACCCCAGCTAACCTTTTTTTGGAAGAGCAATTTAGCATGGCCAATCCACCTAACCTGCACATCTTTGGACTGTGGGAGGAAACCGGAGCACCCGGAGGAAACCCACGCAGACACGGGGAGAACGTGCAGACTCCGCACAGACAGTGACCCAGCCGGGAATCGAACCTGGGACCCTGGAGCTGTGAAGCAACTGTGCTAACCACTGTGCTACCGTGCTGCCATTGTGCTTACATTGTTTCCCACTGCTTAACACTGATACCCTGCAATTCAATATGTCTTTGCATATTTCTTTAGCAACACTTAGTTGCAATTATTTTACCCTGCAGCTGTCAGTTCATTGCTTATCATAGATATTCCATTGGGCCTGCCAATGCCTCTCCTGAATTTAGAAGAGAAAAAATTGTTTGCCGAGGGCAGAAAGACCGGTTTGCCTTCACCTAAGGTTTCTGATGCTCATTTATAGACAGTATGGTAGGCAGTGGTGTAGTGGTATTGTCATTGGACTAATAATCCAGAGACCCAAGTTAATGCTCTGGGACTGGGGTTTGAATCTCACCAGGGCAGATGGTGAAATTTGAATTCAATAAAAATCTGGAATTAATAGTCTAATGATAACCATGAAACCATTGTCAACTGTCGTAAAAGCCCATCTGGGTCACTAATGTTTTTAGTGCGGAAGGAAATCTGTTATCCATACCTGGTCTGGCCTACATGTGACTCCAGAACCACAGCAATGTGATTGACTCTTAAATTCCCTCAAGGATGGGCAATAAATGCTGATCCAGCGACGCCCACATCTCATGAACGAATAAAGAACAAAAAAAGCCGGAAATGACATATTCTGATCCAGACTCAACACTTAGGCATGTCTCAGAGACGCATTTTCAACTTCTGTTTCAACAGGGAGGATGTCATTGAATTGTGTTATCTACTGAAGCCTGAGCTACAGACGACATCTTGCCTGTTTATGGTCTAAGCACCACGCCGTCACAGGCAACATTTGCCAGGTTAATCAGAAACTGCACAGCAGTTCATTAGGAAGGCGTTTGGAACCTCGTTTGCCGGAGCAATGTGTGTCACATTCCCCACGGCAGAAAAGCATCAATTCAAGAGGATACAGCATTTCTTCCAGGTTTCAAAAAGTGCACAGTTTCATTCGCACCCATGCACTCATCAGAGTGCCTTATAATATTGTAGGGCATGTGTGAACTGTATTGTTTTATTACTGAACCACCCAAAACCGAATAATGCAAGCAACTTCGAGACACTGGCAGAAATCATGATACTTTCATTTTTTGAAAGTTCACAGTGCCACCACGATTTCTACGATCAACTAGAATGAGTGAATGGCTGCTGAGAAACTGGATAGCTCTTGCTGCGTGACTATTTATGTCAGCCACAAACTCGCACAAGATGGAGTGAAAATTCAACTTTTGTCTCCGTTGAAGTTGCAATGGAACATAAGATAATTTTGTTATAGGATGCTGCTGATGCCTTGATTGATCAGGTGGGGTCCAACTGTATGGCCATGAGGAAGTATCGACGATCAGCTCGCTACCTCTCTTGAATCTTTCCACTGTCTCTAAATTGTCACACTACATTGTCAACACGTAGTAGTGGATGAACAGTTTTTCATGCAACTAAATATGGGGATTATTGGAGTCATTGTCTTCAGTCCCGGCCACAAACTGTTCCCTTTTTAAAAAAAAAATAATTTTTTTATTAAGGTTTTCACAGAATATCAATAACAAAATGAAAAAGGAACCCAACAGGGTTAAATACAAAACACAGTCAAAAATCAACCCTCCATACCCCCTCCCCCCTGTACATAAATAATAAATTAACACCCCAACTTAACACAAAGCCAGCATAGCAAAGATATACACCCCCTCAGATCCCCCAGTGTAAATAAACATAAATAATGGCCTCCCCCCGAGTTGCTGCTGCCATTGACCAATGTCTACCGTTCTGCCAGGAAGTCTAAGAACGGTTGCCACCGCCTGAAGAACCCTTGTGCCGACCCTCTCAAGGAGAATTTCACCCTCTGCAACTTAATAAACCCTGCCATATCGTTTATCCAGGATTCCACGCTTGGGGGCCTCGCGTCCTTCCACTGAAGAAGAATCCTCCGCCGGGCTACCAGGGACGCAAAGGCCAGAATACCGGCCTCTTTCGCCTCCTGCACTCCCGGCTCCTCTGCCACCCCAAATATTGCGAGCCCCCAGCCCAATTTGACCCTGATCCTACCATCCTCGACACCGTCCTCGCTACGCACTTCCAAAATTCCTCCAGCGCTGGGCATGGCCAGAACATATGGGTGTGGTTTGCTGGGCTCCCTGAGCACCTAACACACCTGTCCTCACCCCAAAAAAATCTGCTCATCCTTGTCCCGGTCATGTGTGCCCTGTGCAGCACCTTAAGCTGTATGAGGCTGAGCCTCGTGCACGAAGATGAAGAGTTCACCCTCCCTAGGGCATCTGCCTACGTCCCTTCCTCGATCTCCTCTCCCAACTCCTCCTCCCACTTACCTTTCACCTCCACCACCGAGGCCTCCTCCTCCTCCTGCATCGCCTGGTAAGTTTCCGAGATCACCCCACCGAGAGCATCCTGTCCTGTACTGTGCGTGGCAGCAGCCGTGGGAATTCCACCACTGCCGCCTGGCAAATGCCCTTACTTGTAAGTACCTGAAGGTGTTCCCCGGGGGGAGCCCATACTTCTCCTCCAAGTCACCCAGGCTCGCGAACTTCCCGTCCACAAACATGTCTCCCAACCTTCGACTCCCTGCCTGGTGCCACCCCGAAAACCCTCCATCTGTCCTCCCTGGGACGAACCGGTGGTTCCCCTGTATTGGGGTCCACACCGAGGCCCCAACTTCCCCCCCCCTGTGCCGCCTCCACTGCCCCCAGATTTTGAGGGCAGCCGCCACTACCGGGCTCGTGGTATACCTCCTTGGAGGGATTGGCAGCGGCGCCATTGCCAGCGCCCCCAGACTCGTACCCACACAGGACGCCATCTCCAGCCTCTTCCATGCAGCTCCATCCCCCACTTGCGCACCATCGTCGCATTGGCGGCCCAGTAGTACCATCAGAGGTTGGGCAGCGCCAGCCCCCTCCGATCTCTACCCCGCTCCAGGAACACCCTTCTCACCCCCGGAGTCCCTCGTGCCCACACAAACCCCAATATGCTCCTGTTAACCCGCCTAAAAAAGGCCTTCGGGATAAACACGGGGAGGCACTGGAACAGGAACAAAAACCTTGGGAGCACCGTCATTTTGACTGACTGCACCCTACCCGCCAAGGACAGCGGCAACGCGTCCCACCTCTTGAACTCCTTCTCCATTAGCTCCACCAGCCTTATGAAATTAAGCCTATGCAGGGCCCCCCAGCTCCTGGCCACCTGGACCCCCAAATACCTGAAGCTCCTCTTCGCCCTTTTTAGTGGGAGCTCGCCAATCACCCTCTCCTGGTGCCCTGGGTGAACCACGAACAGCTCGCTCTTCCCCATGTTGAGCTTATACCCCGAGAAATCCCCGAATTCCCTAAGGATCCTCATTACCTCCGGCATTCCCCCCCACCAGGTCCGCCACATATAGCAGCAAGTCGTCCGCATAGAGCGACACCCTATGCTCCTCCCCACCCCGCACCAACCCCCTCCAGTTCCTCGACTCCCTCAGTGCCATAGCCAGGGGTTCAATCGCCAGTGCGAAGCAGGGGTGACAGGGGACACCACTGCCTCGTCCCTCGGTGCAACCAAAAGTACTCAGACCTCCTCGTGGCCTTACTCGTCATCGGGACTCATACAACAGCCTGACCCACCTGACAAACCCCTCCCCAAAACCAAACGAAGGCTTTCTCAGCGTCCATCGCCACCACTATCTCCGCCTCCCCCTCCCTCGCCGGCATCATGATAACGTTCAGAAGCCTCTGCACATTCGCGTTCAACTGCCTCCCCTTCACGAACCCCCTCTGGTCTTCGTGGATGACCTGCGGCACACAATCCTCAATCCTCGTGGCTAAGACCTTCGCCAGCACCTTGGCATCTACGTTTAGCAACGAAATCGGCCTGTAAGACCCACACTGCAGGGCATCCTTGTCCCGCTTCAGGATCAAGGGGATCATTGCCCGGCACATCGTCGGGGCCAAAGCCCCCCCGTCCCTTGTCTCATTAAAGGTCCTAACTAGCAACGGGCCCTACAGGTCCATATATTTTTTATAGAATTCGACCCGGAAACGGTCCGGCCCCGGTGCCTTCCCCGCCTGCATGCTCCCGATCCCTTTGGTCAGCTCCTGCAGCCCAATTGGGGCCCCCAATCCCACCACCAATCCCTCCTCCACCTTCGGAAACCTCAAACCTCCAGAAAGCGGCCCATCCCTCCCTCCTCCAGTGGGGGCTCGGACCGATACAATTCCTCATAAAAGTCCCTGAAGACCCCATTGATGCCATCCCCACTCCGCACCACACTCCCTCCCCTGCCCTTAACTCCCCCAATCTCCCTAGCTGCGTCCCACTTCCGAAGCTGATGCGCCAGCATTCGGCTTGCCTTTTCCCCATACTCATAAATCGCCCCCTGGGCCTTCTTCCACTGCACCTCCGCCTTCCTGGTGGTCACCAGGTCGAATTCGGCCTGGAGGCTGCGCCTCTTCCTCAGGCACCTCCACATACCTCCAGGTACCTCTCTATGCTTCCTCGGACCCGCTCACTCACCTCCTCGTCCGCCAACAGCCCCACCTCCAAGCGCCACAACGGGCACTGGTCCCTCTCCTCCCCCAGCTCTAAGTCCACCCAATGCAGGGCGTGATCCGAAATGGCTATCGCCGAGTACTCGGTATCCTCTACTCTCGCTATCAGCGCCCTGCTCAAAATAAAAAAGTCAATCCGGGAATAAGCCTTATGGACATGTGAGAAGAATGGAAATTCCCTAGCCCCCGGCCTTGCAAATCTCCAAGGGTCCACCCTCCCATCTGGTCCATAAACCCCCTCAGCACCTTAGCCGCCGCCGGCTTCCTACCCGTCCTAGACCTGGAGCGATCCAGTGCCGGATCCAACACCGTGTTAAAGTCTCTCCCCATTATCAGGCCCCCCACTTCCATATCTGGGATCCGACCCACCATGCGCCGCATAAAACCCGCATCGTCCCAATTCGGAGCATACACATTGACCAGTACCACCCTCTCTCCCTGCAGCTTACCGCTTACCATTACGTACCTACCGCCATTGTCTGCCACAATGCTCGACACCTCGAATGGCACCTTCTTTCCCACCAAGATCGCCACCCCTCGATTTTTGGCATCCAGCCCCGAATGAAACACCTGACCTACCCACCCTTTCCTCAATCTTACCTGGTCTGCCACCTTCAGGTGTGTCTCCTGGAGCATGACCACATCCGCCTTCAGCCCCTTCAGGTGCGTGAACACGCGGGTCCGCTTGACCGGCCCGTTCAGTCCCCTTACATTCCAGGTTATCAGCCGGATCAGGGGGCTACCCTCCCCCTCCCCCGCCGACTAGCCATAACCCCTCCTCGGCCAGCCACGCGCCCGCACACCACGCCCGGCCCGTTCCCCACGGCGGCAGACCCCCGCCTCGACCCCTCCCACTTGCTCCAGCTCTCCCTTGGCCATAGCAGCAGCAACTCGACCCCCCCCTCCACCCCCTGCAAGTCAGCTGACTCCTGCTGACCCCGGCCACTCCCGCCTCTCCTTCGACTCCTCCCATTGTGTGGCACACCCTCCTCTTCCATTCCCCATCCGCAGGCTCGCCACCTCCCCCTTCCATCCCAAGCACGGGAAACAACCCTCGCTTCCCCGCCCCGGCCCCGCCCCCTCCAGTCTTCAGCGCGGGAAAAAGCCCACGCTTACCACCAACCCGGCCCCGCCACCTCTGACGCAGCTCCTTTTACAGGCTCAGTCCCCTTACCCCCGACTCGGGCCTCCCCCTCCCCCTCGGGATCCCATCACACTGCCGGCCATCCACCCCTGTTCCATTTGCTTATCCCCCTCCAAGAACCCCCCCGACCAACCCAACCAAAACAGTGCCCAACCCGCCCTAACCACCCTCACCAAACCAGAAAGAAAAAAACAAGAGTAAAGGACCCCCCCCTCAAAAAGTAACATATCAACCGCAATCCCCAAACGCCCATCCCGACCCTCAATCTGTGTCCAACTTCTCGGCCTGAACAAAGGCCCACGCCTCCTCCGGAGACTCAAAATAATGGTGCCGGTCCTTGTAGGTGACCCACAGTCGCGCCGGCTGCAACATGCCAAACTTCACCCCTTTCCTGTGCAGCACCGCCTTCGCTCGGTTGTACCTGGCCCTCCTCTTCGCCACCTCCACACTCCATTCCTGGTATATTTGAACCTCCGCGTTCTCCCACCTGCTGCTCCTCTCCTTCTTGGCCCACCTGAGCACACACTCCCGATCAGCGAACCGATGAAACTGCACCAGCACCGCCCGAGGAGGCTCGTTGGCCTTAGGCCTCCTCGCCAACACTCTGGAAGGACCCCGCTCCCATCAGCAAGTTCAACATGGTGACCACATAGGCCCCCACATCCAGCCCCTTCAGCCCCTCCGGGAGGCCCAGAAGCCACAAGTTCCTCCGCCTCGACTGATGATCCATCTCCTCGAACCGCTCCTGCCACATCTTCTGGAGCGCCTCGTGCGCCTCCACCTTTACCGCCAGGCCTAAGATCTCGTCCTCGTTGTCGGAGATCTTTTGTTTGGCCTCGCCGATCGCCACCCCCTGGGCCGTCTGTGTCTCCAGCAGCTTATCAATAGAAACCTTCATCGGCTCAAGCAGGTCCACTTTAATCTCCCTAAAGCAGCACTGGATAACCTCCTGTTGCTCCTGCGCCCACTGCATCCACGCTGCCTGGTCCCTGCCCGCCGCCATTTTGTTCTTCTTCCCTTGCACCTTCTTCGGGTCCACCACCACTTTTTTAGTCGCCCCGCTCCTGGTAAAAGCCATATACTGTCGGGGAACTATTGTACTCTCCTTCCCACAGCGGGAATCATCGAAGAAATGCCGTTGGGGGCCCTGAAAAGAGCCGAAAAGTCCGTTTTTTGCAGGAACTGCCGAATGTGCGACTTAGCTCCGCATAACCGCAACCGGAAGTCCACAAACTGTTTCCAAATCATCAATTCCATCCCTCTTCCTGGAAACTGAGGCTGAGCCAGACCCTTTGCAATTTTGGTGTTACATTTGACCCTGAAATGAGCTTCCAAACGAAGAAGTAATGTTGCTGCACTAGTAATCCGGAGGTCCAGGCTAAGGTCCTGGGGGCAATGGTTCAAATCCCACCAAGGCAGCTGGTGGAATTTGCTTTCAATTAATAAGTCTGGAATATAAAACTAGTTTCAGTAATGGTGTCCGTGACAGTTATTATTGATTGTCGTAAAAACCCATCTGGTTCACTCATGTTCTTTCGGGAACAAAACCTACCATCCTTACCAGGTCTGACTTACATGTGATTTCAAATCCACAGCAATGTGGGTTGGCTTAACTGCCTTCTGAAATGGCCTAGCAAGCGCAGCTGAAAAGCATTGAAGGATGGGTAACAAATGCTGGCCTGGTCAGTAATGATCACATCCCATGAAAGAATATATTTTAAGCATTTGCATAATCACCTACTGCCACCTCTATAACATCACCCAACTCTGCCACTGCCTTAGTTGATTTGCTGAAACCTTCGTCCACATTTTGTGACCTGTTAGGCTTGACTATTCCAACACTATCCTGGCAAACCTCACATTTTGCCTCTTTATTGAACAGGAGGTCATTGAAAACTCTGCTCATTTCCTAACTCGCACCAAGTTCTCACACCTACATTGGCTCTTGGTCCGACAAAAATTCATTAAAAAAATTCTCATCCTTGTTTTCAATTCCCTCCATACTTTGCCCCTATCTTTGTGACTCATTGGGCTGGATTCTTCCGCCCCACCCGCCGCAAGATCGCCACGGGCGAGACAAGGACAATGGAAAAGTCCCATCGACCTTGGGCGGGATTCTCCGGTCGCCAGGCGGGCGCAGCTGGAGAATCCCACCCATTGAGTCTTAAAACCCTCCAAGAACTCTGGCCTCCTCCAAATCTGACCTTTTGAGAAACCACTATTTTGATCATCCGCCATTGGTGAACGTGCTTTCAGCCACCTAGGCCCTAAACTTTGGAAAAAAAACACCCTGGACGCCTTTGCCTTGCCCTCCTCTAAGATGCTGTTTATAACCTATCTCTTTGACCAAGCTTTTGATCATCAATCTGGAAATCTCCTTGTGTAGCTCAGGTGTTAAATTTAGTTTGGTTATATTTGTGTAAAATGACTTGGTGTGTTTTAATACGTTTAAGACAGAATCTAAATGCAAAAAAACACTTTGCATATGGAACTGGAAGAATCACCTCCACTTTAGCTGAGGGGGAGGACGAGGAAGCATAATTGGCTGTGCCTACTGCTTGGCAAGGCAGACCTATGTGAAGAAGTGATTGAAAGATTTTAGTTAAAATAACGCTTATGATCTTCAATCAACAATCTTATGGTCCACTCTGCAAACACTGATTCCTTACCAATGGGATATCCTATATCCCACCTGTCTTGCCGAACAAATCAATATATTAGTTCCCAACAAAATCTTATGTTCCGTCGGCCAAACAAAATCCTCCATAAATAATTCAAAGACTATGCAACCAGCTAATTTCTTACTTCATGTGAGTCCTTGCTTAATTGTTTGACTCATTGGTGCCCGCCATTGATGGAAGTATAGGATATGTGTTGTCTACTTAGTAATCTTCTGCTTATTTAATGCGCCATCTCAGTAGGAGGAGCTGCTTTTCAGTGGTCCGGTGGCAAACACCCCAGCTCATTTGATATTGAAAGTCTCAACCGTACATTTTTCCTTCTAGACTTGACTGTTCCAAAGCTTTGCTGTCTGGCCCAGCTTTCACCATACTTAGATTTCAGCTCAATCAAAACTCTGCTCCCGTATCTTAACTCGCACTAAGTTGTGTTCACCCTGTGCTCACTGGCTCCCAGACGATCAGGGTCCCCTGGGTGGTGGGGCTCTGGGCAGGTGGTACCCTGGAACGCCAGCCTAGCATCCTGGCAATGCCTGATGGGTGTTATGGGCCAGGGTTTAGAGAACCCCAAAGTGTATCATGGAGTTCACCTGACCCACAACTTTTACTAGATTGTGGTATGGGGAGCACACGGCCCACTCTACAGGTGTGGTACAGCAGAAATGGAAAAGTATTTTTTAAAGCAAAACAATGTTTATTCTATTAATTCAAGTTAACCTTTTTAAAACATACAGTGAACATCTTAGCAACCATTAATTCAAATACAATCCCCAAAGAATACAACACTTAAGTAATCCTTAAGCTGTCCTTTTAACATTCATAAGACTTTAAAAAAAAACTTTAAACAGAAGCACATCAGGTTAAAGTCACTACTGAGAGCAGTTATTAGTTTTAAATCACCAAAGGGTCGATTTACAGTTTTTAGATTACAGAGAGAGAGACTAATACCCTTTCTGGCTGTGACTGTAGCTATCCAGCTCTGAAAACTAAACTAAAACACACCCTGCACCAAACAGCCGAAAACGAAAGTAAAAAGCTGACAGACAGCCCAGCTCCACCCACACTCTGACATCACTGATAAACACCCATTTCTTAAAGGTACATTTCTTAAACACCCATTTCTTAAAGGTACTCTCACATGACACCTCCCCCCAAGAAAAAAATAAATAAACCATCAACTTCAAGATGATTTAATTATTCACCTTTTCACTATCCTTTAAGAAATGCACACAGTAAATATACTTTTTCGTTTCAAAAAACAACACACGCAAATAGGTATAACAATATAGTCCATTTTTCTTTCTCTTCTTCCTCCAACTGGAATCCCTCTCGATTGACAGTCCCTTTGCACAAGAAGGTCTCTGCACGATCCATCCATTTCTCTATGCCTCGGCATGTCTCTTTAAAGTCAGATACTTTAGTTCAATCTGATCACAGAGTCCCTTGTAATTCTCCAACACATGAGCATTGGTTATCACAGCTTTCAGGCAGTCAAATGCCTGTTGAAAGTCTGCTGTCTACTGACAGTTGTGACGTTTCTTCAACAAGTATACAACCACACAGCAAAACATTTTCAGCAATGTTCGATCAAATCCACTCATGCCAAGAAATCACATTTTTTCCCTTTGTCTCGAGGATATCGGAAACTCCTCAAGGAAAGTGACTTAGGCTTTTTCAAATTCACTTTTGGCTAGGTTTATCACCAAACCCGCATCCTGAAGTCGATCGAATAACTCCATCAGATGTTTTAAATGTTCTTTCCATGTATGGCGGAAAATTACCAGATCGTCGATGTATACCGCACAATTGGGTAATCTAGAAAAAACGTTGTTCGTTAACCGTTGAAATGTGGCTGGGGCGTTTTTCATGCCAAATGGCATAATTTTGAATTGGTATATACCATCTGGAGTCACAAAAGCTGAAATCTCCTTCGCCCTTTTGGATAAAGGTACCTGCCAGTAACCTTTAAGTAAATCTAGTTTGGAAATAAAAGCTGATTGTCCCACTTTTCAATGCAATCCTCCAAACGTGGGATAGGATAAGAGTCCGTTCTTGTAACTGCATTAACCTTTCTATAGTCCACACACAACCGTTGGGTACCATCTGGTTTAGGTACCATCACTATGGGTGAGCTCCATTGGCTGCAACCCACTTCAATTATGCCATTTTTAAGCATACTCTCAATCTCTTTGTTAACCTGTGCCAATTTTAATGGGTTAAGTCTATATGGATGTTGTTTGATTGGAACAGCATTTCCCACATCTACACCATGTATCGCCATTTTTGTACTTCCCAATTTATCTCTACAAACTTGCCCATGTGATATCAATAACTCTTTCAGGTCAGTCCGTTTTTCCTCTGGAAGATAACTCAACAATTTATCCCAATTTTTAAGAACATCCTCATTTTCCAATTTAATTTGAAGTATGTCAAATTCCAAGTCATCTGGATTTAATTCATCACTTTGAGTTAGAATCATTGAAAGCTCCTTTTTCTCTCCTTCCCTTTCAAAGTACCTTTTAAGCATATTCACATGACACACTCGGTGAGTCTTCCTTCCATCTGGTGTTTTTACCACATAATTCATCTAATTTCCTTTCAATCTGGTAAGTTACACAAAACCCTGCTTTTAAAGGTTCGCCGACCACTGGTAACAATACTAAAACTCTATCTCCACTGGCAGAACTACGAACTTTGGATTTCTTGTCCGCTACCCGTTTCATCATATTTTGTGAAACTTTTAAATGTTGTCTAGCCAATTCACCTGCTCTATTTAATTGTTCCTTAAAATTTGACACGTAATCCAATAATGTAATTTCCAATTTCTCACTCACCAATTTTTCCTTTATCAATTTAAGTGGTCCTCTTACCTCATGACCAAAAATTAGTTCAAAAGGACTGAATTTGGTTGATTCATTAGGTGCATCCCTAATTGCAAACAGTACGAATGGAATTCCTTTATCCCAATCCTCTGGATAATCGTGACAATAAGCCCTCAATATCGTCTTTAATGTCTGATGCCACCTTTCTAACGCTTCCTGGGATTCTGGATGGTACGCAGTTGATTTAAATTGTTTTATTCCTAAGCTATCCATAACTTCTTTGAATAACTTTGAGGTAAAATTCGATCCTTGATCCGATTGTATTTCTGTGGATAGTCCATATCTGGTAAAGAATTTAGGTAACTCCTCCACAATCTTTTTAGCTGTAATATTACATACTGGAATGGCCTCTGGAAACCTAGTAGACACATCCATTATCGTCAAAAGATATTGATTCCCACTTTTCGTTTTAGGAAGCGGTCCTACACAATCAATTAGGATCCTTGTAAAAGGTTCCTCAAATGTTGGAATGGGTATTAAGAGCGCTGGTTTTATCACTGCTTGAGGTTTCCCTATCATTTCTTAAAGGTACTCTCACATGACATGGGTGCCACCCTGGCACTGTCATGGGGCCTAGGTGGCACTGCAGGCTGGCTGGAGCACTGCCAGGGAGCCAGGCTGGTGGTGTCTTGGTGGCATCTGTGTCGGGGATCGGGCTCGGGGTGCCCTGCCCTTATGAAGTGAGGTGTATTGGATTTGATGACCTCCTTATAGGTGAGTTGGGGCATTAGGGGGGTGTGGAGGCCCTGGTGGGGGGGGGGGGGGTCTAGAGATCGGGGTACAATGGACTTTTCCATTGTCCGTGTCTCGCCCATGGCGATCTTGCAGCGGGTGGGGCGGAAGAATCCAGCCCAATGAGTCACAAAAATAGGGGCAAAGTATTGTGGTATTATAGGTATTACGGATCTTATAGGCTAAAGCACCATTGGTGGAAACTGTATGCTTTCTATTGGTTAGAATGTATGATAGCTCCGCCCTGCTAGGCAGGGTGTAAGAACCCGTGCTGTCCCAGCAGCCTTCATTCTGTACCTGAGCTGCTGGGGGAAACATCTAGCTTATTAAAGCCTTCAGTTGGACTACAACCTCGCTTTAGTGGTCATTGATCGTGCATCAATTTAATAAGCTAGTTTTTTTAAGAAGAAAGGATGGAGCTCCGAATCAAGCCGGAGTGTCTGCAACTTAGCCCCCACATGGCGAACTCAGCGGCAATCTTTAAGCACTGGCTGGCGTGCTTTAAAGGGTATCTCTGGATGGCCGAAAACGCACCCAAGGGAGAGCAGAAACTGCACGTCCTGCACGTCCTGCACTCAAGGGTGAGCCCGGAGATTTACACCCTCATCGAGGAAGCAGAAGACTTTGATGCAGCAATAGAGCTGCTAAAAGGACACTATATTCGCCAGGTAAACCAGGTCTACGCCCGGGCCTTCTGGTTCCGCGGACGCCGCGCTGGAGGGATGGGCGCCGCCATTTTGTGCACCCCCATTCATGTGCGACCGATGGGAGCCGCCATCTTGGATGAACCCCCAGGACCCCAGCTCGGCTGACCACGCACTGCCCGAAGAGAACACTCAACTGCTGCGATTAGCCTCGGTGACTCTGGATCAGTCTCGGCCTCGAACACTCTCAACTGCTACGACGGCTGTATTCATCAACGGGCACGAGATGTCCTGCCTAATCGATTCTGGGAGCATGGAGAGTTTCATACACCCTGACACAGTTAGGCGCGTTCTCTCCTCACCCACCCCATTAATCAAAAAATCTCCCTGGCTTCCAGCTCACACTCAGTGGAGATAAAGGGGTTTTGTGTAGCAAACTTCACAGTCCAGGGAAGGTAGTTCAAAAATTTCCGTCTCTACGTCCTTCCCCACCTCTGCGCGGCTACACTCCTGGGTTTAGACTTCCAGTGTAACCTTCAAAGTATGATCTTCAAATTCGGCGGCTCTATATCCCCCCTTACTGTCTCCTCACCGACCAACGGTCAGTTGCTTTCATGTTTGATAATGCACAGCGGGGCAAGATAAAAAATGACAAGATCTTGCGGGGGAGGATCGAACTCTCCACCTACAACTACGAGATCTTGTATCGTCCCAGGAAGCTAAACGAGCCTCCTGATGCCCTGTCCCGCGGCACATGTGCCACCGCACAAGTGGACTGCCTCCGAGCCCTCCATGAGGACCTCTGCCACCCGGGGGTCACTCGCTTTTTCCATTTTGTCAAGACCCGCAACCTGCCCTATTCCATCGAGGAGGTCAGGACAGCCGCCAGGGACTGCCAAATCTGCGCGGAGTGCAAACCGCACTTCTACCGACCAGAGAAAGTGCACCTGATAAAGGCTTCCCGTCCCTTTGAACGCCTCAGCATGGACTTCAAAGGACCCCTCCCCTCCGCCGACCGCAACACGTACTTCCTGAACGTGATTGACGAATACTCCCGGTTCCCATTCGCCATCCCCTGCCCTGACATGACCGCAACCACCGTCATCAAGGCCCTCCATAGCATCTTTGCACTGTTCGGGTTTCCTGCTTACATACACAGCGATAGGGGGTCCTCCTTTATGAGCGACGAACTGCGTCAATTCCTGCTCAGCAAGGGCATTGCCTCGAGCAGGATGACCAGTTACAACCCCCGGGGTAACGGACAGGTAGAGAGGGAGAACGGAACGGTCTGGAAGACTGTCCTACTGGCCCTACAGTCCAGGAACCTCCCAGTCTCCCGTTGGCAAGAAGTCCTCCCAGATGCCCTCCACTCCACCCGGTCACTACTTTGTACAACCACCAATCAGACACCTCACGAATATCTCCTTGTCTTCCCTAGGAAGTCCTCCTCCGGGACCTCGCTCCCGACCTGGCTGGCAGCACCCAAACCCAACCTGCTCCGAAAACACGTGCGGGCGCACAATTCGGACCCGTTGGTCGAGAGGGTCCATCTGCTCCATGTTAACCCCAGTACGCCTACGTGGTGTACCCCGACGGCCGACAAGATACGGTCTCCCTACGGGACCTGCCGCCCGCCGGAACCCCACACACATCCCAGCCACCAGTTCCACCCTCCCCTCCACCGCAGCACCTTACAGGAGGATCGGTCCTTCCGCCGGCCCCGTCGAGGTCCCCCCACCCACCAACGCCCCCCACAGGCGCTCCCTTCCCAGGTCAACCATTTTCCCCACCAACGCCGTCTAGGGGTGCCGCAGCTGCCATGGAGATCGAAGCCACGCTCACGGAGTCACAGAAGCCCGAGCCTCCACCGGAGTCACCACCGATGCACGATCACAGAGGACGACCAGGGCCCCCGATCGACTGATTGCTTCATTTTAATTGTAAACTGTAAATATAAACCATCAAATGTACTTTGCTATCAGAATTGTAAATAGTTACTAAACACTGTACGGAGGTATTACGGTACCTCCATAACTAATTATACCATGTTGCCATGTTTTGTAGTTTCAGGCCACCACCCCCGCCGGACTCTTTTTTAACAGGGGGTGAATGTGGTATTATAGGTATTACGGTACCTGATAGGCCAAAGCACCATTAGTGGAAACTGTATGCTTTCTATTGGTTAGAATGTATGATAGCGCCGCCCTGCTAGGCAGGGTATAAGAACCCGTGCCATCCCAGCAGCCTTCATTCTGTACCTGAGCTGCTGGGGGGAACATCTAGCTTATTAAAGCCTTCAGTTGGACTACAACCTCACTTTAGTGGTCATTGATCGTGCATCAAGTATGGAGGGAATTGCTGCACTTTTAAAATTCTAATCATTGCTTCACGTTTAAAATTTTAATAATTGCCTTCAAATACCTCCGGAGATTTATCCCTCCCTATCTTTCCAGATTACCTTCTCCTGCCCTGTAATCCTTAGATCTATAGTGATTTTAATAGCTCCATCATCAGCATACCTTTTGCTGCCTAGGCCCCAAATTCTGAAATTTCCCCCTTAAACCTCTCCACCTTTCTATCATACTTTGCCCCTTTAAGACACTCCTTAAACCTATGGGTGCGATTTAACAGAAATGAAACAGAGTCCCGTGTTGAGCGCATTTAACCGGGTGTTTCCTGATGCTGAATGACCCTGCTATTAAACGGGACTCTACTTCATTTCAGTGCCCTGCAGAGGCCGCACTTAGCCCCATATCCTACACTAGCGAGTTCCGCTGGCCACTGCAGGAAGAGACTAGACCCCCTACCCCCACCCCAACCATGGCCTCCACACACCCCCAATGCCCCAACTCACCTATAAGGAGGTCATCAAACCCAATACACCTCCCTTCATAAGGGCAGGGCACCCCAAGCCCAATCCCCGACACAGATGCCACCAGGGCACCACCAGCCTGGCAGTGCCCCAGCCAGCCTGCAGTGCTACCTAGGCAGCCATGACAGTGCCAGGGTGGCACCCATCAGGCATTGCCAGGATGCTAGGCTGGCATTGGAGTGCCAGGGTACCATCTGCCCAGAGCCTGACCACCCAGGGGATCCTGATTGCCTGGGAGACACCCCAAGTACACCAGGTCCACATTGGTGGAGACCAGTGCTAAACGGCGCTTGCCCGGGGTCACCGAGGCACGGGGGTTAGATCCCGCGCCTTGGGTAACTCCCACGAGAGTATATCCAAGTGAGTCTGACTGCACACTTGAATATGCAAATCTGGATCCCAACCTCAATGGGCGGCTTCCAGATCGTGACGCCTCGCGAGATCTCGGAGGAGGGGGAGCTGAGTGCCAATCCAGACCCGTCCCATGGAGTGGCGACGGCCGCCAGCTCTCCCGAGTTCCACCCCTTTGATGAGGCCATGTCCCGCAGGCAGCACATGGGACAGGGCGGCAAGGCCCCAGAGGCTGCCCGCCAGGGGCATAGAGGGCCACGGGGCGAGGTAAGCAGCTGACTGCCTCCACCTCAGATGTGCATCTTGGGGAAACACCAAGACATAGTGGTAGAGCTAGGAGGCCAAGCACATTGAGGATCACTGAGGGGAGGGGGTGAGGAAGGGGGTTGTTGGGAGGCACTAT
Organism: Scyliorhinus torazame; assembly: GCF_047496885.1. Classification (NCBI taxonomy): domain Eukaryota; kingdom Metazoa; phylum Chordata; class Chondrichthyes; order Carcharhiniformes; family Scyliorhinidae; genus Scyliorhinus; species Scyliorhinus torazame. The sequence goes on along the minus strand of NC_092724.1, from coordinate 157,333,018 downwards.
CAGGAATGGGTATTGTATAGCACATAAAACAATTTTTTACACAACCATTATGCCCCTATCACTTTCTTCCACAATGGCGCTCACCCAGCCTCTGGAACTCTGTCTCTTCCCCTGGGTGTTTCAGATGTTGTCTGCTGCATGTGTGGTGTTGCCTCCCGCAGTGCTCAGGCACAGTGTCCGGGCAGCAAGGTGCGATTGGAATGCTAGGCAATGACTCCCACATGGTACATGACCCGCTCACCCACGGGAAACCACTTGGCATGTGTCAAGTGCTCACTTACTTACAATTGCCAATTCCCTATTAACGATAGCCTTCAGCCATGCAGCCAGAGTCCGCAGCAGTCGGTTGGGGTTATGGGTGATCGGTGGGGCAGACGGGCAGGGACAAGGGTTGTCCCTGGAATGGGGTTGGGATCCAGGGGTTGGCATGGTGGTGCCGCGAGCGATTGCCCACCCCTGCAAAGGGTCCCCCAACCCCTGCCGAGTATTGGGGTGGCAAGTCCAGCTCACCCGGGCTCTTTGCCTTTGAGCAAAGGTTGCTACTCACCTCCTCGGCCCCCCACAGAAGCCCTTCCACCAGATTCATGGTTTTCAAAAGGAGTACTAATCAGCGCCAGCGTGAGCGCTTGCTAGGGAGGCTGCTGAATGACTTGAGGCCATTGGATATGGGATTGCTCTCGTTGATTGTATGGAAATTTGATTTAAGTGGTGACAATTGGTTTCTCGCCACGCTACGGCGAGATCCCGATTTCGCCTAAGGGAGCGGGACGGTTGCATCTAAATATTTGTCACATCAATATTTCTGCTATTGAAAACCTGTAATGTAGTATATAGTTGTTGGAATTGGGTGTTAGGAATCCATCCTCAAAAGCCTTATTCTAACATGTGTAGCAGCTCAAAAGTGTAGATGTATTGTTAATCACAATCGTGGCTAAATTCAGGTTGTCTAGTTTGAAAAACTAGATTCTGAAATCCATTTATTTGATCAGAAGAGCTATTAATCAATACACAATGTTATGACTCATTTGGCAGCTTAAAAGATCAATGACTGTATAAAATTACAGAATGTTAAACAAGCTGTGGGCTTTCAAGGAAATAAGGAGATAAATCTGTGCATAAACATACCTTTAATTCAGCGTATCCAAATCTATTTTAAGATTTACTTCAGGCAACAGAAAATAGACTGATGGCAAAACCCTACTTCTGATAGATCTCATATTTGTGTCATATGTTTTAATTAAACTTGGTGGTATTACTCATGTATTTTCTAGGATTGTCTGCTGGTGCAACATATTTTCAATTACATTAAATTTTTTTCATTCACTAGAATATTCTTGTGTTGATGATTGTGAGCTGTAACCTACACCCCAATACTCGATGGTGCAAAATATTGTGCTTTGTGCAGTGTTAGGAAAACAAAGATAGTTTTAAGGGATTTATATTTGTTAAACATTAAAGATTATTGTATTGAACATTGATTAGTGTATTGAACCACAGCTAGCCAATCTGTGTGCTTAAAAGGGACTTTGTGTTAATGAGACCATAGTAGCATAAGATGTACTTTGAAATCCGTGTTAATCTTAAAATCTGTGTGTAATTGTTAAGATATTGGGCAGCACGACTTCCGGTGACGGCGGGCGGGAGGCGGCCGCACAATGGAGGGCTCCCGTTTGGGAACGGCATTTTCGGGGCTTTAAGCCCGGTCCCAGGGCCTACGGAGGCGGCATAAGCAGGGAGAAGGCACGGAGGAGGCAAGTGAAGACACAGGAGGAAAAAAAAACAAACAAAAATGTCGAGGGTGAGCAAAAAAACAGCCGGAAAAAAAACAGCTGAAGGTCCGTTGGGGAGTGGAAAGGTCACTGCGGGGTCACCAAGGAAAATGGAGGCTGGAGCACCAGGGAAGGCCGCACTGCTTACGGCTGAAGAAATAACTAAGGTGATGGCTGCGGAATTTGAAAAGCAGTTGGCGCAGCTTGCGAAATGCATGGAGACGGTGAGGAAGGAGATGAGGGAGGTTTTGAGTGTGCTGGTGGAGGAGGCGGTTTCCCCGGTGAGGACGGAGGTGGCAAGCGCAGTGGCGGGGTGCGAGAGCAAGGGGAGGCGCTGAAGGAAGTGGAGGAGACGTTATTGCAGCACGGTGATCAACTTGCCTCGATGGGGAAAGAGATGCGGAAGGTGATGGACACTAACAAGGATCTGCGAGGAAAAATGGAAGACCTGGAAAAAAGATCCAGGCGACAGAATTTGAGGATTGTGGGGCTGCCCGAAGGAGTTGAAGGACCGAAGCCGACTGAGTATTTTGCCGCGATGCTGGCAAAACTATTGGTGGAGGGGGAGGATCCCTCCCGATCTGAACTGGATCGGGCTCATCGGTCGTGGAGGCCTGTACCAAAGGCGAGTGAGCCGCCAAGGGCAGTGACTCTGTGCTTCTGTAGGTACAGGGTGAAGGAGAAGGTCCTGAGCTGGGCCAAGCAGAAGCGGGTGGTGCAGTGGGCTGGAGCTGGTATACGTGTATACCAGGACTTTACGGTGGAGCTGGCAAGGTGGCGGGCTGCCTTCAACCGGGTGAAGAGGGCACTGTACATTAGCAAGGTGCTGTGCGGCATTGTATATCCAGCAAAGCTGAGGGTGACTTACAAGCTCAGGGACTTTTATTTTGGAACGGCGGAAGCAGCGGAGGAGTTTGCGGAAACAGAAGGACTGTGGCAGAACTGACAAATTGAGGAATGGCCATGTGCCGATGTAACCTCATGACTGTATTTTCTTCTTTTTTGTATCACTGCGCGCGGGTGTAGAGACTAAAGGAGCCAATGTGGTATATAGTTGGACAAGGGAAGGGACGGGACTTTCACTCGAAATGAGGGTTCTTTGGAGTGTAAGTGGATATGCGGGGTTTGTGTGCTAAAAGGGGATCTTTGGGCTTTCCTAGGGCCGGGCAAGTGGGAAAGGGACCCGGGCGGGGGCCTCCGGTGTGTGCCGGCCAGTGAACGGGAGTGAGGTGGGGGGAGGGGCTGCGGCCATCGGAGCCTGGCAGAACAGGGTCCGAGTGGTCTAGCCGGGGTGGAAAGTTGGGGGGAAGGAACCGAGGTTGGGAGGAGGAGTTTTACAAGAGGCAGTGGACGGGAGGAGCTGGAGACCTGGGGGGGGGGGGGGGGGGGGAAGATATTGGGCAGCACAGTAGCACAAGTGGCTAGCACTGTGGCTTCACAGCACCAGGGCCCAGGTTCAATTCCCCGCTGGGTCACTGTGCGGAGTCTGCACGTTCTCCTCGTGTCTCCCACAGTACAAAGACGTGCAGGTTAGGTGGATTGGCCATGCTAAATTGCCCTTAGTGTCCAAAAAGATTAGGAGGGGTTATTGGGTTATGGAGATAGGGTGAAAGTGAGGGTTTAAGTGCGTTGGTGCAGACTCGATGGGCCGAATGGTCTCCTTCTGCACTGTATGTTCTATATTCTATAAGGGGGGAGTAACGGGGTATTGTATAATAATCCAATATTTCATGTTTAATAAATGCTTTTTCCTTGTTTCTAAAGATAATTAGCTGTCCTGTGAGTCTATTCCTCCACTTATTGTTAAAATAGTAAATGTTATGGTCTTTTGCACTAAAATTCCATTTTGGGATCTACCCATCCAGTTATAACATCAACAGGGATTGTAACAAAAGTGCTATTAAATGATTGTAATTGGACTATTGCAGTTGACTATTATTAAGTGTAAAGTTAGGGACTTCCGGTTGCGGCTATGCGAAGCTAAGCCACAGGATTCGGCAGCTCCCGCTATCACGGACTTTCGGGCTCGTTAGAGGAGCCCCAACGGAATTTTTTTCGAAGACAACCCGTGGGGAAGGGAAGAGAGAGGTCCCCCTCCAGCTTTTATGGACCGGACCAGAAGTGAAACGGCCAAAAAAGCGGCATTGGAAGCAGCGGGAGAAGCGAGGGAAGAAAAGCAAAATGGCGGCGGACGGGGACAAAGCGGAGTGCGAGTCGGAGCTGCAGGAGTTCATCAAACGCTGCTTCGAGGAGCTGCAGAAGGAGATGCTGGCGCCTATGCTGTCGGCAATTGAAGGACTAGGGATGACCCAGAAGGCCCATGAGGTAAAGATCCAGGAGGTACAGAAAAGAGTCGGTGAGAATGAGGACGAGATCTTGGGCCTGGCGGTGAGAGTGGAGCAGCACGAGGCGCTGCACAAGAGGTGGGCGGGAAGACTCGAAGGCCTGGAGAACAGGTCGAGGAGAAAGAACCTGCGGATCCTGGGTCTCCCTGAAGGAGTGGAGGGGGCCGATGCCGGGGCATACGCGAGCACGATGCTCGGGGCGATGATGGGCGCGGAGGCCCCTTCGAGGTCGCTGGAGCTGGATGGGGCACACCGGGTGCTGGCAAGGAGGCCCAAGGCAAATGAGCCTCCAAGGGCGATGGTGGTGAGATTTCACCGGTTCACGGACAGAGAGAGGGTCCTGAAATGGGCCAAGAAGGAGCGGAGCAGTAAGTGGGACAATGCAGAGATCCGAATATACCCGGACTGGAGTACGGAGGTTGCAAAGCGGAGAGCGGGTTTCAACCGGGCCAAGGCGGTGTTGCACCGGAAAGGAGTGAGATTTGGAATGCTGCAGCCAGCGCGACTGTGGGTCACATACTATTATTTCGAAACGCCTGAAGAGGCGTGGACCTTCATACAAACTGAAAAGGTGGATTCAAACTGAGAGTTTGTGAGGGTGGGGGGGATGTTTGAGGTTTGATGTGTGATGGTTGTTGTATATAGGGGGTCAATCACGCGCAGGAAATGTTACATGGGCTGGGGGAGAGAGACAAGGCCGCGACAGGAGCTGCGCCAGAGGGAGCGGGGTAGGCTTTGGAAAGCGCGGGGTTTTTCCCACACGAGGGAAGAAAGGCGGGAAGGGGAATGGAGGAACGCATACTGATTGGGACACTCCCACACGGGGAGGTCAATGGGACGGCGGGGGAAGCCGGGGTCAGCAGGTGTCAGCTGACTTACGGGAGTGATATGGGGGAGCAAAAAAGCTAGACAGGGGTCTAGCGGGGGGTGGGGGGGGGGGGGGGGGGGGAGGTTGCTGCTGCACTGACCGAAAGGGAATGGGACACAGAAGAGGTGGTCGGGGCGGGGGTCCCTCAGCTGGGGGACTGGAGGGTGAGGGTGGCGCGGACACGGGACTGGCCTAGAAAAGGAGATGGCTAGTCGGCGGGGAGTGGTGGGGGGGGGGGGTGAGAGCCCCTCCAATCCGGCTGATAACGTGGAACGTGAGGGGCCTGAATGGGCCGGTGAAGAGGGCCCGAGTGTTCGCGCACTTAAAGGGACTAAAGGCAGACGTCGTCATGCTCCAAGAAGGTGGCGGACCAGGTCAGGTTAAGAAAGGGATGGGTAGGACAGGTATTCCATTCGGGACTGGACGCGAAGAATAGAGGGGTGGCAATATTGGTGCGGTAGCGGGTGTCATTTGAGGCCAAGACTATCGTAGTGGATAATGGAGGGCGATATGTGATGGTGAGCAGCAGGTTGCAGGGGACGTGGGTGGTGTTGGTAAATGTATACGTCCCGAACTGGGTGATGCTGGATTCATGAAGCGCATGTTGGGGCGCATTCCGGACCTGGAGGTAGGAGGCCTGATAATGGGTGGGGACTTCAACACAGTGTTGGACCCAGCACTGGACCGCTCCAGATCAAGGACTGGAAAGAGGCCGGCGGCGGCCAAGGTGCTTAGGGGGTTTATGGATCAGATGGGGGGAGTGGACCCATGGAGGTTTGCTAGGCCGCAGGCCAGGGAATTTTCTTCTTTCTCCCACGTGCACAAGGCCTACTCCCGGATAGATTTCTTTGTTCTGGGCAGGGCGCTCATCCCGAGGGTGGAGGGGACGGAGTATTCGGCCATAGCCGTTTCGGATCACGCCCCGCACTGGGTGGAACTGGAGCTGGGAGAGGAGACGGACCAACGCCCGTTGTGGCGGCTGGATGCGGGACTGCTGGCAAATGAGGTGGTGTGTGGGAAGGTGAGGGGTGCATCGAAAGGTACCTGGAGGCCAACGACAACGGGGAGGTGGGGGTGGTATGGGAGGCGCTGAAGGCGGTGATCAGGGGAGAGCTAATCTCCATCAGGGCTCACAGGGAGAAGACAGAGGGCATGGAAAGGGAGAGGTTAGTGGGGGAGATTTTAAGAGTGGACAGGAGATACGCAGAGGCCCCAGAGGAGAGATTACTTGGGGAAAGACGACGGCTCCAGACGGAGTTTGACCTGTTGACCACAGGGAAGGCAGAGGCACAGTGGAGGAAGGCGCAGGGGGCGACCTACGAGTATGGGGAAAAGGCTAGTCGGATGCTGGCACACCAGCTCCGTAAGAGGATGGCAGCGAGGGAAATAGGGGGAGTCAAGGATGGAGGGGGAGCCACAGTGCGGAGTGCGACAAAAATAAACGAGGCATTCAAGGCCTTCTATGAGGAGCTGTACAGATCCCAGCCCCCAGCGGGGGAAGAGGGGATGAGATGATTCCTAGACCAACTGAGATTCCCGAGGGTGGAGGAGCAAGAGGTGGCTGGTTTGGGGGCACCAATTGGGTTGGAGGAGCTGAGCAAGGGTTTGGGGAGCATGCAGGCGGGGAAGGCCCCGGGACCGGACGGGTTCCCGGTGGAGTTCTACAGGAAGTACGTAGACCTGTTGGTCCCGCTACTAGTGAGGACCTTTAATGAGGCAAGAGAGGAGGGGACCCTGCCCCCGACAATGTCGGAAGCGACGATTTCTTTGATCCTAAAGCGGGACCCTGCCCCCGACAATGTCGGAAGCGACGATTTCTTTGATCCTAAAGCGGGACAAGGACCCACTGCAATGTGGATCGTACAGGCCGTTCTCGCTCCTCAATGTGGATGCTAAGTTGTTGGCAAAAGTGCTGGCCACGAGGATCGAGGACTGTGTCCCGGGGTGATCCACGAGGACCAGACGGGATTCGTAAAGGGCAGGCAATTAAACACCAATGTGCGTCGGCTCTTAAACGTGATAATGATGCCATCGGAGGAGGGAGAGGCGGAGATAGTGGCAGCTATGGATGCGGAGAAGGCCTTTGACCGAGTAGAGTGGGAGTACCTCTGGGAGGTGCTGCGTAGGTTTGGGTTCGGGGGAGGGTTTATCAGTTGGGTTAAGCCCCTTTACAGAGCCCCGGTGGCGAGTGTAGTGACGAACTGGCGGAGGTCGGAGTACTTTCGGCTGTACCGAGGGACGAGGCAGGGGTGCCCCCTGTCCCCCCTGTTGTTTGCATTGGCGATCGAACCCTTGGCCATGTCATTGAGGGAGTCTAGGAAATGGAGGGGGGTGGTCCGAGGGGGAGAAGAGCATCGGGTGCCGCTTTATGCGGATGACCTGTTGCTGTATGTGGCGGATCCAATGGAGGGGATGGTGGAGGTCATGCAGACTCTAAGGGAGTTTGGGGAGTTTTCGAGCTATAAGCTCAATGTAGGGAAGAGTGAGCTCTTTTTACTACAGGCAGGGGACCAAGAAAGAGGGATAGGGGAGCTACCACTGAGAAGGGCGGAGGGGAGCTTTCGGTACCTGGGGATCCAGATAGCCAGGAGTTGGGGGGCCCTACATAAACTGAATCTGACGAGGTTGGTGGAGCAAATGGAGGAGGACTTCAAAAGATGGGACATGTTACCGCTCTCGCTAGCGGGTAGAGTGCAGTCGGTCAAAATGGTGGTCCTTCCGAGGTTTCTGTTTGTGTTTCAGTGCCTTCCCATCGTGATCACCAAGGCCTTTTTTAAGAGAGTAGGTAGGAGTATTATGGGGTTTGTGTGGGTTAATAGGACCCCGAGGGTAAGGAGAGGGTTCCTGGAACGCAGTAGGGACCGAGGAGGGTTGGTGCTGCCAAACCTAGGGAGCTACTACTGGGCAGCAAATGTGGCGATGATCCGCAAGTGGGTGATGGAGGAAGAGGGGGCGTCATGGAAGAGGATGGAGATGGCGTCCTGTAAAGAAACGAGCCTGGGGGCGTTGGTAACGGCACCGCTGCCGCTCTCGCCGACAAGGTACACCACGAGCCCGGTGGTGGCGGCAACGCTAAGGATCTGGGGCCAGTGGAGACGGCACAGGGGTGAAATGGGAGCCTCGGTGTGGTCCCTGATCAGGGGTAACCACCGGTTTGTCCCGGGGAGGATGGACGGGGGGTTTCAGAGCTGGCATCGGGCGGTGATTAGAAGAATGGGGGACCTGTTCATTGACGGAACGTTTGCGAGCCTAGGGGCACTGGAGGAGAAGTTTGAGATGCTTTTAGATATATGCAGGTGAGGGCGTTTGGGAGGCGACAGGTGAGGGAATTCCGGTTGCTCCCGGCACAAGAAATTCAGGACAGGGTGATCTCGGGTGTATGGGTCGGGGAGGGCAAGGTGTCGGCAATATACCAGGAGATGAAAGAAGAGGGGGAAGCGCTGATAGAGGAGCTGAAGGGTAAATGGGAGGAGGAGCTGGGGGAGGAGATCGAGGAAGGTCTGTGGGCTGATGCCCTAGGTAGGGTTAATTCCTCCTCCTCCTGTGCCAGGCTCAGCCTGATACAATTTAAGGTGGTTCACAGAGCGCACTTGACGGGGGCGAGGTTGAGTAGGTTTTTTGGGGTAGAGGACAGATGTAGAAGGTGCTCAGGGAGTCCGGCGAACCATGTCCATATGTTTTGGTCATGCCCGGCACTGGAGGGGTTCTGGAGAGGAGTGGAGGGAACAATATCTCAGGTGGTGAAAGTCCGGGTCAAGCCAAGCTGGGGGCTAGCAATATTTGGAGTAGTGGACGAGCCGCGAGTGCAGGAGGCGAAAGAGGCCGACATTCTGGCCTTTGCGTCCCTAGTAGCCCGGCGAAGGATCTTGCTAATGTGGAAGGAGGCGAAGCCCCCCAGCGTGGAGACCTGGATAAACGACATGGCTGGGTTCATAAAGCTGGAGAGGATTAAGTTTGCCTTGAGAGGGTCTGCGCAGGGGTTCTACAGGCGGTGGCAACCGTTCCGAGACTATCTCGCGGAGCGTTAGAGGAAGGTCGGTCAGCAGCAGCAGCAGCCTAGGGGGGGACGGACGTCCTGGGAGGAGGAGGAGGGGGGTGGGGGGGGGGGGGGGGGGGGGGGGAGGTGGTGGTGGGGGGTGGGGGGGCTTGTCTGGGAGGGTGGATGAGCAAGAGATAACATGAAGGATTGGGGAAACTGGCACGTGCGGGAGAGAGCCAGTGTACAAAGCTATGTAACATATCATTTTACCATGTATATATCTTGCTCTGTGCGATTTCCTGTTATTTTGTTACGGCGGGGGGGGGGGGGGGTTTATTGTTTGTAAGGGTGAAAAATTGTGTTAAAAAGCTTTAATAAATATATATTTTTTTAAAGTGTAAAGTTAGGCAGGTTCAACACATGTAGCAAAGTACTTTTGAAGCACAATTGCTGACCTAAGGAGAAAAATAAAAGTTGAGCTAACTGAAATTTGGGGGACTTAGTGCACAGAATAAATGTACAAAATAGGTTTTCCATTCCATGTGTAACAAAATGGCAATGTAAATGTGTTTCTGATTTAGCTACATTATAGTACAGGGACAATTTTTTTCCCCCTTACAGAAATGTTAGATGCTTAGAAAGTTGTCACCAAGTTAGCCTGAAAATAAATACTAAAGAGTTTATTAACTATGATGATTAGACCATTTGGAAAGTATTCCTGAAATGTCAATATAGCTAACTTCTTAGATAAGTTAGAAACTTTTTTCTTACTTGTTGATGAGTTGTTGCATTCAATGATTATTTCTTGAGAATAATTATTTTTAAATCTCTGGATTTATGATTGTTCTTCATTCTTCAGCATATGGACATGTATTATGAGTAGGGTTAAGCCAGAATCGCACTAAACCAAAATAACAGATTAACTCACTCTGAGGGGAATCTTCCTCAAACATAGTAAGGACAGAAAAAATCCTACCAACCCCTCTCCTCCACCCCACTTCCCCTCATCCTGCTCTGGCTCTGCTCATCCTCCCATCAAGGATACATTTGGATAAGGAGGCTGTGCACAAATCCCAAACTCAACATTCAGCATAACATGATATAAACTTATTAAATCAGGATAACCAATGTTGTAGGACATCACACCCAAGCAAGAAAATATATGGACAACAAGCAAATATATTGATAACGTCAATGGACAACACATAATTATCAGGGAGCAAAGCGTACGATGACAACTGAAATGAAAGGCCATTATCAGGATAAAGACTTCTCCACTGCCGCACAAAGAAAATAGATCAAGGATAAAGCAAGATCAAAAATGATGAGCAATCTTCAGGATCTTCCACAGATTCCAATGATCGAAGCAAGAAATCTCATTGCTTCCGATATGTCGTCTTACCTGAACCCAGGTGGTCAACAACCTAGGCCCAACAGGGAGGGATGACCCAGGCGCTCAGCCATGTCCAACCCCTCTCGACTGACATCAGCAACAGGACAACAAGGCCAGGGGTCAGGAGGCCAATTCCACCCTGGGCAGGATTTAATGTGCTCCATGGACTATGCTGTCTCTGTAACAAGAACCTCCTCGTGCGCCTCCAATGCTTCCACGAAAGGGCTTCGCAACTCTTGAAATTGGACTTTGATGACCTGCACTGCAGAGCCGAGACATTCATCCGTTGGTATACACCGCACCATCAGGACAGGAGACCTCCTAAAAGTAGCTGCGTCACTGAAGACAAGGCCCCACCCCAACTCCTTCGAGCCGGCATGGATCAATGACGATTTAAGCATTTTGTCTTGACTCAATAATACCAAAACACTGACCAACAAATTCTTGGAACATTGTAAAAACTGCGCAAACCAAGAAAAGCCAGAAAAGTAATATGCTCACCGATTTTTTAAAAACGTTAAAAGATGAGCAGGGCCGGAGCTCATGAAAATGCAGCCGCTCCAGTGCTCGTGTCATGTGATCCCCAGGAATTTTTTTAATGAAGCGAATGGTTAGGATCTGAAATGCACTGCTTCAGAATGTGGCGGAGGCAGAGAATATCATGGGCGGGATTCTCCACTCCCACGCCGAAGTGGCCGCGCCGTCGTGTACGCCGTCGAGGTTCACGACGGCGCGGAACGGCCCCGGTCCCGACCGATTCAGGCCCTCACAATGGGCCAGGATCGGGGCCGCGTCATCTACACGCGCCAGGCCTTGTCGCCCACGTAAAAGCGGCGCCGCATAGATGACGCGGCCGGCGCCGCATAACGGGCGTCATCCGCGCATGCGCGGGTTGGCCGGCGCCAACCCGCGCATGCGTGGTTGTCGTCCTCTCTAAATCCGCCCCGCAAGAAGATGGGGGACGGATCTTGCGGGGCCGCGGAAGGAAGGAGGTCCTCCTTCAGAGAGGACGGCCTGACGATCGGTGGGCACTGATCGCGGGCCACCCCACATTCCAGGTGAAGCCCAGTGCAGGATCCCCCCTCGCCCCCCCACAGGCCGCCCCCACAGCGTTCACGCACCGCCCACGACTGCAGCGACCAGGTGTGGACGGCGCCAGGGGGAACCTGCCGTTTTGGCCTGGCCGCTCGGCCCATCCGGGCCTCAGAATAGCGGGGGTGCCGGAGAATCGTCATTTTGGGTGTCTCCGGCGATTCTCCGGCCTGCGGCCCGCGAAACTCGACCGGGCCGTTCCCGCCGCTTGGGAGAATCGCGGGAGGGCGTCGGACCGGCGTCCCCGGAAATTTTGGTAGCCCAGGCGATTCTCCCAACCGGCGTGGGAGTGGAGAATCGCGCCCCATGGCTTTCAAAAGGGAATTGGAGAAATTCCTGAAGAGAATAAAACTGCCAGGCAATTAGGAAAGGGCCGGGGAGCAGAGTTGATCTGACAGGCAGTGGGCATGAACAGAAGGAGCCGAATAACATCCTTCTGCACTGCAACCATTCTTTGATTCTATTCATCTATAATGTTCTATGGGTCACATTCTAATGACTCACAGAATTGGCAAAGCATCAGTATTTCAAATTGCTCAAGCTAAGATTTTAAAATATCTAAATTTCAGGCAATTGAATGTCTAATCCTAGTAAGGTAGAGTCTGGTACACAACATAAGAATAAAATGTAAAGAGAACAATGGTTTATTTCAGGCATCTAGTTCCTTTAGACAAATGTTAATATATTTATATTCTGAATTCTCAAGCTTATGGATAGTTTTATTCTTGTATCATTCTAATGTTTAATCCAATTTCATCTATGGATTATGAAATGAAGCACTAGTTTCTCTACGATCAGGAGTGTTACTATGTGATTCTAAAGATAATTTATTGTGACAACCAAATAACGAGAAAATTAGCATAAGTGATATTTATACTCTTGTGTATTCATTTTTTAATGTTCTAAATTTCTTTAACCTATTAGAACATTTTGCACTGCATGAATATCACAGATAGTTTTGTAAATGTTGCATGGTAGAAGCTACTTTAAAATTCAGTGGTTCAAATGGTGAGGTAGCCATCTGTTCTCAGTTGTCATATTTAGAAAGTCTAGAGAGAGATAGTACAATAACACAGGTATTAAACAATACCTGAATAATTCTTCTTTGAATATAAGATTGGAAGATGATATATGTCGACTTGCTTTTAAATCTGATTTATAAAAAATAGAATGCAGTTTGGCAATTCTCCAAGATTACACAATTAAGGGTAATGTAAACAGCCAAAACATTTTTTTTTCTTTTTATCAATTTAGAGTACCCAATTATTTTTTTCCAATTAAGGGGCAATTTAGTGTGACCAATCCACCTAGACTGCACATCTTTGGGTTGTGGGGGCGAAACCCACACAAACACTGGGAGAACGTGCAAACTCCACACGGACAGTGACCCAGAGCTGGGATCGAACCTGGGACCTCGACGCTGTGAGGCAGCAGGACTAACCCACTGCGTCACCGTGCTGCCTTTAAACAGCCAAAATAACTGGTCATGGTAGCGCTCAAACAAATAATTATATATAAAAAGCACTCGGGACAAAGATGTTTGTCGTATGAATGAATCACACCTTGTAGATTTTCTCTCACGTTATTTATCCTCTTCAACCTTTCTTCCAAGTATACCAATTCGTGAAAACTGCCTGAAGACTTTTAAAAAAACTCTTCTCTATCCTTCGCACGATGACCATCTCAACTTGTCAGAAGATATGTACCTTCTATAGTCTTGAGGCAAATCCTCTATAAGACTGACTGTAGTTGGTTTATTCATCTAGAGATGAACAAGTAACTTACTTCCAACTTCTACAAGACCCACAGAGGAAACCCGGTTACCAAATAGTGGGAAATATAGAGGAGCAAATTTGCAGGGTAATTACAAAGAAGTGAAACAAAGTGGGCAGCATGGTAGCACGGTGGTTAGCACAGTTGCTTCATAGCTCCAGGGTCCCAGGTTCGATTACCGGCTTGGGTCACTGTCTGTGCGGAGTCTGCACATTCTCCCCGTGTCTGCGTGGGTTTCCTCCGGGTGCTCCAGTTTCCTCCCACAGTCCAAAGATGTGCAGACTAGGTGGATTGGCCATGATAAATTGCCCTTAGTGTCCAAAAAGTGGGGTAATTGGGTTACAGGGATAGGGTGGAGATGTGGGCTTAAGTAGGGTGCTCTCTCCAAGAGCCAGTACAGACTCGATGGGCTGAATGGCCTCCTTCGGCACTGTAAATTGTATGATTCTATGATTCTAAAACATAAAGGGCGGGATTCTCTGATCCTGAGGCTAAGTGTTGACGTCGTCGGAAACGCCAACGCGTTTCTCGACGGCGTCAACACGGCCCCAGGATCATCAATTCTAGCCCCTACAGGGGGCCAGCAGGGCGCTGGAGCGGTTCATGCCGCTCCAGCTGCTGATCCCGCGCATGCGCAGTCCCACCGGAGCGATTTCCGCGCATGCCCAGTGTCTCCCTTGTCCGCGCTCTGCGGAGAATCGCGTCCCGGCGTCGGCGATAAAAAGGAAAATAGGATGCAAAGAGAGGATATGAGAAGAGAGTGGCAGTTAACATAGAAGAAACTCAAAATATCTTCGATATGCATAGGAATAGTAAAAAAAAAGATGAAAATCGCTTATTGTCACAAGTAGGCTTCAAATGAAGTTACTGTAAAAAGCCCCTAGTCGCCACATTCTGGCGCCTGTTCGGGGAGGCTGTTACGGGAAGGGTAGGAAGAGGAGTGTGGGGCAGATTACGGACCAAAACGGGGATCTACACATGGAGGCAGAGACCATGGTTGAGGTACTAAATGGGTACTTCACAACTGCCTTAATCAAGGAAGAAGGTGCTGTCAAAAACATAGTGAATGAGGAGGTAGTTAAGATAGTGAATATGTAAAAAATGATAAAGAGGAGGTTTTAAAAAGGCTGGCTCTACTTAAAGTTGCTAATTTTCCAGGGTCAGGCACGATGTATCTGAAAATATTGAGGTAAGGGTGGAAATTGGATAGGTATTGATCATAATCATCTAATACGCCTTAGATAAAGGGGTGGTGCCAGAGTAAGGGAGAGTTGCAATTATTAACACCCTTGATCAAAAAAGGGCACAAAAATATACCCAGCAACTATACATCAGTCAATTTAGCCTTGGTGGTAGGAAATTGTTTAGAAATTATAATCCAAAATTTACCAGTGTCTTGGAAAAGCTTGGATTAATTCAGGAAAGCCAGCATGGATTTAAGGAAAAAGATGTCCAATTAACTTGATTGAGTTTTCATCATGAGGTAACTTTGTTTTTACAAAGGAAGAGGATGCTCCCAGGCCGAAGTGAGAGACGAAGCAACTAGTACATTTGAGGAATTTAAAATTGAGAGGGAAAGGTGTTAGGTGTCCTTACTTAAAATTGATATAGTACCAGGACCGGATGAGATGCCTCAAAGGATATTGAGGAAGGTGAGAGTGGAAATTGCATAGTAACTGGTGATAATCTTCTAGTCTTCCTTCGACTCTGGGGTGGTGCTGGAGAACTGGACAATTGCAAATTTTACAATCTTGTTCAAAAAGGGATGCAAGGATAATGTCAGCAACTCCAGCCCATA
This sequence comes from Scyliorhinus torazame, assembly GCF_047496885.1. Lineage (NCBI taxonomy): Eukaryota > Metazoa > Chordata > Chondrichthyes > Carcharhiniformes > Scyliorhinidae > Scyliorhinus > Scyliorhinus torazame. The sequence continues at coordinate 157,318,001 of NC_092724.1, read as the reverse complement.
CAGTTTGATTTCAGTAGTAGGAAAACTTCTGGAAATAATAGTTCGGTGCAAAGTCAATAGTCACTCAGAAAGGCACAGGATGATTAAGGAAAGCCCGCATGAATTAATTAAGGGAAAATCATGGGCTGGATTCTCCACCCTGCCACGCCACTTTTCAGCCTCGACCCACCGGTGGGATTCTCCATAACGCCAGCCAGTCAATGGGGTTCCCATTGTGGGGCAGCCCCACGCCGTCGGGGAACCCCCGGGCGCCGGCATAAAGGAGAATCCTGACAGCGGAGAATCCCGCTCCATGTTTCTGTTTGAAAATCTTTTTATTTGAATTTTTTCATTTTTTATAAACAAAACAACACACCCTTAAAACTGGTACAGTACAGTAAAATCAATTCACCATATATATGTATAAAAAAAACATACTTGGATCATCTAACCTGGCATTCTTACATAAAAACAAGTAAGGATGGATAGAAAAAGACGAATGCTATAAAGAAATGGAACAGGTACACAGCTTTGAGTACACTATGTTAGAGACAATGTTGCATCCTCTACACAAAGCCCTGTAGGAATAAATCTGACATTGCAGAACCGGTATATTTAAGATAGAGGTCCCATACCTTTTGGAATGAGTCCGATTTAGATCAAAATATACAAGTTAGAAATTCCACTGGGATACACTCCATAATAATCTTGTGCCAATCTGTACAGAAGGTGACATATCAATCCAAGATCATAAAATATTTTTCTGAGCTGCAAATGTTCGAATATTATACAACCGTTTCTCATTGACATCAATTATCCGTTTATCTGGGAGCCCCAGAATCAAAAACACAGGTTCCATCTCCAAGGTCGTATCAACTATATTTTCCAGCTCTTTACGTATGCCCCACCATTGGCTTTCAATTTTGACACAGGACCTGATATCAGATACCAGAGATGAGTATATTTCCCTATTACCAATTTACACATATGGCACAGTGGGGGAGGCAGTGGCGTAGTGGTATTGTCACTCGACTGGTGATCCTGAGACCCAGGGTTCGAATCCTGCCATGGCAGATGGTGGAAATTGAATCCAATAAATTTCTGGAATTAAAAGTCTAATGATAACCATGAATCGATTGTCGTAAAACCCCATCTGGTGCACTAATACCCTTAAGGGAAGGAAATCAGCCATCCTCACCTGTGTGGACACAATGTGGTTTAAATGCCCTCTGAAATGCTCAACAAGCCATTCAGTTGTACAAAACCACAGAAAGTCAATAAAAAAGAAAAGAAACCAACGGACCACCCAACATGGCCCTGTTGACTCTGCAAAGTCATACTCACAAAATCATACCATACAGATAACGTCCCAGACACCATTATCACCATTCGTGGGTATGTCCTGTCCAATCGGCAGGACAGACCCAAAAGAGGTGGTGGCACTGGTATACAGCCTGGGATACCTCAACATTGACTCTGGACCCCCATGAAGTCATGAGCTTCAGGTCAAACATGGGAACGACCTGATGATTACCATGTACCGTCCACCATCCACTGATGGCAAGGGCACAGAATGTACTCTGGGTGTCCATCACCAAGAGTGGCTCAGTAGCACCAATACTGACCACGCTGGCTGAGTCCTAAAGGACATAGCTACTAGACTGGGTCTGCAATAGTTGGTGAGAGAACCAACAAGAGGGAAAAACATACTTGGCCTCATCCTCACCAATCTTCCTTTTACAGATGCATCTCTCCATGACAGTATCTGTAGGAGTGACCACCGCACAATCCTTGTGAAGACCAAGTCCCTCCCATCTTCACATTGAGGATACCCTCCAACATGTTGTGTGGCACTACCATTGTGCTAAATAGGGTAGATTCAGTACACATCTACCAACTCAAGACTGGGCATCCTTGAGGCTGTGGGCCATCAGCAGGAGTAGAATTGTACTCAGTAGAAGTGTACATGGACTTCCAAAAGGCATTTGATAAAGTGTCACATAGGTAGCCTTGTCAGGAAATTCAAAGCCCAATGAATAAAAGGGATAGTAATAGAATGGATACAAGTTTGCTGTGACCCAGCCAAATAGTAATATAGTAGAATTAATGTCAGCTGTAGCTCAGTTGGCAGTACTCTTGCCTCCTCTAAATCACAAAGTTCTGGGTTCAAGTACCACTCCAGGGCTTGAGCACAAAAGTAATCAAAACTGACCATCAAGTGCAGTATTAAGGGAGGATTGTACTAATGAAGATGCTGTCTTTTGGATGAGATGTTAAACTGAGGTCCCATCTGTCTGCTCAGGTGAATGTAAAAAATCCGACGGCATTATTTCAAAATGTGGAGATGCCGGCATTGGACTTGGGGTGAGCACAGTAAGAAGTCTTACAACACCAGGTTAAAGTCCAACAGGTTTGTTTCAAATCACTAGCTTTCGGAGCACTGCTCCTTCCTCAGGGGATGAGAGACTTCCTCCTTCATTCACCTGAGGAAGGAGCAGTGTTCCGAAAGCTAGTGATTTGAAACAAACCTGTTGGACTTCAACCTGGTGTTCTTACTATTATTTCAAAAAGCAGCAGGGGAGTTACCTGTGGTATCCTGGTCAATATTTATCCCTCAGTCAATATTGTGAAAATAGGTTATCTGGTCATTATCACCTTGCAGTTTGTGGGAGTTTGCTGTTTGCAAATTGGCTCCCACATTTCCTGTATTACAACAGTATCAACACTTCAAAAAGTACTTTGTTGATTTTAAAACACTATGAGCCATCTGGTGGTTGTGAAAAGTGGTATAAAAATGCAAGACTCCTTTTAGCTATTTTTCAGACTGGACGAGTCGAAGAATGTATACAGTAGGGTTCACTGGGGTCAATACTGGAACCACTGTTTTTCTTGATACATATTGATTACCTAAATTTGAGTGTACAGGATGCAATCTCAAACTTTGATGACAAAAAGCTTGGAGATATTGTGAACTCTGAGTGGATAGTGATGGTCATCAAGAGGACATAGGCAGGCTGATGGTGGCAGATACAATTTAATGCAGAAAAGTGTGAAGTGATACATTTTGTTTGGAAGAACAAGGAGGCACTACAAAATATAGGATACCATTCTAAAGGGGTTGCAAGAACAGAGATCTGAAGATATTGTGCATAAATCATTGAAGGTGGCAGAATAGGTTGAGAGAGTTGTTAAAAAGGCTACAGAATCCTCGGCTTTTTAAGTGAGGCACAGAGTACAAAAGCAGTTATGATGAACCTTTATTAAAAACTGGCTCAGCCTCAACTGGAGTATGGAGTCTAATTCTAGGCACCACACTTTAAGAATAATGTGAAGGCTTTAGAAAAGGCACAAAATAATGAATATGAAAATTAATATGAGAATGGTTCTGGGGATGAGAGACTTCATTTGTGTGGACCACTGAGGTTGTTCACCTTACAAAAAGGAAGGTTGAGAGGAGATTTGATAGATGTGTTCAAAATTATGATGGCTCAATGGAATAGACAGAAAGGAACTGTTCCCATTGGTGGAAGGCCAAGACCCAAATGATACGAATATACGATGAATGGGAAAAGAAGCAACGGATAAATTAGGAAAAAAATTAATACGCAGCAAGTAGATGAATAATGCTTTGCCTGAGGGCGTGGTGAAAGCAGATTCAATTCTGACTTTCAAGAAGGAATTGAATAGACATCTGAAGAGAAAAATGCACAGTGCTACAGGGAAAGGACGGTGGAGTGCGACCAGCTGAGTTGTTCTTGCAGAGTGCCAGCATGGACATGATAGACTGAATGGCCTCCTTCCATGCTGTAACAATTCTATGCTTCGATGAAATCTGACCTAGGAACATCAATACGATCACCATAATTTTGGCAGAAAAATCATGGAAACACCATAAAAATGACAGGGCTTTAATTTTAAAAGGGCCTTTCGTGACCTCTGGACATCCAGAGTGCTTTACAGCCAGTGAAGCACTTTTGAAGTGTATATATTGTAATGTAGGAAATGTCAAGTCATGTCAGACTGTGGCTGAGCCTGATTGCTGTAGGCATCCTGCTCAGACAGACAACGCAAACCGTCTCCAACTTCAGCTTTCTGGATTCCGCGCTGTCCTGCATCCAGGACACGAGAATGAAAATCTAGGCTGACACTCCAGTGCAGTATTGAGGGAGTGCTGCGCTGCTGGAGGTGTCATCTTTCAGGTGACATGTTAAACCAAAGCTCCAACTGCCCTCTCAAGTGGACGTTGAAGATCCCATGATACTATTTCAAAGAAAAGAAGGGGAGTTATCTCCCAGTAGCCTGGCCAATATTTATCCTTCAATTAACATCACAAAAGCAGATTCTCTGGTCGTTATAATGTTGTTGTTTGTAGGATTTTACTGTGTGAAAATGAGCTGCCTTGTTCCCTACATTATAACAGTGTCTCCATTTCAAAATGTACTTCCTTGGCTGGAATAAAAACTCAGCATCTACAAATTAATTTTAGCAAATTGCTCACCGCTTCAGTTTTATTCTGATATATTCTCAATTTGAACCAGCAAGTGATCAAGAACAGTAAAAATGTTCAAAAATACATGTCAATGTGACAGATATGATTTTTCAGTTCAACACATTTGTTTGTGCTGCCACTGAATTTTTATCCCAGAAGCATTTTAAAACTGTATTGCAATGTAAGTGGAAAGGACACTGAGCCCATTAGTTCCTCAATGTACAGAAAAATACAGCCCATATAAAGAGTCTGGGGAGAAACTGCAATAAAGAACATATTTGCCTGTTACAATTCACAACTAAATTATGTTTTGCCAGTATTAAAGTGCAATATTTTTCGAAGAACAGTGCCCTTCAATGACTCGTAATCATAATTTTCAGTCTGTAGGAAGGAACAAAAGTAACTAATCGATTTAAAATAAAGCAAGGTTAAAGCTGGACTTGATTCCATTTTCTATTTGAAGGAAGAAGTTGTAAACATTTCACTATTGTGTTGAACTTCAATTTTACACAGGATTGATGTAATAACTCATCTCAGAATTTGAAGTTGTAGCTATTTAAGTGGAAGGAGATCCATGAAGCCAAATATGCATTATGCAACTGATCCTGTTGAGGCTTTTTCCCAACCCTTTTAATTAATTTGCATGATGAAAAAATTCTATCGACTTCCGGGTGCGGCGATGACCAGCTGAGTCGCACGTTTCGGCAGCTCCCTGTGAAACGGACTTTTGGGCTCTTGATAGGAGCCCCAACGGCAATTTTGACGGCTAAAAACACTGTGCGGTAAACCAGAAGGGAATCCCCCCTGGATACGGATGGAAAAAGGAGGAGAGAGTGGCCAGATTGCAGTGGATCCTTTAGAACAGCGGCAAGGAAGGCAAGCAAAAACCAAGATGGCGTCGGAAGGTGGCAGTTTAACATGGGGCCCTGAACAACAAGAGTTCTTGAAATGCTGTGTGGAAGAGATCAAAAAGGAAATGAAGAAAGAGCTGTTGGCCCCGATACTACAGGCGATCGAAGGGCTAAAGGAGGAACAAAAGACCCAGGAGCGGGAGCTTCGGGTCGTGAAGGCAAAGGCAGCCGAGAATGAGGACGATATACAGGGCCTGGTGGTGAAGACGGAGACGCAGGAGGCACATCAGAAACGATGTGTGGAAAGGTTGGAGGCACTGGAAAACAACGCAAGGAGGAACAACCTGAGGATTCTTGGTCTTCCTGAAGGTGTGGAGGGAGCGGACGTCGGGGCATATGTGAGCACGATGCTGCACTCGTTAATGGGAGCGGAGGACCCGGCGGGTCCGTTGGAGGTGGAGGGAGCATACCGAGTGATGGCGCGAGGACCAAGAGCAGGAGAAATTCCCAGAGCCATAGTGGTGAGATTCCTCCGTTTTAAGGATAGAGAAATGGTCCTTAGATGGGCGAAGAAAACTCGGAGCAGTAAATGGGAGAACGCGGTGATCCGCGTTTATCAAGACTGGAGTGCGGAGGTGGCGAGAAGGAGGGCGAGCTTTAATCGGGCCAAGGCGGTGCTTCATAAAAAGAAGATAAAATTTGGAATGCTGCAACCGGCAAGACTGTGGGTCACATATCGAGGGAGGCACCACTACTTTGAGACGGCGGATGAAGCGTGGACTTTTATTGTGGAAGAAAAACTGGAATGAGCGGGTTATTAAAAAGAACGTTCGAACAAAGTGGTGGGGCGAATGTGGGGGGCAAAGAGGGGTTTTATGTACTAATCCTGCGATGTGGTAACTTTTCTCTCTCCCACAGGTGGTGATGGGGGGAGGAGGGGAGGTGGAGGAGATGGGGCGTTGGCCATTGGGGGCGGGGCCAAGGGAGAAGCGCGGGCTTGGTTCCCGCGCTATGATAATCATGGCGGGAATAGAGAAGCAGGAAGGAGGGGGCGTCGCACGGTGCGAGCCGAGGTCACGGGGGGAAGCCGAGGTCAGCCAGAGTTTGCTGACTTCTGGGAGCAACATGGGGGGAGTAATTACGATAGCGGGGGATCTAGCGGGGGGGGGGGTGGGAGGGGGGAATTACTGGGTTGCTGCTGCTGGGGAGAGGGGGGAGCTGGTATGGGAGAGGATGGGCGGGGGGGCACCGCCTGGGGGAGATACAGCTGCGTGGGAACCGGGTGAGGAGCTGGAAAAAGGTGATGGCTAATCGACAAGGGGGGGGGGGGGTAGGAAGCCCCCCAACTCGGCTGATCACGTGGAACGTGAGAGGGCTGAACGGGCCGATAAAGAGGGCACGGGTACTCGCACACCTTAAGAAACTTAAGGCAGATGTGGTTATGTTACAGGAAACGCACCTGAAACTGATAGACCAGGTTAGGCTACGCAAAGGATGGGTGGGGCAGGTGTTCCATTCGGGGCTAGATGCGAAAAACAGGGGGGTGGCTATATTAGTGGGGAAGCGGGTAATGTTCGCGGCAAAGACTATAGTGGCGGATAACGGGGGCAGATACGTGATGGTGAGTGGCAAACTACAGGGGGAGACGGTGGTTTTGGTAAACGTATATGCCCCGAACTGGGATGATGCCAATTTTATGAGGCGGATGCTAGGACGCATTCCGGACCTAGAGATGGGAAAGCTGATAATGGGGGGAGATTTTAATACGGTGTTGGAACCAGGGCTGGATAGGTCGAAGTCCAGGACTGGAAGGAGGCCGGCAGCAGCCAAGGTACTTAAAGATTTTATGGAGCAGATGGGAGGTGTAGACCCGTGGAGATTTAGCAGACCTAGGAGTAAGGAGTTCTCGTTTTTCTCCTATGTCCATAAAGTCTACTCGCGAATAGACTTTTTTGTGCTGGGTAGGGCATTGATCCCGAAGGTGAGGGGAACGGAGTATACGGCTATAGCCATTTCGGATCACGCTCCACACTGGGTGGACTTGGAGATAGGGGAGGAAACAGGAGGGCGCCCACCCTGGAGAATGGACATGGGACTAATGGCAGATGAGGGTGTGTGTCTAAGGGTGAGGGGGTGCATTGAAAAGTACTTGGAACTCAATGATAATGGGGAGGTCCAGGTGGGAGTGGTCTGGGAGGCGTTGAAGGCGGTGGTTAGAGGGGAGCTGATACCAATAAGGGCACATAAAGGGAAACAGGAGAGTAAGGAACGGGAGCGGTTGCTGCAAGAACTTTTGAGGGTGGACAGACAATATGCGGAAGCACCGGAGGAGGGACTGTACAGGGAAAGGCAAAGGCTACATGTAGAATTTGACTTGCTGACTACAGGCACTGCAGAGGCACAATGGAGGAAGGCACAGGGTGAACAGTACGAATATGGGGAGAAGGCGAGCAGGTTGCTGGCACACCAATTGAGGAAAAGGGGAGCAGCGAGGGAAATAGGGGGAGTGAGGGATGAGGAAGGAGAGATGGAGCGGGGAGCGGAGAGAGTGAATGGAGTGTTCAAGACATTTTATAAAAAATTATATGAAGCTCAACCCCCGGATGGGAGGGAGAGAATGATGGGCTTCTTGGATCGGCTGGAATTTCCCAAGGTGGAAGAGCAGGAAAGGGTGGGACTGGGAGCACAGATCGAGGTAGAAGAAGTGGTGAAAGGAATTAGGAGCATGCAGGCGGGAAAGGCCCCGGGACCGGATGGATTCCCAGTCGAATTCTATAGAAAATATGTGGACTTGCTCGCCCCGGTACTGACGAGGACCTTTAATGAGGCAAAGGAAAGGGGACAACTGCCCCCGACTATGTCTGAAGCAACGATATCGCTTCTCTTAAAGAAGGAAAAGGACCCGCTACAATGCGGGTCCTCTCGACCTATTTCCCTCCTAAATGTAGATGCCAAGGTCCTGGCCAAGGTAATGGCAATGAGAATAGAGGAATGTGTCCCGGGGGTGGTCCACGAGGACCAAACTGGGTTTGTGAAGGGGAGACAGCTGAACACGAATATACGGAGGTTGTTAGGGGTAATGATGATGGCCCCACCAGAGGGAGAAACGGAGATAGTAGTGGCGATGGATGCCGAGAAAGCATTTGATAGAGTGGAGTGGGATTATTTGTGGGAGGTGTTGAGGAGATTTGGTTTTGGAGAGGGGTATGTTAGATGGGTGCAGCTGTTGTATAGGGCCCCAGTGGCGAGCGTGGTCACGAATGGACGGGGATCTGCATATTTTCGGCTCCATAGAGGGACAAGGCAGGGATGCCCTCTGTCCCCATTATTGTTTGCACTGGCGATTGAGCCCCTGGCGATAGCGTTGAGGGGTTCCAAGAAGTGGAGGGGAGTACTTAGGGGAGGAGAAGAGCACCGGGTATCTTTGTATGCGGACGATTTGCTACTATACGTGGCGGACCCGGCGGAGGGGATGCCAGAAATAATGCGGATACTTGGGGAGTTTGGGGATTTTTCAGGGTATAAATTGAACATGGGGAAAAGTGAGTTGTTTGTGGTGCATCCAGGGGAGCAGAGTAGAGAAATAGAGGACCTACCGTTGAGGAAGGTAACAAGGGACTTTCGTTATCTGGGGATCCAGATAGCTAAGAATTGGGGCACATTGCATAGGTTAAATTTAACGCGGTTGGTGGAACAGATGGAGGAGGATTTCAAGAGATGGGATATGGTATCCCTGTCAATGGCAGGGAGGGTGCAGGCGGTTAAGATGGTGGTCCTCCCGAGATTCCTCTTTGTGTTTCAGTGCCTCCCGGTGGTGATCACGAAGGCTTTTTTTAAAAGGATTGAAAAGAGCATCATGGGTTTTGTGTGGGCCGGGAAGACCCCGAGAGTGAGGAAGGGATTCTTACAGCGTAGCAGGGATAGGGGGGGGGCTGGCACTACCGAGCCTAAGTGAGTATTATTGGGCCGCTAATATTTCAATGGTGAGTAAGTGGATGGGAGAGGAGGAGGGAGCGGCGTGGAAGAGATTAGAGAGGGCGTCCTGTCGGGGGACTAGCCTACAGGCTATGGTGACAGCCCCATTGCCGTTCTCACCGAGGAACTACACCACAAGCCCGGTGGTGGTGGCTACACTGAAGATTTGGGGACAGTGGAGACGGCATAGGGGAAAGACTGGAGCCTTGGGGGGGTCCCCGATAAGAAACACCCATAGGTTTGCCCCGGGGGGAATGGATGGGGGATATGGAATGTGGCAAAGAGCAGGAATAACGCAACTGAAAGATCTGTTTGTGGATGGGAAGTTCGCGAGTCTGGGAGCGCTGACCGAGAAATATGGGTTGCCCCAAGGGAATGCATTCAGGTATATGCAACTGAGGGCTTTTGCGAGGCAACAGGTGAGGGAATTCCCGCAGCTCCCGACACAAGAGGTGCAGGACAGAATGATCTCAAAGACATGGGTGGGGGATGGTAAGGTGTCAGATATATATAGGGAAATGAGGGACGAAGGGGAGACTATGGTAGATGAACTAAAAGGGAAATGGGAAGAAGAGCTGGGGGAGGAGATCGAGGAGGGGCTGTGGGCAGATGCCCTAAGCAGGGTAAACTCGTCGTCCTCGTGTGCCAGGCTAAGCCTGATTCAGTTTAAGGTATTACACAGGGCGCATATGACTGGAGCACGGCTCAGTAAATTTTTTGGGGTGGAGGATAGGTGTGCGAGGTGCTCGAGAAGCCCAGCGAATCATACCCATATGTTTTGGTCATGCCCGGCACTACAGGGGTTTTGGATGGGGGTGACAAAGGTGCTTTCAAAAGTAGTAGGAGTCCGGGTCGAACCAAGCTGGGGGTTGGCTATATTTGGGGTTGCACAAGAGCCGGGAGTGCAGGAGGCGAGAGAGGCCGATGTTTTGGCCTTTGCGTCCCTAGTAGCCCGGCGCAGGATATTGCTAATGTGGAAAGAAGCCAAGCCCCCGGGGGTGGAGATCTGGATAAATGACATGGCGGGGTTTATAAAGCTAGAGCGGATTAAGTTCGTCCTAAGGGGGTCGGCTCAAGGGTTCACCAGGCGGTGGCAACCGTTCGTCGAATACCTCGCAGAAAGATAGACGGAATGGGAAAAAGAAGGCAGCAGCAGCAGCCCAGGATCGAAGGGGGGGGGGGGGGGGGGGGTGGAGGAGGAACCAGAAGGACTCTCAGGGTTGTTAATATATACTGTATAGTATGTATAGGTCGTTGCTACAGATAATTATATATCGGACTGTTAAATTATATTTTTGGAGAGTGTTACTTGTGACAAGGCAGTTGCCAATTAGGGCTAGTTTTCATTTTTGTTATTTATTATTTATTCATTTTTTGTTTATAAAATAGGTCATTGTTATTTGTGTTGTTATAATATTGTGTAAAGGATGCACAATGTACTGTGTTGGTTGACCAAAAATTTTCAATAAAATATTTAATAACAAAAAAAGAAAAAATTCTATCAAGCAGACTGATGCCTAAAACCAAAACTAGCACTGTCATGGGTAACATATATAGGTTAGTGTACCGCAGGAATAATTTTTACCTTTCTTTAACACTATTTTGTGAAAAGATTTACAGGAGTGGCCCATGTGCATGCATCTTTTGACTCAAAAATTTTGCAATGTATCATCTTGTCAGACAGATAAATTTAAGCTAAAAAATTGAATATAGAGTATTCACTTATCAAGGAGAAAATTTAAACAGAAGTTAAAAAACACAGAAATAAGCACTGTTGTGTTCAAATTGCACATAATATAAATGCTTCAACACAGTGGAGTGTCCGGAACATTTAGAATTGACCCCGTTAATCGTCTTCTTCTACCTTCATTGGACTATGTCATGCACAGAATCCTAGGAGTGCTATCCAGATATGTCTTCTAAGAAAACAAAAGCAATTCTGCCTCAATAGTTAGACATTAGAATTGCTACATTTGGGACAACCATCTTTTTGTTGAAACATCTTCCAGTTCAGACTCACAACCATTAATATCAGTAACCTCTGTTACATTTCACAGGATGGTCCTCCATGAAAACATGATTGTTTCTGAATTTTCAGAGTATTCAAAATCTGCTGCTGCAACATCAGTAGGACATTGTTGAACTCCCAGAAGAAATTCTGAAACAGCCATTTAAGCTATTTCTCCAGGAATTTCACCAAGCACCGATTGGAGAATCCCCCAGCACCAGCAACGTACTGTTTCTCCGCAGTTTGGTATAGTGACCATCCTCAAAATTGTTTTCAATTGACTGGAAACAATTTTGAAATATACAGCTGCCATGTCAAGTTACGTTAAAATATATATTCAAGAGATTTTTCTGTTTGAGGCATGTTGGAACTTTGCTTCTATTCACAAGTTTGGTTGAAAATTAATAGACAAAAATCTGACTTTCAACTAAGTAAATATATTTATTCATTTATTAGCAAGTGGCTCAACTAATGCATGTTTTGTATTGAGCTACAAATTAGGTTCTTAAAATTGAATTATATTTTTATTTTACAGTTCTAAAACTAAAGAATGGAATTATATTTTTATTTTACAGTTCTAAAACTAAACAAAGAAATTCTATCAAAAACAAATTATATTTCAGCAGCACCGTTAACATCTGAAGGATTGCAGCAGTTCAAGAATGCAACTCACCACCACCTTCTGAAGGGCAACTAGGGATGAGCAATAAATGCTGGCCTAACCAGCGACGGCCACATCCCGTAAATTAATTTAAAAGAATTTTTAAAAATAACGTAATTAAATAGCTCAAGGCACTTCACAGGAGTAATATAAAACAAAGTATGACACCGGACAACAAGGAAATATTAGGTCCGATTAGCCTGGTCAAAGAAGTAAGTTCTGAGAAGCATTTTAAAGAGAAAGTGAGGTAGAGAGGCACAGAGGTGTAGGGAGGGTAATCTAGAGCATGGGGAAACTGAACGCATGACCAGCCACCAATGGTGAAGCAACTAAAACTGAGAATAGAAAAGAGCTCAGAAGTAGAGAAGGATAAATTTCTCAAAGGGTTGTGAGGCTGGAGGACTTTACAGAGAGAGGGGCAAGAAACACGGATGAACATTTAAAATCTAGAACCAATGTAGGTCAGTGAGCATAAGGGTGAGCCAACTGGCAGCTCTTCGACTTTAAAACGGGCTGCCCTGCAAAACAATGCACTGCATACACTCTTCTTACTTATGACATGACTGAGGCACAGTTTTGCTTTGTACCAGGTCAGGGGTCACCGAGGGTTGGAGGGGCTTTTCGTCTGTGAGGCCTTCAAACCATCTTTAAATACTGTGGATACCCATAACAGGGACAACTACCGCTACTGCCTGTCTGTCCTACCAAAAGCCCTGCTCTTGGTTCTACGATGAAGGTCATTTAATAATAATAATCTTTATTAGTGTCATAAGTAGGCATACATTAACATTGCAGTGAAGTTACTGTGAAAATCCCCTACTCGCCACACTCTGGTGCCTGATGGGTACACCAAGGGAGAATTCAGAATGTCCAATTCACCTATCAAGCACGTCTTTCGGTACTTGTGGGAGGAAACCGGAGCACCCGGAGGAAACCCACGCAGACACGGGGAGAGCGTTCAGACTGCACACAGACAGTGACCCAAGCTGGGAATCGAACCTGGGACCCTGGCGCTGTGAAGCAACAGTGCTAACCACTGTGCTACCGTGCCGCTCTGCTCCCTTTGACTGTGAGCAGCCTCTAACTTCACAGCTGAAGGCTATTGCTCATAAAGAATTTGGCTTGTTGGTTGTGAGAACACTTTGCAGCTACAAGTTGTGTTTGCTCCTGCTCCTGCTGGTGGCTGAAGATGCCTGGAGGCTGCTGTTGCTGTTTCTTCCTTTTCTGCAGCCGAAAAGAAGGACAGTTTTTTCTAAGATACCTGGGTCCTGGAATACCGGCTCGGGTGGACGTATGAGTCCAGAAGGCAATCCAGTTGAAGCAAGAAGACACTGCGGGACCTGATGCATGACATTGTTCCAAATGGGCCACCTGCTAACGCTGTTGAAGAAATACTTTTGCAGATTGCTGATGCTTTTGTTGCTGGTGTGGTTAGTGCTGCATGTAACTGGCACGTCACCGCGGGTTAAACATGCTGGAAGTCAAGGATGTTCAACTGCACCTTGAGCGCCGGTGGAATATGTGAATGCCAGGATTTGATTTATTATTGTCACATGTATTAGTATACAGTGAAAAGTATTGTTTCTTGCATGCTGTACAAACAATGCATACCGTACATAGGGAATGAAGGAGAGACTGCAGAATATAATGTTACAGTTATAGCAAGGTGTAGAGAAAAGATAAACTTAATACGAGATAGGTCCATTCAAAAGTCTGATGGCAGTAGGAAAGAAGCTGTTCTTGAGTCGGTTGGTACGTGATCTCAAACTTTGGTATCGTTTTCCTGACGGAAGAAGGTGGAAGAGAGCATGTCCGGGGTGCGTGTGGTCCTTAATTATGCTGGCTGCCTTTCCGAAGCAGCGGGAATTGTAGACTGAGTCGATGGATGGGAGGCTGGTTTACGTGATGGATTGGGCTACATTCACGACCTTTTGTAGTTTCCTGAGGTCTTGGGCAGAGCAGGATCCATACCAAGCTGTGATACACCCAGAAAGAATGCTTTCTATGGTGCATCTGTAGAAGTTGGTGAGAGTTGAAGGTGACATGCCAAATTTCCTTAGTCTTCTGAGAAAGTAGAGTCGTTGGTGGGCTTTCTTAACTATAGTGTCGGCATGGAGGGACCAGGACAGGTTGTTGGTGATCTGGACATTAAAAACCTGAAGCTCTCGACCCTTTCTACTTCGTTAGTATGGTATATGGAATGCTACGTAGTTGATTTTAAAATCTTTGTTACTATTAACCATTTAATAAACAAAATATTCTCAAGTGGATTTTCATAGGTACACTTGCCATGTCTCAGTTAATGATTATTGCATCACATTTCAATCCAACTTTGAAGCCTGAATACTTTGCCTGAACTCTAGAAGAGGCAGCATTAAACAATCAAACACTCACGAGCTGGGCTTCAGCACTGGGATCCTCTTGCACCCAAAGAGTAAGTGGATCTGGGAGGACACCTGAGCATGGTCTCCCGAATATTCGCATCTGCAGTCTAGGTGCTCCTGTGGCTGGGGGTGAGTGCAGGCGAGGCTTTCCAGCATAAATGGCTCGGTGGATGGTACGGGAGGCTTGGGGGATTTGAGGGTCCCGGGGTGGAAGCCCTAACTGATTGTTGGTGTCTGTCCTTCTCCAATTCCTTACAGATGTACAAAAAACATGGCTCGTTATGTCGGTCCTGCAGAGGCTGCCTTGTGATGCTGGTGACAGCCCATACTAAGGCGGCAGCAGTGTTGATGCAGGCTGGAGGCAGCATCCCATGTGCAGGGGACCGCTGGCTGCCAATCAGGCTGGAGGAGGGCACCCACCTCCTGAGGTCGTAAAAGTCAACTCATTCATTCCAGGGCTCGAGCGGGGACTTGTGCGGCATTTCCCAAGCTACAGCCCACAAGTGCACCGTGAGGTCACAGATGCCCTGTATGCCTGGGCGTCAGACTATCAACTTTGAGCTGGACCAAGTTCACCAGGATGCCCGGACTGCAGGATTCTCCGCCATCACAGGGATGCCCCAGGTCCAGGAGATAATTAATGGCAAGCATGTCCCTTTGCGAATACCGGGGCATCAGGAGTACCACTTCCTGAATGTTCAACTTGTGTGAGAATACCGCCTCCCGATCATTCACGTGTATGCACGCTTCCCTGGGAACATGCATGACAACTACATCCTAGGACATTTGGAGATCCCCGGCAGATTCGAGGTTGGCTCTTGGGGGATATGGGGTACCCGCTGAGGTCCTGGCTGATAACGCCAGTGTGGAGGCCAGAGACCTGATATAACGAGGTCCATTTTGCCACCCATGCTGTCATTTAACACTGCATCGGACTGCTCAAATGCGGTTCCGATATCTGGATGGCTCTGGTGGTGCGTTGCAGTACACCCCCAAGAGAGTCTCCCGCTTTGTGGTGATCTGCTGTGCCCTCCACAACCTGGCGCAGCAGCGGGGCGACATGCTGTAGGAGGAGGAACATGCGGCCTCGTCTGAGGAGGAGCCAGACTAGGAGTGGCTGGAGGATGAGCCAAGGGTTAAACTGCAGGAAGTGCCGGAGGATGGATGACAGGCGGTGGCAAGAGTCCGGCATGCTCAGAAGACCAGGGAGGCCCTCGTCCTCACACAATTCTCACAGAATGAGGCTTTGTCAATCAGCTCACCCCCTCACCTCCATCCCTCCTTCAACCCCCCATCCCCTCTCCTCCCCCCCACATTCCCATCCTTCCCATCTATCCACGCCCCCCACCCATTCCGACTACCCTGCTCCACCTTCCAAGGGTCTGTGTAATATCACCCCATAGCGAAGGGCCTGTGTCGGCACTGTCAGTGGGTCAATATACAAGGCAGGAGAGTAATAATTACTCGCTGTGAGGTTAGCTCTGGTGCTCCTCACTTTATGCCAAAGTCTGACTCTTGTCTTTACATAGAACATAGAACGATACAGCGCAGTACAGGCTCTTCGGCCCACGATGTTGCACCGACATGGGAAGTCAAAAAAACAAAAGCTATCTAACGTACACTATGCCATTATCATCCATATGCTTATCCAATAAACTTTTAAATGCCCTCAATGTTGGCGAGTTCACTACTGTTGCAGGTAGGGCATTCCACGGCCTCACCACTCTTTGCGTAAAGAACCTACCTCTGACCTCTGTCCTATATCTATTACCCCTCAGTTTAAGGCTATGTCCCCTCGTGCTAGCCATTTCCATCCGCGGGAGAAGGCTCTCACTGTCCACCCTATCTAACCCCCTGATCATTTTGTATGCCTCTATTAAGTCTCCTCTCAACCTTCTCTCTAACGAAAACAACCTCAAATCCATCAGCCTTTCCTCATAAGACTTTCCCACCATACCAGGCAACATCCTGGTAAATCTCCTCTGCACCCGCTCCAAAGCATCCACATCCTTCCTATAATGCGGTGACCAGAACTGTACGCAATACTCCAAATGCGGCCGAACCAGAGTTTTGTACAGCTGCAACATGACCTCATGACTCCGGAACTCAATCCCTCTACCAATAAAGGCCAACACTCCATAGGCCTTCTTCACAACCCTATCAACCTGGGTGGCAACTTTCAGGGATCTATGTACATGGACACCTAGATCCCTCTGCTCATCCACACTTCCAAGAACTTTACCATTAGCCAAATATTCCGCATTCCTGTTATTCCTTCCAAAGTGAATCACCTCACACTTCTCTACATTAAACTCCATTTGCCACCTCTCAGCCCAGCTCTGCAGCTTATCTATGTCCCTCTGTAACCTGCTACATCCTTCCGCACTGTCGACAACACCACCGACTATAGTGTCATCTGCAAATTTACTCACCCACCCTTCTGCGCCCTCCTCTAGGTCATTGATAAAAATGACAAACAGCAACGGCCCCAGAACAGATCCTTGTGGTACACCACTTGTAACTGAACGCCATTCTGAACATTTCCCATCAACCACCACCCTCTCTCTTCTTTCAGCTAGCCAATTTCTGATCCACATCTCTAAATCACCCTCAATCCCCAGCCTCCGTATTTTCTGCAATAGCCTACCATGGGGAACCTTATCAAATGCTTTGCTGAAATCCATATACACCACATCAACTGCTCTACCCTCGTCTACCTGTTCAGTCACCTTCTCAAAGTACTCGATAAGGTTTGTGAGGCATGACCTACCCTTCACAAAGCCATGCTGACTATCCCTAATCATATTATTCCTATCTAGATGATTTTCAACCTTGTCTCTTATAATCCCCTCCAAGACTTTACCCACAACAGACGTGAGGCTCACCGGTCTATAGTTGCCGGGGTTGTCTCTACCCCCCTTCTTGAACAAAGGGACCACATTTGCTATCCTCCAGTCCTCTGGCACTATTCCTGTAGCCAATGATGACATAAAAATCAAAGCCAAAGGCCCAGCAATCTCTTCCCTGGCTTCCCAAAGAATCCTAGGATAAATCCCATCAGGTCCCGGGGACTTATCTATTTTCAGCCTGTCCAGAATTGCCAACACCTCTTCCCTACGTACCTCAATGCCATCTATTCTAATAGCCTGGGTCTCAGCATTGTCCTCCACAACATTCTCTTTTTCCTGAGTGAATATTGACGAAAAATATTCATTTAGTATCTCGCCTATCTCTTCAGACTCCACACACAACTTCCCATCCCTGTCCTTGACTGGCCCTACTCTTACCCTAGTCATTCTTTTATTCCTGACATACCTATAGAAAGCTTTTGGGTTTTCCTTTATCCTACCTGCCAAATACTTCTCATGTCCCCTCCTTGCTCGTCTTAGCTCTCTCTTTGGATCCTTCCTCGCTACCTTGTAACTATCAAGCGCCCCAACTGAAACTTCACACCTCATCTTCACATAGGCCTCCTTCTTCCTCTTAACAAGAGATTCCACTTCTTTGGTAAACCACGGTTCCCTCGCTCAACGCCTTCCTCCCTGCCTGACTGGTACGTACTTATCAAGAACACGCAGTAGCTGGTCCTTGAACAAGCTCCACATATCCAGTGTGCCCAACACTTGCAGCCTACTTCTCCAACCTGTCCCCCCCCAAGTCATGTCTAATGGCATCATAATTGCCCTTCCCCCAGCTATAACTCTTGCCCTGCGGGGTATACTTATCCCTTTCCATCACTAACGTAAACGTCACCGAATTATGGTCACTGTCCCCAAAGTGCTCACCTACCTCCAAATCTAACACCTGGCCTGGTTCATTACCCAAAACCAAATCCAATGTGGCCTCTCCTCTTGTTGGCCTGTCAACATATTGTGTCAGGAAACCCCCCTGCACACATTGTACAAAAAAACGACCCATCTAATGTACTCGAGCTATATCTTTTCCAGTCAATATTTGGAAAGTTAAAGTCTCCCATAATAACTACCCTGTTACTTTCGCTCTTATCCAGAATCATCTTCGCCATCCTTTCCTCTACATCCCTAGAACTATTTGGAGGCCTATAGAAAACTCCCAACAGGGTGACCTCTCCTTTCTTGTTTCTAACCTCAGCCCATACTACCTCGGAAGAAGAGTCCCCATCTAGCATCCTCTCCGCCACCATAATACTGTTTTTGACTAGCAGCGCTACACCTCCCCCTCATTTGCCTCCTTCTCTGAGCTTACTAAAATACCTAAACCCCGGAACCTGCAACAACCATTCCTGTCCCTGCTCTATCCATGTCTCCGAAATGGCCACAACATCGAAGTCCCAGGTACCAACCCATGCTGCCAGTTCCCCTACCTTATTTCGTATACTCCTGGCATTGAAGTAGACACACTTCAAACCACCTACCTGAACACTGGCCCCCTCCTGCGAAGTCAAATTTGTGCTCCTGACCTCTATACTCTCATTCTCCCGTACCCTAAAACTACAATCCAGGTTCCCATGCCCCTGCTGCATTAGTTTAAACCCCCCCAGAGAGCACTAACAAATCTCCCCCCCCAGGATATTTGTGCCCCTCAGGTTCAGATGTAGACCATCCTGTCTGTAGAGGTCCCACCTTCCCCAGAAAGAGCCCCAGTTATCCAGAAATCTGAATCCCTCCGGCCTGCACCATGCCTGTAGCCACGTGAGAGAGAGCCATTGCTCTCTCTCCCTATTCCTCATCTCATTATCACGTGGCACGGGCAACAACCCAGAGATAACAACTCTGTTCTCGTTCTGAGCTTCCATCCTAACTCCCTGAAAGCGTGCCTGACATCATTGTCCCCTTTCCTACCTATGTCGTTAGTGCCAATGTGGACCACGACTTGGGGCTGCTCCCCCTCCCCCTTAAGGACCCGGAAAACACGATCCGAGACATCACGTACCCTTGCACCTGGGAGGCAACATACCAAACGTGAGTCTCTCTCGCTCCCACAAAATCTCCTATCTGTGCCCCTGACTATCGAGTCCCCAATTACTAATGCTCTGCTCCTTTCCCCCCTTCCCTTCTGAGCAACAGGGACAGACTCCGTGCCAGAGGCCCCTACCCCATGGCTTACCCCTGGTAAGTCCCCCCCCACAAGTATCCAAAGCGGTATACTTGTTACTCAGGGGAACGATCGCAGGGGATCCCTGCACTGACTGCTTCTTCCCAGTCCCTCTTACAGTTACCCATCTATCTCCAATCTTTGGTGTAACTAATTCCCTGAAGCTGCTATCTATGACCCCCTCTGTCTCCCGAATGATCCGAAGTTCATCCAACTCCAGCTCCAGTTCCCTAACTCGGTCTTTCTGCTGACAGTATGTCCACACCCATCCTCTGAACAGGGTCTGCATCGGGGGTGTTTGATCTTGGACCACTGTGCCTGGGGGGGGGGCGGGGGGGGGGGGGGAAGCACAGGGAAACAGGGGCTGTAGGCAGGCCTGCTGTGAAGATTAACGTGCTATGTCTAGGTGTGCCCCCAGGATGCGCATCAGAGGTGGGCAGCCTGCTGCTTGCCACGCTCTCTGGCCTTTGATGCCCTTGACCGACATCCTCTGGAGGGCAAGGAGCCAAGGGCCCCAGCCAACTTATCTGTGTCACTGGCATCACCTTGCCAACCTGTTCTGCCTGCTGCCCTTGAGATGCGGCAGTACCTGGAGGAGGGGATTCAGAAGAACTGTAGACCGCCGTCGTCTCCATGGTGGCAGACCCTGGGTTGGCCTACAGCAATTCCTCCTCCCTGACAGTGCCAGTAGGGCTCTGAGGTCTCCATGGGACGGAGGAGCAGCTGGAGTGAGCTCCAGAGACTGTGCATCATCTGGCTGTGTCAGTCCTGGCGGACCCCATTGTCTGCACCATGGTATCGCCGTCTCAGCAATGGTCCTCAGTGACTGGGCCACGCTCTGCAGTGCCTCAGCAATGTCCACCTGCAGCTGGGACATGTCCCTCATCGACTGGGACATGATGTCGAGGCTCTCAGTCATGGTCTTCACAGAATGAGCCATGCCTTGGACGCCACCACTCAAGATGCTGACCTCATTCTACAGGCTTCCCACTGCGGTCGCCACCCTAGCAGTGTTGGCCTTGGTGCCACGTATTGTCGGCATAATCTCCTGTGCCCTTAGCCTTTGGGACTGCTCCAATTGGACATTCCCTCATGAATTTCACGGCTTTGTCCTATCTTCTGCATCAGCTCTGGGATAACCTTGTTCAGAGGTTCGGCATCTGACTGGGACTGGGAGTTAGCAGACCTCCGACTGCTGACTCTATGTACACATAAACTGGGTGATCTCTATGCAGAACATTGTTGATCCGTCCGCAAGCAGGGCCCAGACCGTCCTGTTGCTTGCCATTTCTACTCCCCGTCCTGCTCTCATGTCCACATGTGTGTCCTTGGCCTGCTACTGGAGGAACAGCACCTCATCTTCCGATGAGGCACGTTACAGCCTTCCGGACTTAACATTGAGTTCAGTAACTTCAGACTGTGAACTCTCCTCTCCACCTTCACCCCATTTTTATTTTGATCAATTTATTTTCATTCATTCCATTGAACTGTTTTTCCCTCACCTTTGTCCCACCCCCTTCCTCCACGTCACTTGGGCCATCTGTTCCCTGTTCCTCATTGTCCTTTGATACACTCTTTACCGTTGTTCTGAAATTAACACATTCTAATCTCTCAATGTGCCACTATCAACACCCGTCTTAGCCTTGATCACCCCCATTTACATTCCCTTTGTCTTTCTTTCCATGGCATCTTTGTCAATCCCCACCGGTCACTGGCCCTCGATCCAGCCCCACTGCTCCAGCCCCCCCCACAACAGTAAAATCTGACACGATTTCCAGTTCTCTCCAGCTTTGACAAAGAGTCATCCAGACTAGAAACGTTAGCTCCCTTCTCTCTCCACAAATGCAGTTAGACCAGCTGAGATTGTCCAGTATTTTATTTAATTTCAGATTCTGCAGTAATTTGCTTTTACCTCCAACTGTTGACTCTCTTGGATATTCCTGCCTCCACCTGATGTGAAATGGCACCTGCGTGGTGCTCACCAGATTGTGCCCCAGAGGCCTGCCTACTAATGTCGCCCACCAAGATTTGTGTCCCTGTGCTGGTAGAAGGTGGGGATCATAACTGTGATGCGTCGGTGGTGGTCTCCTCGGAGCTCTTCTCCATGGTTGTCTATTAGGTGGTTGGGGGTGGGGCAGGGATGGGACTACTACACTACTCTGGATGGCCTCATCAGATGGAGATCCTGCAGGACAATGGACATGTGGGGCGAAATTCTCCGTAATCGGCGCAATGTCCCCCGCCGACCGACGCCAAAAACGGCGCAAATCAGTCTGGCATTGCGCCGCCCCAAAGGTGCGGAATCCTCCGCATCTTGAGCGGCCGAGCCCTAACCTTGAGGTGCTAGGCCCGCGCCGGACTGATTTCCGCCCCGCCAGCTGGCGAGAAAGGCCTCTGGTGCCCCGCCAGCTGACGCGGAAATGACTTAGCCGGGCGGCGCATGCGCAGGAGCGTCAGCGGCCGCTCACGGCATTCCCGCGCATGCGCAGTGGAGGGGGTCTCTTCCGCATCCGCCATGGTGGAGACCGTGGCGAAGGCGGAAGGAAAAGAGTGCCCCCACTGCACAGGCCCGCCCGCGGATCAGTGGGCCCCGATCGTGGGCCAGGCCACCGTGGGGGCACCCCACGGGGCCAGATCGCCCCGCGCCCACCCCAGGACCCCGGAGCCCGCCCGCGCCGCCTTGTCCCGCCGGTAAGAGAGGCGGTTTAATCCACGCCGGCGGGACAGGCATTCTAGCAGCGGGACTTCGGCCCATTCGGGCCGGAGAATCGCCGGGGGGGGCTCGCCAACTGGCGCGGCGCGATTCCCGCCCCCGCCGAATATCCGGTGATGGAGAATTCGGGACACGGCGGGGGCGGGATTCACGGCAGCCCCCGGCGATTCTCCGACCCGGTGGGGGATCGGAGAATCGCGCCCGTGGTCAGTGAGAGGGAAGCATCATTTTGTCTGACATGAAAACTCACTTGAGACAGGTCAATTGGGTGAAGGGGCAGTGGATCGTCACCTCTGAGGCACAGGCCAAGCACGCTGTCGGTGACTGCTTTCTCCTCGGACAACCCCGCAATTTCCAGGCCCGTTCCTCCTGAGGGGTGAGGACTCAAATCCCCAGTACTCCGCCGTCTTGGCCCTTTCCCGCTTATTATGGGCTTTCTTCTCCTGCGGGGATAAAGAGAGGGCACTATGAGCCTCATGCTTGATAGGTTGGGAGAGAGTCGGGGATGGTTTACAGCAGGTGGCATGTGTGAGAACTGCACTTGGATATGAAGGGGTTGTGCTGGTGGATGCCAGTGACTTCTGACGAGCAAGCACAAAGATCAGAGGCGAGGAAGGTGCAAGGTGTCAGCCAGTGATTTGGGAGGTGGGGTAATTTGAGGGGTGGCAGATGGAACTGATGCCAGGTGGGAGCTGGTAACTTACCCTTGCAGCTCTGTGGATGTTGTTGGTCTTCTTTCTACATTGGATGGTAGTCCTCCTTGTCATGCTACCCACACTGACAGCTGCTGCCACTGCCTCCCAGGCAGCATTGGTGACCTTGCTGCTCGTCCTCCGACCCTCTCGGGGGAATAGCATGTCCCATTTCAAATCTACAGTGTTGAGAAGCCTGGCCAGGTCGGTATCCTCAAAGCGTCCCAATGCATCCCCAAGCGAGGAGCAGGTCCGCGCGCTGCCATGCTTGTGTGTTGACTGGGAGTGAGTGGCGAGGGGGCGTATAAAAGCAACTCCCCCTTGTTAGGGGCAAGATGCTGTGGCACAAATCAGATGGTGAAACAGCCAATAATGGCGAGAAGTTTGTGGGGGCTCATTTCCGGCACTAAGTGCAGTTAAATATGGGCCGGGATCTTGCCGACATGGCTGTCGATAAACAATCCGTCAATCGCAACAAAATCACACTTAGAAGTTTTTCTGTTAAATCGTGCCCTTCAAAAGTATCAACAGGGTTAGGCAAAGTCATCATGGATTTATGAAAGGGAAATCATGTTTGATAAACCTACTGGAGTTAACTAGTCGAATAGATAAGGGTGAACAAGTGGATATTAATAATCTTTATTCGTGTCGCAAGTAGGCTTACATTAACACTGCAATGAAGTTACTGTGAAAAGCCCCTAGTCGCCACGCTCCGGTGCCTGTTTGAGTACACAGAGGGAGAATTTAGAATGTCCAAATTACCTAACAGCACGTCTTTTGGGACCTGTGGGAGGAAATCGGAGCACCCGGAGGAAACCCACACAGACGCAGGGAGAACGTGCAGACTCCGCACAGACAGTGACCCAAGCCGGGAATCGAACCTTTGACCCTGGCGCTGTGAAGCAACACTGCTAACCACTGCTACCGTGCCGCCCCAGTTGATGTCCATTTGTCTTAGCTTTGATGTTTGACAAATATGTTTGGATCAGTACTGTTCCTGTACAAATGTTTAACTTTTACTAACTACCTTTTCAATTTTATGCAGGTTTTAACTTATTTGAAATAAAAAAATAAAGGGAGTAACAGTAATTAATGCGTTGGTTTTAGTACAGCTGCATGCATGTGTTATAACAGCAGCAATTTGAAAGCGTAACTCATCATTTGATCATAATAGAATGCTCCAACTCCCAAGAGAGAGATTAGGCAATAATTATATTACCTTGTAAACTCAGTTTTATACAGATTATTGCTTTACTCCTAAAATTATTGATGTGTGAAAATGCATGTAAAATTGTTCTGTAACCAATTTGAATTGAATCACATTTCTGTGGAGGAAATATTTCCACATGTTGACGTATTAATTTCCTTTTGCTTACAACTAGCCTGCAAAGTAAGTCATTGATTGTTAGTTGTACCTGTTTGTTTTCTTTTTTTAAATTTGAAGTGCCCAATTCTTTTTTTCCCATTTAGGGGCAATTTAGCGTCGCCAAACCACGCTACCCTGCACATCGTTGGGTTGTGGGGATGAGACCCACGCAAACACGGGGAGAATGTGCAATCCACACAGACAGTGACCCAGAGCCGGGATCGAACCTGGATCCTTGGTGCCATGAGGCAGCAGTGCTAACCACTGCACCACCGTGCCGCCCTGCATCCCTATTTGTTTTCTGTCATTTAACTCTTATTGAATATTTAAATAGAAAGAACAGGCAGAGTGAAATGCATTTGCATATTCAAATTATGTACCAAAGCACACATCACAGACTACAGGGATAGATTGTCAACTTCTCCACCGAGATTTCAGGCTCTGAATGACTTTGTGAAGTCAGTAAGTGAATGGAGGAGAAAAGGATTGTTAGTAAATCGTGATTCTCAGTGTATGTCTTGGTATGTGACAAAGGACAACACTAGTGGTAGTTGGGAACAAATCTGACTCACCCTATTGCCAACTGGCTACTATCTCCATGTGACAAGTAAGGAGTGTGATGGAATACGCCCCATTTGCCTGGATCAGTGCAGCTCCAACATCACTCCTGAAGCTCAACATCATCCAAGACAAAGCAACCTGCTTGATTGGCATCGCATTCATCACCTTCAACATTCACTTCCTCCACCACCAAGGCACAGTGACAGTGCAGTGTGTACCGTCGGCAAAATGCACTGCAGAAACTCATCCAGGCTCTTATTATTGGACCTTCCAAACCTACAGATGCAAGGCCATGCATCTGCTGGCCTTGTCACATAGAAGGACAAGGCCAGCAAATGTATGGGAACATCATCACCTGTAAGTTTCCCTCAAGCCACACATCATTCTGTCTTAGAAATACATCGCTGTTCCTTCACTGTCGGTGGATCAGAATCTGGAACTTCCTAACAACACTGGTGCCACATGGACTGAAATGGCTCAAGATGTTGGCTCACCACCACCTTCTCAAGGGCAATTAATAATGATAATAATCTATTATTGACACAAGTAGGCTTACATTAACACTGCAATGAAGTTACTGTGAAAATCCCCGAGTCGTCACACTCCGGCGCCTGTTCAGTAGACTGAGGGAGAATTCAAAATGTCCAAACTACCTAACAGCACATCTTTTAGGACTTGTGGGAAGAAACCGGAGCACCCGGAGGAAATTAGGAGTGGGTCGAGCCGGTGACACCCACATACCATTAAAGAATATTTAGAAAAGGATGTGTGTTGCCTGGAAGGAACGGATAAGGGGATAAAATGAAAAAGCGTGTCTAAATGGTGTGTTGAGTTTCATTGCTGAGGAGCACAATAGCATTAAAATGCTGTCACAGTGTTTACATTTAAATTTTGTTTTTTACTATAAATTAAATAATTACATTTCAGTGTTTTTAACTTGATACTATCTTGCTCACTAAATTTGAGCTTTGTGTATAAAACGTGCAGCTCACATCATCAAATTTGGCATGCATTGTTCTTATCCTTCTATTGAGGAAAAACTTTGATCATTTCTGCTGGGTTGCCGAGGAATAGATCCTTGTACTCAGGTCAGTTGAGGAACATCCCTGATGTAACTTGAGGAACTATATGGAATTAACCATTTGAACCGTCTGACCTAAGAGGACAGATACTGAAACTACTTTGGAAACCAAAACTTCTAGGCAGATTGAACCTGGTTGATAATGTATGAAAGGACACAGATCAATCGAAGCTCAGTAGAAGTTATGAGTCCAGTCGTGCAGTACAAGCAAGGTGAAGAAGACAGGCTAGATCCAGAAGTTGAGAATAAGCAACGGTATAGGCCAGGATTCTCCGAAATCCCAGCCGTTAGGTCAATGACTACTAAAGCGAGGTTGTAGTCCAACTGAAGGCTTTAATAAGCTAGATGTTTCCCCCAGCAGCTCAGGTACAGAAAGAAGGCTGCTGGGGCGGCATGGGCTCTTATACCCCGCCTTGCAGAGCGGAGCTACCATACAGCTTGACCAATGGGAAACATACAATATCTACCAATGGTGTTCCAGCATTACTAGGTACCGTAATACCTCGACACAGACTACCACATTCACCCCCTGTTAAAAAAAGAGTCCGGCGGGGGTGGTGGCTTGGTATTACAACATGGTAACGTGGTAGAAGTTATAGTTATGGCGGTACCGTAATACCGCCGTACAGCGTTTTGTCTTATTGTCGTAACTATTTACAATTTCACAATTAACTATATACACTTTAAAATGAAGCAATCAGTCGATCGGGGGCCCTGGTCGTCCTCTGTGATCGTCGAAGCTTTGGTGGTAATGCCGGTGGAGGCTCGGGCATCTGTGACTCCGGGAGCGTGGCCTCGATCTCTGTGGCAGCTTCAACACCCCTAGGCGGCGCTGGTGGGGAAGCCGATTGACCTGGGAAGGGAGCGTCTGCGGGGTGTGTCGGTGGGCGGGGGGGCCTAGACGGGGCCGGCGGAAGAACCGATCCTCCTTGGAAGGGGGCGGCTGTAAGGTACACCGGTGGGAGGGAGGGTGGGACTGGTGGCTGGGGTGTGCGTGGGGATCCGGCGGGCGGCAGGTCTCGTAGGGAGACCGTATCTTGTCGGCCATATAGGCGTACTGGGGGTTAGCGTGGAGAAGATAGACCCTCTTGACCAAAGGGTCCGACTTGTGCGCCCGCACGTGTTTTCGGAGCAGGATGGGTCCGGGAGCTGCCAGCCAGGTCGGGAGCGAGGTCCCAGAGGAGGACTACCTGGGGAAGACAAGGAGACTTTCGTGAGGTGTTTGGTTGATTGTGGTATAAAGCAGTGACCGGATGGAGTGGAGGGCATCCGGGAGGACTTCCTGCCAGCGGGAGACTGGGAGGTTCCTGGACTGTAGGGCCAGTAGGACGGTCTTCCAGACTGTTCCATTCTCCCTCTCTACCTATCCGTTACCCCAGGGGTTGTAACTGGTCGTCCTGCTCGAAGCAATGCCCTTGCTGAGCAGGAATTGACACAGTTCGTCGCTCATAAAGGAGGACCCCCTATCACTATGTATGTAAGCGGGGAACTCGAACTAGCGTAAAGATGCTATGGAGGGCCTTGATGACGGTGGTTGCGGTCATGTCGGGGCAGGGGATGGCGAATGGGAACCGGGAGTACTCGTCAATCACGTTCAGGAAGTACGTGTTGCGGTCAGTGGAGTGGAGGGGGCCTGTGAGGTCTATACTTAGGCGTTCAAAGGGACGGGAAGCCTTTATCAGGTGCACTTTCTCTGGCCTGTAGAAGTGCGGTTTGCACTCCACGCAGATTTGGCAATTCCTGGTGGCTGTCCTGACCTCGATGGACTGGGGCAGGTTGCGGGTCTTGATAAAGTGGAAGAAGCGAGTGACCCCCGGGTGGCAGAGGTCCTCGTGGAGGGCTCGGAGGCGCTCCACTTGTGCGTTGGCACATGTGCCGTGGGACAGGGCATCAGGGGGCTCATTTAGCTTCCCGGGACGATACAAGATCTCGTAGTTGTAGGTGGAGAGTTCGATCTTCCACCGTAAGATCTTATCGTTTTTTTATCTTGCCCTGCTGTGCATTATCGAACATGAAGGCGACCGACCGTTGGTCAGTGATGAGAGTGAATCTCCTGCCGGCCAGGTAATGCCTCCAACGTCGTACAGCTTCTACTATGGCCTGGGCCTCCTTTTCGACTGAGGAGTGGCGGATTTCAGAAGCATGGAGGGTACGTGAGAAGAAGGCTACGGGTCTGCCCGCTTGGTTAGGTTGGCCGCCAGAGCTACGTCGGATGCGTCGCTCTCGACCTGGAAGGGGAGGGACTCGTCGATGGCGTGCATCGTGGCCGTTGCAATGTCTGCTTTGATGCGGCTGAAGGCCTGCCGGGCCTCTATTGACAGGGGGAAAACTGTGGATTGGATCAGGGGACGGGCCTTGTCCGCATAGTTGGGTACCCACTGGGCATAGTAAGAAAAAAAGCCTAGGCAGCGCTTCAGGGTCTTGGAGCAGTGAGGGAGGGGGAACTCCATAAGGGGGCGCATGCGTTCAGGGTCGGGGCCTATAACTCCATTTCGTACTACATAGCCGAGGATGACTAGGCGGTCGGTGCTAAACACGCATTTATCCTTGTTATACGTAAGGTTAAGGATCTTTGCGGTCTGGAGGAATTTTCGGAGGTGGGTGTCGTGGCCGCAGATGGTGACATTATCGAGATACGGGAATGTTGCCCGTAAACCGTACCGGTCAACCATTCGGTCCATCTCGCGTTGGAAGACCGAGACCCCGTTAGTGACACCGAAGGGAACCCTTAAGAAGTGGTAGAGCCGCCCATCTGCCTCGAAGGCAGTGTACTTGCGGTCACGAGTGCGGATGGGGTGCTGGTGGTAGGTGGACTTAAGATCCACCATGGAGAAGACCTTGTAATGCGGGATCCTGTTTACCACGTCGGATATGCGGGGGAGAGGGTACGCGTCCAGCTGCGTAAACCTGTTAATGGTCTGACTTTAGTTGATGACTATCCTATGCTTCTTCCCGGTCTTTACCACCACTACTTGAGCTCTCCAGAGACTGTTGCTAGCTTCAATGACTCCTTCCCTCAGTAGCCGTTGGACCTCTGACCTAATAAAGAAATCGATCCTTGGCACTGTACCGTCTGCTCCTGGTGGCGACGGGTTTGCAATCCACGGTGAGGTTCGCAAACAGGGAAGGAGGATCGACCTTGAGGGTCGCGAGGCTGCAGACAGTGAGAGGGGGTATAGGGCCGCCGAATTTGAAAGTTTTACTTTGGAGGTTGCACTGGAAGTCTAACCCTAGGAGTGTGGCCGCGCAGAGGTGGGGAAGGACGTAGAGTCGGTAATTTTTAAACTCCTTTCCCTGGACCGTGAGGTTTGCCACACAAAACCCCTTTATCTCTACTGAGTGGGAACCGGAGGCCAGGGAGATTTTTTGATTAACGGGGTGGACGGGGAGATAACAGCGCCTTACCATGTCGGGGTGTATGAAGCTCTCCGTGCTCCCAGAGTCGATTAAGCAGGACGTATCATGCCCGTTGATTAGTACAGTTGTTGTAGCAGTTGAGAGTGTTCGAGGCCGGGACTGGTCCAGGGTCACCGAGGCTAATCGCAGCAGCAGTTGAATGTTCTCTTCAGGAGGTGTGTGGTCAGCCGAGCTGGGGTCCTGGGAGTCCATCCAAGATGGCGGCGCCCATTGGTCGCACATGGCTGGGGATGCACAAAATGGCGGCGCCCATCCATCGCACGTGGCGTCCGCGGGACAAGATGGCAGCGCTCGGAGGCCGCACATGGCCCTGGAGGAGGAAGATGGCGGCGCCCGCTGGCCGCACGGGGACCGTGGAGAGAATTGTGGTGGCGGTCCGCATTCGCCACCGGAGACCGCAGCGACCGCTCGGGCCTGGCATACCGCCACGAAGTGGCCCTTTTTACCGCATCCCTTGCAGGTGGATGCGCGGGCCGGGCAGCGCTGTCGGGGGTGCTTGGCCTGCCCGCAAAAATAGCAGCGGGGCCCCCCGGGGTTGCCAGGCCGTCTTGCAGCACAAACTTGTGGGGGGATGGGAGATGTCTCGGGGTCGGCCGTGGGGGGGTTCCACGCTGCCTAGGGGGCTGCCACGCGGTCGGGGACGTAAGCGCGGGCGTTTCGGGAGGCCACATCCAGGGAGCCGGGAAGGGCCCGTGCCTCCTTGAGGCCTAGGGTGTCTTTCTCCAGCAATCGCTGGCGGATTTGGGAGGACAGCATACCTGCAACGAAAGCGTCCCGGATCAAAAGTTCTATGTGGTTGCTCGCCGAAACTTGCGGGCAGTTGCAGTTTCTCCCCAACACCAGGAGCGCACGGTAGAATTCTTCCAGCGATTCCCAAGGATTTGTCGCCTCGTCGCTAGCAGATGTCGGGCGAGACCTGGTTTACCGGGCGAATATAATGTCCTTTTAGCAGCTCCATTGCTGCATCGAAGTCGTCCGCGTCCTCGATGAGGGTGTAAATTTCTGGGCTCACCCTCGAGTGCAGGACTTGCAATTTCTGTTCTCCCGTGGGTGTGTTTTCGGCTGTTCCGAGATATCCGTTAAAACACGCCAGCTAGTGCTTGAAGGTTGCCGCTGAGTTTGCCGCGTGGGGGCTGAGTTGCAGACACTCCGGCTTGATTCGGAGCTCCATCCTTTTAAATCTAGCGTATTAAATTGATGCATGATCAATGACTACTAAAGCAAGGTTGCAGTCCAACTGAAGGCTTTAATAAGCTAGATGTTTCCCCCAGCAGCTCAGGTACAGAAAAAAGGCTGCTGGGGCGGCACGGGCTCTTATACCCTGCCTTGCAGGGCGGAGCTACCATACAGCTTGACCAATGGAAAACATACAATATCTACCAGTGGTGTTCCAGCATTACTAGGTACCGTAATACCTCTACACAGACTACCACACTACCTAACAGCACATCTTTTAGGACTTGAGGGAAGGAACCGGAGCACCTGGAGGAAATTAGGAGTGGGTCGAGCCGGTGACACCCACATACCAGTAAAGAATATTTAGTAAGAGGATGTGTGTTGCCTGGAAGGAACGGATAAGGGGATAAAATGGAAAAGCGTGTCTAAATGGTGTGTTGAGTTTCATTGCTGAGGAGCACAATAGCATTAAAATGCTGTCACAGTGTTTACATTTAAATTTTGTTTTTTGCTATAAATTAGATAATTACATTTCAGTGTTTTTAACTTGATACTATCTTGCTCACTAAATTTGAGTTTTGTGTATAAAACGTGCAGCTCACGTCATCAAATTTGGCATGCATTGTTCTTATCCTCCTATTGAGGAAAAACTTTGATCATTTCTGCTGGGTTGCCGAGGAATAGATCCTCGTACTCAGGTCAGTTGAGGAACATCCCTGATGTAACTTGAGGAACTATATGGAATTAACCATTTGAACCGTCTGACCTAAAAGGACAGAAACTGAAATTACTTTGGAAACCAAAACTTCTAAGCAGATTGAACCTGGTTGATAATGTATGAAAGGACACAGATCAATCGAAGCTCAGTGGAAGTTATGAGTCCAGTCGTGCAGTACAAGCAAGGTGAAGAAGACAGGCTAGATCCAGAAGTTGAGAATAAGCAAAGATATAGGCCAGGAGTCTCCGAAATCCCGGCCACGTGTTGACGCCGGTGTAAACACCGGAGTGGTGTACGCCGGCGTCGACGGGCCTCCTGGCCCAGCAATTCTCCGGTTTCTAGGGGGCTAGCACGGCACCAGAGTACTGCGCGCTGCTCTGGCACCGAAAGGCTGCCCTGCACGTCCGGCGCGGGTCCGCACATGCGCGCCACGACCGTCTCCGCGCTGGCGCATGTGCGTGGTTGCCGGCGCGGAGCAACATGTCGGGGACCGAACAACGGGCCCGCGTGGAAGGAGGTTGGCTCCCTCCAGATCGCGGCCGCCTGCTGATTGGAACCCCTCGATCGCGGGCCTGGACCCCATGGAGGCCCCCCACGGAGTCAGATTCCCCCCGCCCCCCCACCAGGACATTCACAGCGGCCGCGGGTCCGAGCTCCCGTCGGGTGGTACCATGTTTGAACCATGACTGCGGGACACGGCGGGAGTTCGGCCCGTCGCCCGCAAAGAATCGCCGCGGTGGCATATTTCAGTGGCCCCCGACCGGCGCTGCGGCAACCGCGCGGGTGCGATTGGCGGCGATTCTCCGGTCGCCCCAGCGAATCTCCGACCCGGCGCGGGCTCGGAGAATCCCGGCCATAGTTGTTGCAGCTGTTTCATGTAGTTGAAGATAAGATTGGTGGATCTACACTATCGAGACCGAGGTGACGAGATTCTGCAGATCTGTGCCATTTTTGATGCAGACCATACTGACTGAACTCTTTTTAGTTGTGCGCTGTCGACTAGAGATCAGACTATCTCCCAGATGGAAAGGAGCTGAAATGCTTTGCTTGGAAGTCGGATGATTGAAGACTTTTATAACTGTGATTGATGACAGAAACGCTGAATGGATTGAATAATCCAAAAGGTAAAACCGCTACCACAGCGGACAACACAAATATCCCAGCCTGGAACTATCGGAACCCCCCGGCCCTGGTCTCAGGGCTCACTAATGAGTCCCAGCCGTGCGGGCCTCTGCCCACTACCACAGGGACTCCATGAGCCCACATGGGGAGATCGATTAGTGATTCCCCTTGGTCCTCATGAAGGTTATCACAGTTGGGGAGTCTAGAACCGGGGGCCACAATTTCAGAATAAGTCGGCTGCCACTTAGGACCAAGATGAGGAGAAATTCTTTACACAAAGGGTTGTGAATTTTTGAAATTCCCTACCCCAGAGGGCTGTTGAAGCATTGTATATTTTTCAAGCAGAGACTGATAGATTTCTGACTAACAAAAACGTAAATGCTCATGGGGATTGTGGGTATAAAAGAATTTGAAGTGTCTGATTAACTGTTATATGAAATGGCGGAGCAGGCTCGATGGGCTGAATGGCCATCTCCTGTTGCTATGTTCCTAATGATGAATTTTTTTCACAATCATTAACATTTCTAGGTTTCCAGAATGAATGTCCAGTGGAAAATATTACGCACGATCTTTAGAATTAGATTTTTGATTCTCATAACGGCATTCTGAGTTAGTTGTTTTCTGTTTTAAGGAGAAGGACATAGCATGCTTCAAGCACAAGGTATTATTTATAGAATAACTGTCCCTTACATTTAATTCTTTCTCTATTAAGTAGCATTATAGAGTAATTTCAATGTTTCATTGGTTATTAATTCCTCACTTTTATGAGTATGTTGATCAGGCTATAATAAATATTCACACAACCATGGAGTTCAAGCTTTTAAAAATACCACTAAAATTCCAACCATGTTCTGCCAAAAAATACAATTTGCCTTATTCAATTATCATAAATCAGTATCATTTCTAATATATTGTATGTTAGATGTGATTAAATGGTATACCCGCTGACTCACCATGAGAAATGCCACAGGAAATTCCCTACTCTGTGAAAATATTGGTTTTAATGTGTGCATCGCTTCCACAGGCATACATGCACAATTGTACACCTTTTGAAAAATAATTATAAAGATAAACCAGTCGAACCTTTAGCATCTTCTAATTTACATGAACATTGCACAGAAAATACTTGTTGATTGGTTTGATATGCAGATAATTAAACTGTTGAACTGCTAAGAACATACAGCTTGTAATTGCATTCAAAAATTCAGAGCGATTAACCGTTTAACTTTATTGTACATAAAGTTATTGTACATATTGTACACCTGTACATTAACAGCAGACATTGACACACCTCGTGAGGTAGTTCTTACATAACAGAACATCCTCCATTTTGTAAGCATTGGTGTGGGAATGTCTAGGCTTTTTCACATAAGTTTTTAGGCCTTCTTATTCCTGCAGTCAGTCCCCAGTTTGGAGGGTAGGCAACCTCCTTGGTCTTTAACAGTGCCATTTGTGAGCCAACAGTCTGAAGGTGCATGGCAGTGACCCACTTTACTGGTTTAGGAGGAGTCTGGAAAGGAGAGTCAAAAGAATGGTTTATTGCCAAAAGTAAAGTATTTACAAGTACAGTCCCAGTCAGGACTACTCCGCAGCACGGCTCCTATCTGGGCTGGCTTTTTAAAAATATATATATATTTTATTAAAGTTTTCAAACACAATTTTTTCCCTTACAAATCAAAAAAAAAAGGTAACATGATAACTGCAATATAACATTGTTTAACTAACATGGTAAACTAACCAAATAACACGAAGTAATACTCCCCCCCCCGCCCCCTCTCCCCCTCCAAAAACCCAAACAGTTCTCTCCCCCCCCCCCCCTCCCCCTGGGTTGCTGCTGCTGGCCATCTATCTTCCCTCTAACGTTCCGCTAGGTAGTCGAGGAAAGGTTGCCAACGTCTGGTGAACCTTTGAGCCGATCGTCTCATCGCAAATTTCATCTGCTCTAGTTTTATGAACCCCGCCATATCGTTTATCCAGGCTTCCAGTCCGGGGGGTTTCGCTTCCTTCCACATGAGTAAAATCCTACGCCGGGCTACTAGGGACGCAAAGGCCACGACATCGGCCTCTTTCGCCTCCTGCACTCCCGGCTCATCCGCTACTCCAAATATAGCTAACCCCCAGCCTGGCTTGACCCGGACCTTCACCACCTTCGAGATCACTCCCGTCACTCCCCTCCAATACCCCTCCAGTGCCGGACACAACCAAAACATATGTGTGTGGTTCGCCGGGCTTCCCCCGCACCTCCCACACTTGTCCTCCACTCCGAAGAACCTGCTCAACCTTGCTCCCGTTATGTGTGCTCTATGCAGCACCTTAAATTGGATCAGGCTAAGCCTGGCACACGAGGAAGAGGAATTTACCCTGCTTAGGGCATCAGCCCACAAACCCTCCTCAATCTCCTCCCCGAGCTCTTCTTCCCATTTTCCCTTCAGTTCGCCCACCAACTCCTCCCCCTCTTCTCTCATCTCCCGGTATATCTCTGACACTTTGCCCTCCCCGACCCACACCCCCGAAAGCACCCTGTCCTGGATCCCTTGTGTCGGGAGCAGCGGAAATTCCCTCACCAGTTGTTTCGTGAACGCTCTCACCTGCATATATCTAAAGAAATTTCCCCGGGGCAGCTCATACTTTTCCTCAAGCGCTCCCAAGCTTGCAAACGTCCCGTCTATAAATAAATCTCCCACTCTCCTGATTCCTACCCGGTGCCAGCTCTGGAATCCTCCGTCCAGCCTCCCTGGGGCAAACCTATGGTTGTTCCTGATCGGAGACCACATCGAGGCTCCCAGCACACCCCTCTGTCGCCTCCATTGCCCCCAGATACTTAATGTTGCCGCCACCACTGGGTTCGTGGTAAATCTTTTTGGGGAGAGCGGTAGTGGCGCTGCCACCAGCGCTTTTAAACTCGTCCCTTTGCAGGACTTCATCTCCAACCTTTTCCACGCCGCTCCCTCTCCCTCTATCATCCATTTACGAATCATCGCCACGTTGGCGGCCCAGTAGTAGTCGCCCAAATTCGGCAACGCCAGTCCCCCTCTGTCTCTGCTACATTGTAGAAACCCCCTCCTTACCCTCGGGGCCTTCCCTGCCCACACGAAGTTCGTGATGCTCCTATCTATTTTTTTAAAGAAGGCCTTAGTGATCAGTATAGGGAGACATTGGAACACAAATAGGAACCTCAGGAGGACCATCATCTTAATTGCCTGCACTCTGCCCGCCAGTGACAGCGGCTGCATGTCCCACCTTTTGAAATCCTCTTCCATTTGTTCCACCAGCCGTGTCAGATTGAGTCTGTGTAAGGTTCCCCAGGTCCTGGCTATCTGAATCCCCAGGTATCGGAAGTTTCTTTCCACTCTCCTTAGCGGTAGGTCATCTATCCCTCTACTCTGGTCCCCAGGGTGTATCACAAAAAGCTCACTCTTTCCCATGTTAAGCCTATATCCCGAGAAATCTCCAAACTCCCTCAATATCTGCATGACCTCTGGCATCCCCCCCACTGGGTCCGTCACATACAGCAGTAGGTCATCCGCGTAGAGTGACACTCGGTGTTCCTCTCCCCCTCTAATCACCCCTCTCCATTTTCTGGAGTCTCTCAGCGCTATGGCCAGTGGTTCAATTGCCAGCGCGAACAGTAATGGGGACAACGGGCATCCCTGTCTTGTTCCCCTGTGTAGTTGAAAATACTCCGACCTTTGCCGACCTGTGACCACACTTGCCGTTGGGGCCCCATAGAGGAGTTTAACCCAGCTGACAAACCCGTCCCCGAACCCGAACCTCCTCAGCACCTCCCATAGATACTCCCACTCCACCCTATCAAATGCCTTCCCTGCATCCATTGCCGCCACTATCTCTGCCTCCCCCTCTGCTGGGGGCATCATTATCACCCCTAATAGCCGTCGCACGTTGACATTTAGTTGTCTCTCCTTTACGAACCCTGTCTGGTCTTCGTGCACCACCCCCGGGACACAATCCTCTATCCTCGTTGCCAGCACCTTTGCTAGCAACTTGGCGTCCACATTTAGCAGTGAGATAGGCCTATAGTACCCGCACTGCAGCGGATCTTTATCCCGCTTCAAGATTAGCGATATCGTCGCCTCCGACATTGTCGGGGGTAGGGTCCCCCCTTCTCTGGCCTCGTTAAAGGTCCTTACCAGCAGCGGGGCCAACAAGTCCACAGATTTTCTATAGAATTCCACCGGGAACCCATCTGGTCCCGGGGCCTTCCCTGCCTGCATGTTCCCCAGCCCCTTGGTAACCTAGTCCACCCCAATCGGCGCCCCCAGGCCTTCCACCTCCTGCTCCTCCACCCTCGGGAACCTTAATTGGTCCAAAAACTGCCGCATCTCCTCTTTTCCCTCCGGGGGTTGGGACCTATATAGTCCCTCGTAAAAGGTCTTAAACACCACGTTTATCTTCCCTGCTCTCCGCACCGTAGCTCCCATTTCATCCCTAATTCCCCCTATCTCCCTCGCCGCTGTCCTCTTTCGCAGCTGATGGGCCAACAGGCGACTCGCCTTTTCCCCATATTCATATCCCATCCCCTGTGCCTTCCTCCACTGTGCCTCCGCCCTCCTTGTGGTCAACAGGTCGAACTCCGTCTGGAGTCGTTGCCTCTCCCTGTATAGTCCTACATCCGGGGCCTCCGCATATTCTTTATCTACCCTCAAAATCTCCCCCAGTAGTCTTTCCCTTTCCTTGGCCTCTATTTTCCCCTTGTGGGCCCTGATGGAGATCAGCTCTCCTCTGACCACCGCCTTTAGTGCTTCCCATACTACTCCCACTCGGACCTCCCCGTCGTCATTGGCCTCCAGGTACCTTTCGATACATCCCCGCACCCTTCCGCAGACTCCCTCATCCGCCAGTAATCCCACATCCAGTCGCCAGAGTGAACGCTGCTCCCTCTCCTCGCCTAGTTCCAGGTCCACCCAGCGTGGGGCATGATCTGAAACAGCTATGGCTGAGTACTCAGTTCCTTCCACCCTCGAGATCAGTGACCTTCCCAAAACAAAGAAATCTATCCGGGAATACACCTTGTGAACATGGGAGAAGAAGGAGAACTCTTTGGCCATCGGCCTAACAAATCGCCACGGATCCACTCCCCCCATTTGGTCCATAAACCCCCTAAGCACCTTGGCTGCTGCCGGCCTTCTTCCGGTCCTAGATCTAGATCTATCTAACCCTGGGTCCAACACGATGTTGAAGTCCCCCCCCATTATCAGGTTTCCTACCTCCAGGTCCGGGATATGTCCCAGCATCCGCTTCATAAATCCCGCATCAACCCAATTTGGAGCATATACGTTAACCAACACGACCTCCATTCCCTGCAGTCTGCCACTCACCATCACTTATCTGCCTCCGCTGTCTGCTACAATGTTCCTAGCTTCGAATGACACCCGTTTCCCCACCAGTATGGCCACCCCTCTGTTCTTTGCATCCAGCCCTGAGTGGAACACCTGTCCCACCCATCCTTTCCTTAACCTAACTTGGTCCGCCACCTTCAGGTGCGTCTCCTGAAGCATGGCCACGTCTGCCGTCAGTCCTTTCAAGTGCGCGAAAACTCGGGCCCTTTTAATCGGCCCATTTAGGCCTCTCACGTTCCACGTGATCAGCCGAATTGGGGGGCTGCCTGCCCCCCTCCCCTGTCGACTAGCCATCACCCTCTCTAGGCCAGTCCCACGTCCCGGTTCCACGCACCCACCCGTTCCCCAGGCAGCGCATTCCCGCCCCGACCACCTTTTCTTTTACCAGTTCCTCTTCGATCTCTGCAGCAGCAATCCAGTTATCCCCCCGCTAGATCCCCATCTAGCATGATTACTCCCCCCATATTGCTTCTGAAAGTCAGCTGACTTCAACTGACCCCGGCTTCTCCCGCTCTCTCCTTGACA
Organism: Scyliorhinus torazame; assembly: GCF_047496885.1. Classification (NCBI taxonomy): domain Eukaryota; kingdom Metazoa; phylum Chordata; class Chondrichthyes; order Carcharhiniformes; family Scyliorhinidae; genus Scyliorhinus; species Scyliorhinus torazame. The sequence goes on along the minus strand of NC_092724.1, from coordinate 157,279,853 downwards.
CCCCCGTGTGGGGAACTCCCATCTACCTTGCGCCTGTCTTCCCGCCATCATCTTTCTGGCGCGGGAACAAGATCAATAAGCCCCGTGTTCTCTAGAGCCGTCCCGCCCCTCGTGGCGCAGCTCCCTCTGCCGCCCCACTCCCATTCCCCATCCCCCGCCTATGTCTCTTCTTCCCCCCCACCGGCGCCCACATTTCTCAGTGTCCCCCCCTCCCCAATTTACATCTCTATATACATCAGCATTGTCGTTTCCCCTCCAACATCAGTCCCTCAGTTCTGATCCAGTTTCTCGTTTTTAATCAAGGTCCATGCGTCTTCCGCCGTTTCGAAGTAGTGATGCCTCTCCTGGTGCGTGACCCACAGTCGCGCCGGCTGCAACATCCCGAACTTCACCTTCTTGTGTAGCACCTCCTTGGCTCGATGAAAGCTCGCCCTCCTTCTCGCCACCTCCGCACTCCAATCCTGGTACACCCGTACCACCGCATTCTCCCATCTGCTACTTCGTACCTTTTTGGCCCATCTCAGAACCACCTCTCTGTCATTGAAGCGATGAAATCACACGATCGTCGCGCTAGGTGGTTCTCCCGCCTTTGGTCTCCTCGCAGGGACCCGATGGGCCCCTTCCACTTCCAAAGGGCCCGAGGGGGCCTCAGCTCCCATTAGCGAGCGTAGCATCGTGCTCACGTAAGCCATGCCGTCAGCTCCTTCCACTCCCTCGGGGAGACCCAGGATCCGAAGGTTCTTTCTCCGTGATCTGTTTTCTAGGACTTCAATCCTTTCAATGCACTTTTTGTGGAGCGCCTCGTGCGTCTGCATTTTGACCGCCAGGCCCAGGATCTCGTCCTCGTTGTCCGTCACCTTCTGCTCCACCACACGGAGCTCCATCTCCTGGGTCTTTTGTGCCTCCTTAAGCTCCTCAATTGCTTGTAGCATCGGGGCCAGCACCTCCTTCTTAAGCAGTTCCACACACCGTCTCAAAAATTCATCTTGGTCCGGCCCCCATGTCGCCTGGGCTCCCTCCGCTGCCATCTTGCTCCTTTTTCCTTCTGCCCCTGTCCTCGAGGATTCTTCGCGATCTGGCCGCCGGCGCCGATATTTTTCTTTTTCGTTGGGGGGGCACTCCCTGTTGTCTCACCCCACACCGGGTTTCGTCCCGAAAAAATTCACCGTTGGGACTCTTAAAAGAGCCCGAAGATCCGTTCGAGCTGGAGCTGCCGAAACGTGCGGCTTAGCTGGTCATCGCCGCAACCGGAAGTCCCTGGGCTGGCTTTTAAGGAACTGAGTTAACTAGCTCACTGAAATAGGGAGTACGTACTCCACAAGGCTCATGGAGAGATTAATCGGGTCGTCCCTGTGGGCCTTGTGGGGTAAAAAAACTTATTTTTTCTATATTGTGCTTTTTAAAATATTGCTCCCTTGCTGTAAACCCTGACAAATGGAGCTATATTCTGAATTAATTTCATCCATAATTGCATTTTATTGCTCTTTGTATCAGCTCCAATGCTTTAGAGCACTGACAAGCTACACCACTACCCTGCTTCTCACTGCAGTATTGATGAATGATTTATGTAGCTATGCTACATAATGTACTATGCACCAGAATGTAGATGAGCATCAAGCAGCATTATAATGTCCCTTTTATTTCTATTGTCCTTGGAGTTCAAGAAAGAAGTGCTTCTGAAGAACAAAATAGTTACAGCCTGTCAGTACTGACAGTTATTACACTACCTTTCATGGGTGCCAACAGTGGTCATATGTGCAGTTTTCCCCACAGTTATTGCACTATCCTTCATGAGTGTCAACTGTACTCAACACAGTTTTAATCAGAGACCAAATAGATCTCTGAGGCTGGATTCTCCCAAAATGGGACAATGTCCCCACGCCGGCGTAGAAATGCTGGCACTTCACTCCCAAGTTTCTAATAAAAAAGATGAGTTGATTCACTCACCTGCAGGGGGCTAGCAGGGACCCAGAGTGATTCACGCAGCTTTGGTTACGAATACGGGCACCTACACATTCGGTCTGGAGTCCGCGCATATGCACGGCGGCGGCCTCCAGTCGCCGTGCCGTGCGCCATGGCAGACTCGGACCGTGGAGGCAGCTCCAAAATGTAGGCCCCACCTGATCGGCCGCGCACCCGAAGATCCATCTGGCCCGATCTGTCCCCAGGCCACCCATAAGCCCCACCCCCCCCCGTTCCTGATTCCCCCCGCCCCCCACCAGGGCGGCCGCGGACTGAGTCTGCAGCCGCCACGAGAGGTTCCCGAAAGGCGATCGGTAGTTAGAACCACGCCTTTGGGAATTCGGCCCGTTGGGAGCGGAAAATCGCTGGCCGGGCCTCTGGCAATGGCACCCCTGCAGCGAGGAGTACTCCACGAGCATGGCGATTCTCGGGTCCCGGAGAATTGCCGGACCGGCACCGGGCCCGATTTCGGCGTGAAAGTTGATTTTCTGCCCCTGCGCCAAACGTGATTTTGGAGAAGCAAGCCCATGGTCTGTGAATATAATTAAATGCAGTGTTTGTTTAGTGTACGATAATAGGCTGCCCTCCCGGACCCTCCCTCCAGTCCGATTCCCACCGCCTCCCCATACTGATCCCTCCCTCCTGGACTGACAGTACCCCCCACCCTCCCCAATCCTCCGGTCCCCACCCCTCCGTCTCTTCCCCTTCACACTGGTTTACTGATTCTTCCCTGCACCCTAGTTACTTCTTGTTGTTGCAGCTTTACTGCTCCTGTCTCACCCAGCGTGAGTGAGGAAAGTTGGGTGAGACAGGGGCTTTGGAATTTCCACGAGGGTAAGTCTGTCGAGAGTGGCAATCCATCGGAGATTGCCACTCTGAGGAAGTTACGGGCCAATGACTTTTCCCAGTCACTAATCTTCGGGAGAGTTGGACAGGCTCTGATAGCCGCAGGAAAAAGGCATTGTTCATTTGGTGGCATCTGAGTTGAGTGCAACATGAATATGTTGGCCATTCTCACATATGTACTTCTTATATGCATACAGTTAATAGCTCCCATATCATATAGGTGCAATACATGAATGATGTGTTGCAACGGTATACTCTAACTGACAATTTGGTGTTTTCTAAACAAAAGTCATTCAGTATTGTTAATTATGAATTAGTCAGAACAATCTTATAATTCAGTTCTGTTACATTTTATGGACAAGTAAATTTTAGGTGAGACCCAAGAAATCTGAAAAGTAGAACATAGAACACAGAACATAGAAAATACAGCACAGAACAGGCCCTTCGGCCCACGATGTTGTGCCGAACCTTTGTCCTAGATTAATCATAGATTATCATTGAATTTACAGTGCAGAAGGAGGCCATTCGGCCCTTTGAGTCTGCACCGGCTCTTGGAAAGAGCACCCTACCCAAACTCAACACCTCCACCCAACACCAAGGGCAATTTTGGACACTAAGGGCAATTTATCATGGCTAATCCACCTAACCTGCACATCTTTGGACTGTGGGAGGAAACCGGAGAACCCGGAGGAAACCCACGTAGACACGGGGAGGATGTGCAGACTCCGCACAGACAGTGATCCAAGCCGGAATCGAACCTGGGACCCTGGAGCTGTGAAGCAATTGTGCTATCCACAATGCTATCGTGCTGCCCTTAAGAACAAATAAATCTACACTATATAATTTTACCGTAATCCATGCACCTATCCAATAGCTGCTTGAAGGTCCCTAATGTTTCCGACTCAACTACTTCCACAGGCAGTGCATTCCATGCCCCCACTACTCTCTGGGTAAAGAACCTACCTCTGATATCCCGCCTATATCTTCCACCTTTCACCTTAAATTTATGTCCCCTTGCAATGGTTTGTTCCACCCGGGAAAAAGTCTCTGACTGTCTACTCTATCTATTCCCCTGATCATCTTATAAACCTCTATCAAGTCGCCCCTCATCCTTCTCCGTTCTAATGAGAAAAGGCCTAGCACCCTCAACCTTTCCTCGTAAGACCTACTCTCCATTCCAGGCAACATCCTGGTAAATCTCCTTTGCACCTTTTCCAAAGCTTCCACATCCTCCCTAAAATGAGGCGACCAGAACTGTACACAGTACTCCAAATGTGGCCTTACCAAAGTTTTGTACAGCTGCATCATCACCTCACGGCTCTTAAATTCAATCCCTCTGTTAATGAACGCGAGCACACCATAGGCCTTCTTCACAGCTCTATCCACTTGAGTGGCTGAATATTTGCCATCCACCACCACTCTCTGACTTCTATCGGTTAGCCAGTTCGTTATCCAACTGGCCAAATTTCCCACTATCCCATGCCTCCTTACTTTCTGCAGAAGCCTACCATGGGGAACCTTATCAAATGCCTTACTAAAATCCATGTACACTACATCCACTGCTTTACCTTCATCCACATGCTTGGTCACCTCCTCAAAGAATTCAATAAGACTTGGAAGGCAAGACCTACCCCTTACAAATCCGTGCTGACTATCCCTAATCAAGCAGTGTCTTTCCAGATGCTCAGAAATCCTATCTTTCAGTGCCCTTTCCATGGCTTTGCCTACCACCGAAGTAAGACTAACTGGCCTGTAATTCCCAGGGTTATCCCTAGTCCCTTTTTTGAACAGGGGCACGACCTTCGCCACTCTCCAATCCCCTGGTACCACCCCTGTTGACAGTGAGGACGAAAAGATCATTGCCAACGGCTCTGCAATTTCATCTCTTGCTTCCCATAGAATCCTTGGATATATCCCGTCAGGCCCGGGGGACTTGTCTATCCTCAAGTTTTTCAAAATGCCCAACACATCTTCCTTCCTAACAAGTATTTCCTCGAGCTTACCAATCTGTTTCACACTGTCCTCTCCAACAATATCGCCCCTCTCATTTGTAAATACAGAAGAAAAGTACTCATTCAAGACCTCTCCTATCTCTTCAGACTCAATACACAATCTCCCGCTATTGTCCTTGATCGGACCTACCCTCGCTCTAGTCATTCTCATATTTCTCACATATGTGTAAAAGGCCTTGGGGTTTTCCTTGATCCTACCCGCCAAAGATTGTTCATGCCCTCTCTTAGCTCTCCTAATCCCTTTCTTCAGTTCCCTCCTGGCTATCTTGTGTCCCTCCAATGCCCTGTCTGAACCTTGTTTCCTCAGCCTTACATAAGTCTCCTTTTTCCTTTTAACAAGACATTCAACCTCTCTTGTCAACCATGGTTCCCTCACTCGACCATCTCTTCCCTGCCTGACAGGGACATACATATCAAGGACACGTAGTACCTGTTCCTTGAACAAGTTCCACATTTCACTTGTGTTCTTCCCTGACAGCCTATGTTCCCAACTTATGCACTTCAATTCTTGTCTGACAACATCGTATTTACCCTTCCCCCAATTGTAAACCTTGTCCTGTTGCACGCACCTATCCCTCTCCATTACTAAAGTAAAAGTCACAGAATTGTGGTCACTATCTCCAAAATGCTCCCCCACTAACAAATCTATCACTTGCCCTGGTTCATTACCAAGTACTAAATCCAATATTGCCCCTCCTCTGGTCGGACAATCTACATACTGTGTTAGAAAAGCTTCCTGAACACACTGCACAAACACCACCCCATCCAAGCTATTTGATCTAAAGAGTTTCCACTCAATATTTGGGAAGTTAAAGTCACCCATGACTACTACCCTGTGACTTCTGCACCTTTCCAAAATCTGTTTCCCAATCTGTTCCTCCACATCTCTGCTACTATTGGGAGGCCTATAGAAAACTCCTAACAAGGTGACCGCTCCTTTCCTATTTCTGACTTCAACCCATACTACCTCAGTAGGGTGATACTCCTCGAACTGCCTTTCTGCAGCAGTTATACTATCTCTAATTAACAATGCCACCCCCCCCCCCCCCACCTCTTTTACCACCCTCCCTAATCTTCTTGAAACATCTATAACCAGGGACCTCCAGCAACCATTTCTGCCCCTCTTCTATCCAAGTTTCCGTGATGGCCACCACATCGTAGTCCCAAGTACCGATCCATGCCTTAAGTTCACCCACCTTATTCCTGATGCTTCTTGCGTTGAAGTATACACACTTCAACCCATCTTCGTGCCTGCAAGTACTCTCCTTTGTCAGTGTTCCCTTCCCCACTGCCTCATTACACGCTTTGGAGTCCTGAATATCGGCTACCTTAGTTGCTGGACTACAAATCCGGTTCCCATTCCCCTGCCAAATTAGTTTAAACCCTCCCGAAGAGCACTAAAAAACCTCCCTCCCAGGATATTGGTGCCCCTCTGGTTCAGATGCAACCCGTCCTGCTTGTACAGGTCCCACCTTCCCCAGAATGCGCTCCAGTTATCCAAATACCTGAAGCCGTCCCTCCTACACCATTCCTGCAGCCACGTGTTCAGCTGCACTCTCTCCATATTCCTAGCCTCGCTATCACGTGACACCGGCAACAAACCAGAGATGACAACTCTGTCTGTCCTGGCTTTTAACTTCCAGCCTAACTCCCTAAATTTGTTTATTACCTCCACACCCCTTTTCCTACCTATGTCGTTGGTACCTATGTGCACCACGACTTCTGGCTGCTCCCCCTCCCCCTTAAGGATCCTGAAGATACGATCCGAGACATCCCTGGCCCTGGCACCCGGGAGGCAACATACCTTCCGGGAGTCTCGCTCGCGACCACAGAATCTCCTATCTATTCCCCTAACCATTGAATTCCTACAACTATTGCTTTTCTATTCTCCCCCCTTCCCTTCTGAGCCCCAGAGCCAGACTGAGTGCCAGAGACCTGGCCGCTAGGGCCTTCCCCCGGTAGGTCATCCCCCCCAACAGCATCCAAAACGGTATACTTGTTTTGAAGGGGAACGGCCACGAGGGATCCCTGCACTGTCTGCCTGTTTGTTTTTTTCCCTGACTGTAACCCAGCTATTCTTGTCCTGTACCTTGGGTGTGGTTACCTCCCTGTAACTCTTCTCTATCACCCCCTCTGCCTCCCGGATGATCCGAAGTTCATCCAGCTTCAGCTCCAGTTCCCTAACACGGTCTTTGAGGAGCTGGAGTTGGGTGCACTTCCCGCAGGTATAGTCAGCGGGGACACCGGTGGTATCCCTCACCACCCACATCCTACAGGAGGAGCATGCAACTGGCCTAGCCTCCATCCCCTCTTACCTGACAGAATATAGCTGCCCTGTGGACTAACTAGATCTCCGCCCTCCGACTCTGCTCCCAGTCAGCTACACTTTCTGTAAACTCCTGGCTCTCTTCTCACTCTTGGCGGAAATGTCGGAAACAAAATGAAAGGAGCACCTTACTCCCTCCTCACCTAACTCCCTCGGTCACCAAACTCTCACTATAGCACTCAAATACACCAAATTCAGCACTCCCTCGGTCACCAAACTCTCACTATAGCACTCAAATGCACCAAATTCAGCACTCCCCCGGTCACCAAACTCTCACTATAGCACTCAAATGCACCAAATTCAGCACTCCCTCGGTCACCAAACTCTCACTATAGCACTCAAATGCACCAAATTCAGCACTCCCCCGGTCACCAAACTCTCACTATAGCACTCAAATGCACCAAATTCAGCACTCAGTGCAAACAAAGTCTGCACTGTAGGGGATCACTTTTATACTGTGAATCTAGCCTCTGGAAACTGACCCAATCCAATTAACTAATTAACAAGCTCCAGCTGCAAGTGCCTACAAGTAGAAGATTTGTTTAAAGCTGATTGAAAATTCACCTTCTTCTAAACCAAACAGCAACTTTTAAGTTAATTAACTCAATAAAAGAAAGACTAAACTTTAGATAAAAATGAAGCCTTATACTCCCTCGGTCACCAAACTCTCACTATAGCACTCAAATGCACCAAATTCAGCACTCAGTGCAAACTCAAGTAGATAAACTCAAAGCTCCATTTGTTCCCAAGTTCATGTTTCTTGTTAAACCCCAGATTTATTTATTGTGAAATAAATTTTTAAACTAATTTTACTGTGCTATCATATTACTCTTTGACTAATGGACAGACTTCACCAAACTATAATACATTTGTGTGTTATTTATTTGTTCATTGTTTTAATGCCGGTGTTAACACTTTCATTTCAATGTATTAAGGCTTAAGCTAACTAAAGGATTATTAACCAGAACATCATAGAATTATAGAATTTACAGTGCAGAAGGAGGCCATTCGGCCCATCGAGTCTGCACTGGCTCTTGGAAAGAGCACCCTACCCAAGGTCAACACCTCCACCCTATCCCCATAACCCAGTAACCTCACCCAACACTAAGGGCAATTTTGGACACTAAGGGCAATTTATCATGGCCAATCCACCTAACCTGCACATCTTTGGACTGTGGGAGGAAACCGGAGCACCCGGAGGAAACCCACGCACACACGGGGAGGATGTGCAGACTCCGCACAGACAGTGACCCAAGCAGGAATCGAACCTGGGACCCTGGTGCTGTGAAGCAATTGTGCTATCCACAATGCTACCGTGCTGCCCATATTAAGCATTTGTTGGCTAATGCTGCCAGCAGTGGTTTCACAGCTTAAATCTTAGCACAATTATTTTGATAGGAGAAAGATTTACCCTAAACTGGAGTTTAAAACTAAGTTTGATTCTGATAACAATTTTGACCCCATATTGATTTATTATAATATATTAATTAGAATTTCAGATCTTACCAGTTGTGCACCTTAATTAATGTTTTGTGTGACAAACATTAAACCTGAAATCAGGACCTCTTTGCTAGTTACACTCTATAGTACTCTTATGTAAAATGTCTCATCAAATCATTGTTCATCTTTTATATTTTACAGATAATTGAATAGTTTGTAGAAGTTAGCAGGACTCAAAATGACAACCATAAGAATAAAAATTCAGACCGTACAAGTGTGACGATTGGAGGATTTTAGGAATATTGGCTTCTAAATATTGGGACATGTTAAGAGTTAAAACCCTGGGGATAGAGTGTGTTTGGCTGAAGTAGACATGGCTTTAAAAAGGATTTTGTTTTGCTTCTAGGAAAAAAGCAGGTGAAATTGACCAGAAGAATGTGGATTGACTGGGGAGGACCCTGGGCAGTTAATTTGTTTTTGCAGCCTGCAGGGATAATCAGTTTTTCAGCTTGGGGAGTAGAGGTCATTGCTGGGTGAAACCCAGAAAAGCAGAGAGGCAGTGAATTTTGGAAAAGCTTTGGAAGAGAGAGGAGCTGAGGTCTGATCCAGCTACCACAAAGTCCACAAGTAACGGCAGTATTATTTCCCTGTAGGATAGTGTAAAAAAGAGTAATAATATTTTATAGCAGAGCAGTCTTGTCTGAAGACAAGGAAGGGGCCGAACCAACCTAGTTGAAGCAGCTTTTTGAAGATATTCAGCCAGAGTCAGAAGGGGTTCCACCGGAGCCAAATCTGTTTTATAAAGCAAGTATTACTACATGCCCTGCTAATTTTAAGATGGATTAAGAGCTGTTTATTTATTTTCTTATTGTTTAATGGAAAATGGTATAGCAATTGTGTTAGGGGGTAATTGTAAGCTGTTCTTTTTGGGTGTGAGGTCCAGTCTCTACATAGTACGTACTGCAGCCACAGTGTGCCTATGGGTGGAGGGATATTGAGTTCAGTGGGAAGGATGCCACTTAACAGATGGCTTAGTACTGGATGGTTTCTTGTCTATTAATGCAGTTGGACCTCAAGCGAGTGGGGAGTACTCCTTCACATTCTAACTTGAGCTTTGTACTTTGGAGAAACCTTGAGAGGTTTGGTGCTAAGCCATCATTGAACAATAGTCAGTTTCTGTCCTGTTGTAATGGACACATTTGTTGATACAGTTGGGCTAGTTCAGTATTTGATCAGTTCAGTTGCAGTCATTTTGCGAATAGCAAAGGTTCTACAAGCAAATGATGAGATAATTTACCAGATAGCGCACTTTGGCGATGTTGCTTGAAGAATGCGCTTAGGCAAGATGCCATGAGAAATCCCCAGCTCTTTGAATAGCACCAGGAGATTTTTTCAGGTCTACCTGAAAGGATTGACAGGGCTGTGGTTAAATGTATCATGCAAAGGATGGTGCCTCTGTCAGTGCAGCAACCCCTTTTCCTGCACTGAAGTGTCATCCTAGATTAATTACATACCCAGATTTCCTCTTTTCCAGCCCTTGTGTCTTGTATTATGGGTCCCTGTCCGTCACTCTGATTTCTTAAGATAAATGAAATTCTAAAGTTCTATCAAGTGTGTAAATATTCTGAAATTGAGACATTTGAAACACTTTGAAAATTCACAAGCAAATCTTATTTCATACTGACTTTACTTATTGCAGTAGATGTCTTACCATTGATCTGAGAAAAAAGTAACATTTGCATCTGAGCATCACCGTACTCATTTGCAGGGGAGGAGAATTAAATCTTCAGGATCAATGGTTCAAAGTTCCAACTTGTTTTTGAAATCAGACTCAAAGTATTAGGAATTTCTCTTAGTCTCGCTCTAAAGTATGTCAGATATTAAATTGAAACGTTAATTTCTATAGATTTGTTAGGAAATTTCATGTCAAGCAATTTATAGGGGCAGATTATTCTGTTTCGTTACTTTGAGTATATTGATTCACCTGGTCACAGCAGATAGAAAAAAACGAAGAAAGTGCCTCATTTTCCAAATTAATTTTAAGAAGACGTTAAGAGGATTTTAAGAGGCACTTTCTCGGTTGATTTTCCATTATTCACTGTACCCAAGTAAATCAATATGATTGGGAACAGGAAATTCTAGTTTTAAATGTGTACCTGGTCTGATAAATAATAATTCAAATAGCACAGAATGATTATTTCACTTAACTGTAGAAATTAATTTGCAAAACGTGTGTATGCCTTAAATTCATTTCTAAATAATACTATAATAGTGCATTGCTTCGGGATATATTTCATAATGTCATCATGTGCACTAATACAGTTTTAAAGACATAGCACAGAAAAACATTGAAGCAGGTCAGTTTTAGAGGCATAAAATGGGCATCTGAACACCTAGCATGATGGCACAGTTGGCATGCACATCCCTCTGTATTGGTTTAGGGTGAAAAATAGCCAGTGTTAATTCCAATAACAGTGTATGGTGAAGGTATAAGTCTGAAGCTCGTCTTTTAGCTGAAGTAAGTTTATTTTTGGTAACAGCTCAACATGGTAACAGTCTTCATATGCTTCCCCATCCCCATCTGTTCCAAACCTGTCCATTTATACTCTTATCGGTTCAGCCAATGATTACTACCTGTCTTTACCAAATCAATTGTCTTAACAGTGTAATTGCCAAAGCATGCAATTGCTGATACTTTGACAACCAGCACTTCCATAGACTCCAGAGAATCCCTACAGGGCAGAAGAAGGCCATTTGGCCCATTGAGTCTGCATCGACCCATGAAAGAGCACCCCACCCAGGCCCACCTCTCCCACCCTATCCTAAACATCGTTGGACTCTAAGGGACAATTTAGCATGGCCAGTTCACCTAACTTTGGATTGTTTGCTTTGCATATGCAAATAGGAAGCTTAACACCTTTTTCAGGACATCCTTCCCACAACTGGCTGGTAAACATAGCTGACACAAACCAGATAACCAGGTCTACATATACCCTGAAACGTGGTCCTGAAAGGGATCACTGGAGACCACCACCAAAAAGGCATGCTTTAAAAAAAATGCCTGAGTTTGGAGCCAGGAGGAACAGGAGTGCTGAATTATCTGTTTTGTCCTTTTTCCTGATTGCCTCCACCCACTCACCCCTCTGATAATCGTCTTCGCCTCCCTCCTGAGTTCACAAATCTAGTCCAACAATTAATTTTCTTCATTATAGGTTTCTGTCTTGGATCTGTAGCAGAACCCAATTTTGGTTAAACTCCTGGATTAGAATCCAACTATTTGCACTTAGTAAATGGGCGACACAGTGGTTAGCACATTTGCCTTATAGCGGCAGAGAATTGGGTTCAATTCCAGGTGAGTGGCTGTGTGGAGTTTGCACTGTCTCCCAGTTTCCTCCCACAATCCAAAGAAGTGCAGGTTAGGTGGATTGGCCATGCTAAATTGCCCCTTAGTGTTCAAAGACATGTAAATTATGTGGGGTTACAGGTTTACAGGGATAAGGCGGAGGAGTAGGCCTAGGTAGGGTGCTCTTTCAAGTGATCAGTGCCGATTTGATGGGCTGAATGCCCTCCTTCTGCACTGTAGGAAACTGCGAGGAAATGTTATTGCACCACAGGAGTGATAACACTGACCAGTAGACAGCTCTTATATTAACAAACTTTAATTTGAACACAGAATTAAGCACATTAGCAACTAAGAAATTATTTTATACTTAACAGCTACAACATCTTAACTTGCTTCCTGAAAACCTGACCCTACATTCCAATTAAACAAACCCATATCTTTCAAATACCACTGATGTGTAAAGTTAACAACCAGGTTTTACTTGCTTATGTTGGTGCAGCGTCCTCGGAAAGTGAAACCTTTTTTTTCAGGACCAAGCTGAAAATTTTCTACTCAGCTTAGGACAGGAGTTTTTCAAAGTGCGGATCGTGTCTGCGGGTGGGTGTCAGAAGGGTCACGGAGCAAAGGTTCATCAGCTGCTAACATAGAGTTTCCCAACGTCAGTATTCAGAAGCCTGCAGCGAAAGTCCTGCCCAAAATATCAATTCTATCTTCCAGAGGGAGCAATTATTTGACTGATTTCCTGTACACCTCGCCCACCCCCCCAACTTCCACCACCACTCCATCCCCGACGGTGGCTTTGCTTCAAAAACCATGTGCCATGAAACATTTGGCGGATTCCTCGCTCTCTCCTGGCCAAAGCTGCGGCCCAAGAATGCACCCTGACGCGATCCATCTGCACTTCCATTGCCCTGGACATGGACTCCATATGCTCAGCCCCGATGGAGAACAGTTGTTGGGTGGACAACATCAAGGGGACAATACTCCTCCACCGCCTGCAGCAAAAAGAGCCCGCCATTTAACAGAAGGAGACCATCAGAGAACTCACCGCCATAGCTCAACAGATCCGAGAATCAGAATATCTCGGGGCCCTCGGTGAGTGAGCACAAACCTAGACAGGGATTCCGTGTGTGTGTGTGTTTGCTATGTTCTCAGTGATGACAACAGTAATACAGCAATGTCTCCATGCAGACAAATAGCTTGAAGATTTTCTGCAGATCTTCTTGCAGTGTGGTTGCTGCTGAGGGGCCAGAAGCATGTGTGTCAGCGACGCCATGGAGGCACATTCAGTGGGAGGGAATCGGCTGCCATTGCAGGAAGAGCTACATTACTGGCGCTAACGGTCTCCACAAAATGACTGTAATGGCATGTCTTCTGGTTGGGGAGACGTGAGCACCTCGCAATGGTGCAATTGAATATCTGACAAAATAATGAATATCCAAGAAAGCTTTTTTCAATGTCCAATTTGTCTGATTAATGACAACCAGAATAGTTCGCTTGTCAGTTGTCTGTGGGTCAGTTTTAGTGTCAGCATTCATCAATATTGATCAGAAAATACTGGACAATCTCAGGAGCTCTGTGAGCATCTGTGGAGACTCTTTATCAAAGCCATCCAGACTCAAAATGTTAGCGCCCTTTTCTCTCCACAGATGCTGCCAGACCTGCTGAGATTGTCCAGTATTTTCTGTTTTTGTTTCAGATACCAGCAACCTCAGTAATTTACCTTTATCAATATTGATTAACTTGTTCCTAGTAGTGTATTTTGACGTTGAATGAACTTGCATCAAATAATTGAATTACATTTAAGCCAATTATAAATCAAGATTTTAATCTCACTATCTTCAAATTTATAGCTCTTTTATATCCAAGAACCATATATGGCTCTCTCCCAGTGATATCTGTTCTTTTTCTCCTCTATGCAGCCTTCTTCCTTCACTTCTTTGTTTCCTTGAAGCAGTGTCCCATGATAAATGCAGGTTCACAATTGTTGCCAGCTCTCCAGTTAATCTCATGACCAACTATCCTCCATGTGTGACCCTGGACTGTGAACTTTTATAGATGGGAGGACATCACAGGCATATATGATCCTTGTCCTCACTCAAAGTTGACATAAATTCAATCCATCAGGGGCTACTGGATAATGATTAAGAACAGAAAAACTAGATGATTTACTTTCCCTCCCCTTCCTGGGGCAAGAAAAACACTGCCTTGACTCAGAATAGCTTGGGTTAGCAATTTGGCGTGGATCTCGAAGATCGGCCGGCGTGGGTCCCGAAGGTCAACCAATTAGCAAAAATGGGTCCCAGGAAAAAAAGTTTGAAAATCACTGGCTTAGAGCCCTGGAATCAACTCCTTTGTCCAGATAGACCTGGCCTCACCCATTCACTACACCAGCTGCACTCAAAGCACACAGCATTCATTTGTCTCTCGTTACAAGATGTGCCTTGATTTTCTTAGCCAGGCCCAAATTGTTACAACATGACATTAACTCTTTATCTGCAAACAGGCTTTTAATCACAGCTCTGGCAGACTTACTGACTGTAAGCATTTTAACCTAGGTTTCAATAAAATTACCGCAAAAATACAAACTATAAAGTGTGACAATTTCTTATATTCACCATACTTCTTAGATATTAGTGAGATTACACAAAATTTGCAACCAGAAAATTGAGGTTCCAATTTTGACACAAAATGATTTTTAATATTGCTGTTGGTGCTTTGAACTCCACCTGACCATTAAAACAGAGTATCAGTTTCTGAAACACATCATCAGGGCGACTTCAAGCGAAGGCAGTTCCGCATCATAAGCATGGCATTAAAAGAGGTGGTTGCAGTAGACTGCCCGATTCTGGCAGGTCATTTGTGACATATCTAAGGATGTGGAAGAGTGTTGGATATTAGGGATGACTGTACCTATGATTATGAACTTTTCTTGTACGGATAATCAAAACCCAATGTGCTAACCTTTTTACACAGTGTTGAAATTGCAAATATATTTACAATCGTTGTTATTTTAAACATATTCAAAATACTCGCAGAGAATGTTCAATAACACTAATGAGATGCAATAATTCATTACCTCCTCTTTGATGTGGGATCTAACTCTGTATGGTTTCATTGAAATTCAGCTCACGTTATTGCGTTCCGATCATAAGAAAGCATGAAATGAGAAAAGGCTATCAATCAGTTTATCTCTATGGACTATGAACGGCTGAATTTCAATAAACTAAACCTTTTCCTTTGCTCAGATTACTTTTTACAAATTGAAGGAAGTGAATTGGAACACTTCAGACTGAAGTGTCTAAGGTATTAGCATATTTACATAACTAC
The DNA here is from genome assembly GCF_047496885.1 of Scyliorhinus torazame. Classification (NCBI taxonomy): domain Eukaryota; kingdom Metazoa; phylum Chordata; class Chondrichthyes; order Carcharhiniformes; family Scyliorhinidae; genus Scyliorhinus; species Scyliorhinus torazame. The sequence goes on along the minus strand of NC_092724.1, from coordinate 157,264,594 downwards.
TGCCATGATTTTAAAAATGATTTAACTATTTAAATCAGCTGGGACTGGTTTAGCACACTGGGCTAAATAGCTGGCGTTTTTAAAGCAGACCAAGGCAGGCCAGCTGCCCGGTTCAATTCCTGTACCAGCCTCCCCGAACAGGTGCCGGAATGTAGCGACTAGGGGCTTTTCACAGTAACTTCATTTGAAGCCTACTTGTGACAATAAGCGATTTTCATTTCATTTCATTTTTCATTTCATTTCATTTTTAAAGAATTCCATTCGGAACAAAGTTGTGTATTATGATAAAAGTGATCCTTTCCTATGAAAATGCAGCTTGTAGTTTGGACATATGAAGTTTTTTAACACATTGGACTACATAAAATGTACACTACCAAAATAGTCCATTCAGCCCAACTGCTCCAAATTGATGCTCCATATGAGCCTACTCTTACCCAACATCATCTCACCCAGTGAACATAGCCTTCTCTTCCTTCCGCCTAACTCCCCTTCAAGTGCATCTATTCCCCTCAAGTGGCAGTAAGCTACACATTCCAATCACTCTCTGGTTTAAAAATGTTTCTTATGAATTCCCAGTTTGATTTATTAGTGACTATCTTATATTTATGATCCTTAGCTTTGGTTTTCCCTATCGGAAGGAACATCTCTTTCAATTATCATTGAATAACAAAGGAACAGTCCTATAAACGTGTTTGGTATCATTATCTAAGACAAGCTTTTTCAAAGTGGGGGTTGCAATCCACATGTTGTGGCTCATCCCGAAATTAACATCAGTATCCCAACCACTGGGTAAGATCAGAATGGCAAACAGAAAAAGTTCCACGAAAATGGATTTTGTGAGGAAAGATACAGGAGAATGCACGGTCCAGGAGTGAGAAGCAGAGTGGACGGCTGACAGACATCCCAACAACAAGGCAGACAGTTAGTTGTAATTTGGAACCATCACACGGACAAGACTGAAGCCGAGTAATGGGCCATCGGGTCATCACCAATCAGTCCGACTCTTCACTGAACTGAAATCTTTCAATCAACTAAACTTAAATTGAGTAGTGTTTCAGGTTCACCCACCAAGAGACTCAGTTCCCATTTCTGTAGAGAAGCTGACACAGACCCCCACCCTGCAAGCCCTCTGCTTACACTCTCTCTCAGTCGGAAGGAGCTTTTGGGAAGCCAAACATCAGGTTGGAGATTTTACACATCCATTCAAAATCTGTGAGGGACAATAGGGTTTGGAGAAAACCATCTTTTTTCTTTCAGGGTCTGGGTGTCGATCCTCACCCATAGCAAAACTCACTGAAATTTGAATTATATATTGAAAGATTTAAACTGTACAAGAGGGACCAGATTAAACCAGGCACAGAACAATTTCACTCGGATTCTTCCACAACAGCTACGAAGGAAAATCCTCAGAAATTTATGGTGTTGCTCTCTTTAGTTGGCTCTGAATATGGCGGTCAATATGGTCGCCTTCCTTAATTCTAATTACGTTTGCTCTAGAGTCGCCAGGTATCTTTCGATACCGCCACAAGGTTAAAACCCGAATACTGATCAAAGACTCGACACACCAGTTAGTTAGTTCAAAGTCAATGCTTATTTATTTACACACACTGTTAAATATACTCATGCACGAAACTCTACAGAATAAACTATCACTACTGCTAAAGCCTATACTTAGCTTTGGGCGCCCACTCAGTCAGAGGAACAATGGCCGTTGTTCGGTTCTGAGGCTGCTGGGGTCGAACTGGTAAAGGGGAACAGCTAAGGTCATCCATCCGGTAGCGAGCGTTGACCTTGGACTTACTTGCTTCTGGTGCAGCTGGTGGACAGGTCTCTCCTTAGTGAGAGCCGGGTCCAAGAGAACGATTCTCTCTTGGGGGCTCCTTCTTATACCCAAAGGGGCTTCGTGCTCTTTTGGGCGGGCCTTGAACTTGGCCCCAATCAATTGGGCCGTTTCTTGATCATTCATATTGATCTTGTCCAATAAAGGGGTGGGTGCCCTGATGGCTGGGCGTGTCCTAGGTGGCCATTGGCCTGCTTTGTTTCAGTCTCCTCTGGTGCCGGGGTGTCTGCCTTAGTATCGGTTACTCAAATGTTACTCTTTTGTTCCTGGAGATGGGCCATTAGTATGCTAATGGGCCGACAGTTTTGATCTTGTCTGGGAGCTGCGGCTCCAATATACAGACAAACCCTGAACCTGCTTGTTTTCTCAGTATTGTCCATTTACCCTGCAATCTTTGCAAAGTGTCCATTTTGTAATCGGGAAGTGGCCATCACAGATGGCTACAATGGAAACTCACTGCCTTTGTCTGCAGCCAACCTCCCCCCCAGAAAAAACATCATCATGCATTGTAAATGAAAAAAATATTAATATCAATTCCGAAAGCAGCTGTTCCGAGTTTAAACCTGTATGCCTTTGTCTTACTCTCACAGTTTAATTTACAGTAATGACCAGGTTCACCTTCCCCAACCATTAGCATATTGTATCTTCTCCTGCAAGATTGTCTTTAAGTTTAAGGGCTATTAACCCTAAATTTCTGCAGTCTTTCCTCTATGTTAGTTGTGGCTCAGTGGGTAATGCTCTTGTCTCTACATCAGGCGGTCGTAGGTTCACCTCTACCAGTAGTACTGCAGGGATGCTGATTTGCTCGAAATGCCATTTTCCAATTACCATGTTACATGGAGGTTCTGCCTCTCATGTGGATGTAAATAATTTCACGGGGCTACGTTGAGTATGGGCAAGGAATTATCCCTGATGTCCTCACTAACATTTATCCCTCAATCAACATCACAAAATCAGATTATCTTGTCTTTTTCACATTGCTGTTTGCTGTGCATAAATTGGCATTACAGCAATGACTGTACTTCATTGGTTGCAAACTACGTTACACTCATGTAGTGAAATGTTGGGTGCTTTGAGATACAGACGAACCAACACGGTTGCGATTGGTACAACACAGTTTTATTCCTTTAAACTATTTATATAACAAACTTGGTACTCAGCACGTGGTGACTGTGAGTATCTGGCTTTGAGGTCCTTGCCCTGTGCCGTCTCCTGATGGACTGCCCAGGAAGTGTCGTGTTTCTTGTTTTGTATTGTGTATGCTCTTGTCTGTGATTGGCTGTCGTGTTATGTGTGCTAATTGGTCCGTTGCTCTGTCTATCATTATGTATGTGTGTATATGCTGTGATGTTCACTTGAATATCATGACATCCCCCCCCTTTTTACAAGATTATGTGCCTACGTGGTTATAAATAGAAATGTGTACTGAGTGCAGCTAAATGTGTGTGTGTGTAATATTTACAGCATGTACATGGGGCTTAACTATATACAAGGGGCGATGTCGGGTGTGACATACTAACGAGGTTGTACCATAACAAAACAAAACGTGGAAATGTGGAACGATAAAACAAATGCCTGTAACGAGAAGAACGTAGACATGTTAAAACAGTGGTTGAATGAGTTCTGAGAGTAAACAGTCTCATAAGTCCAGTCTAGTAGGTGGGTGACGAATTCGGGTTGACCGTCAGGGTGGCACACCATTCATCACCCGGATTGATTGTGTTGACCCGGTTCCCATCAATGACCGCAACCCGGAAGGCGTCTTGGTCATCTGTGTCATCGGTTTGGATGTCGTAATATGGAGGCTGAATGGTCCGCACGTTCCTGCGAGGTTGTCGGAGATGCGGAAGATCAACAGGTCGAGCCGCTCGACAGTAAGCAGCGTAGTGGCCCACCTTGCCACAGCGTAGGCATTGTCGGGTTTTTGCGGGACATTGCCCGTTTAAATGTGCAGCGCCACAGTTGCCGCACGTCGTGACGTCATGGTGTTCGTTACTCCACTGCGCATGCGCAGTTCGGTCTTGCGTCGAGCGCGCCTGCGCATCACGTCCCTCAGTGTTGCCGTAGATTTTGGCGCGCACAAGCGCGGGAGGCCTCGAAAAGCGTGCGAAATGGCCGCCCTTGTCCGGGCCGCGGGCCGGGAGAAACTCGATCGCCTGGACCCGTTCGGCCTCGTGGGGCACCTGGCTCGCCCATCTGGTCACGTAGGACCCCCTCTGCGCCGATCCGGTCGCCTGAAATTGGGTATAGCGGCTAGTCGCGTTCTCGTGCAGGACACAGGCTTCAACTGCAGATGCTAAGGTCAGGCCTTTTATTTTTAGAAGCTGCTGGCAAAGGCTGCCGGAGGCAACCCCAAAAACGATCTGGTCCCGGATCATGAACTCTGAGGTGGTGTCGTAACCGCAGGACTGCGCGAGTATGGGGAGATGCATCAGGAAGGACTGAAAGAGCTCATCCTTACCTTGCAGGCGCTGCTGGAAGACATACCTCTTAAAGCTCTCGTTGACCTCAATGTTGAAGTGTTGGTCGAGCTTGAGGAGGACCGTGTCATATTTAGATTTGTCCTCGCCTTCCGTGAACACCAGGGAGTTGTATACATGGATGGCGTGCTGACCTGCGGTGTTGAGGAGGATGGCGATCTTCCTTTTGTCCGAGGCGCCCTGTTTTTCGTTGGCTTCCATAAAGAGTTTGAAGCGCTGCTTGAACAGCGTCCAATTTATGCCAAGGTTCCCAGCGACATGCAATGGCTGCGGTATGTTGACGGTGTCCATGGCGCAGGATGGCAGATTTGTGGGTAGGTTTTGATTCACTTCTGGTACCATGAAGTGTTGGGTGCTCTTGAGATACAGACGAACCAACACGGTTGCGATTGGTACAACGCAGCTTTATTCCTTTAAACTATTTATATAACAAACTTGGTACTCAGCACGTGGTGACTGTGTGAGTGTCTGGCTTTGAGGTCCTTGCCCTGTGCCGTCTCCTGATGGACTGCCCAGGAAGTGTTGTGTTTCTTGTTTTGTACTGTGTATGCTCTTGTCTGTGATTGGCTGTCGTGTTATGTGTGCTAATTGGTCCGTTGCTCTGTCTATCATTATGTATGTGTGTATGTGCTGTGATGTTCACTTGAATATCATGACATGTAGTTGTGAAGGTGCTAGAAAAATGTAAAATGTTCTTTTTTCATAGTTCAAACATTGATATCAACCTCGTGGCTCTCCTCTGCACTTTGAATATAACTCTACTTTCATAGTCATAGGGCTGGATTCCCTGATTCTGGGGCTGTGTCCCCACGCTGGCATGGAAACGCTGGCATTTTAAGCCAGAAAAACGGGCGCAAAACGCCACCGATTCCCCATTTTGCTGGGGCTAGCAGGACAGCAGCATAGAGCACCCGGCTCTAGCTGCCGATACGGCCCAGGGAATTGCTGGGTTTGTGGCTGCGCATGTGCACGGCGGCAGCCTGCAGCGGTCATGCTGTGCTACATGACGGATGCAATCCGCGGACACGGCCCACAAAATAGTGTCCCCCCTTTGGCCGGCTCGCACACCCCGGACCCCCCCCCCCCCTCGCACACACTGGACCCCTCCCCCCCCACCCCGCCCAGTTCCCCCAGCCCGAATAAGGGTATTTTAGTGTTATACCAAAATAATCTTCAAAGCAACATATGATAGACCTCATATTCAATCTTCACCTGAAGTGATTCTGTGCCAAACCTTTTCAGGCACAACTGTATTTATATGATGTGTCAGTGCTGATACTTCAAAGGAAAATAACTTGCACCAATTTTAATACTACATTAGTGCATAAGGATTGATTGACTACAGCAGAGTTGGTCTGTTCCCTTTATTGTTCATAGTGATTCATGGCCGAGAAAGATCATGAAGAAAGAGAGTGCAAAATAACTAAACAAAGAAGCTCACGATTAGTCAGTCACAGTGACATATTCAATTAAGATAACAGCACTTAGTTGGAATTGACTGATGGCTGTTTGATTCAGCCCCTGAGTTCTAATTGTCACAAGTTTAGAAACAAACTTTTGTTACTTACATCGGTGTGTGATGCACTTTTTGTTTTGCGAGCTTAGATTTAAAAGTCAAAGACTATTTGTACATCTAAATTTGATAGAAATTTGCAGGATGAAATAATTAACTCCAAATTAATCCCTTAACGGCTGAAGGCTTTCTTATATGACAAAGGGCTGGATTTTTATGGAGTCGGGAAGACTCCACAGACCTTGAAAAATAGTAAGTGGGCCTGGGTGCAGAAATTCCACCTCCATTTCCAACATCCAATTTTTGCAGGTAGGGGAAAGGAGATGGGGTGTAATTCACACAGGAGGGAAATCAGAACTCAACATGGCTATTTGGACTCAGTGCTAAGTTCTCGTTTTGGCTGTTACATTGGTCATAACCTGTAGTGTGGGGGTCAAGAATTGCTGGAGTAGATGTAAATAATAATAATCTTTATTCGTGTCACAAGTAGGCTTATATTAACAGGCAATGAAGTTACTGTGAAAATTCCCTAGTTGCCCCATTCCGGCACCTGTTCAGGTACACTGAGAGAGAATTCAGAACATCCAATTCACGTCTTTCGGGACTTGTGGGAGGAAACCGGAGCACCCGGAGGAAACCCATGCAGAGACAGGGAGAACGTGCAGACTCCGCACAGTCAGTGACGCAAGCTGGGAATTGAACCCAGGTCCCTGGCGCTGTGATGAAACAGTGCTAACCACTGTGCTACCGTGTCGCCCTAAGTGCCACTCCTTCGCTGTTGCCAGGTTGCTGGGGCAGCAACCTGGAATTTCCTCCCTAACAGGACAGTGGGTGTACCTACACTTTAAGGACTACAGTGGTTCAAGAAGGCTACTCACCACCACCTTCTCAGGGGCAACAAGGGATGGGCAATAAATGCTGGCATAACCAGCAACGACCACATCCCGTAAATGAATTTAAAAAAAAATCCTATCCCCTCAAGACAGTACCCTACCCAACCTAACCTCTAATCATTTGAACACTCATTTCATTTCAAGGTGCAATTGATCAAAGCCAATCCTCCTAACCTGCATATCCCCGGATTTTTTTTAATGGAGGGAATTAGCAGGTGGCATTATTCCCATGCCTGCTTCCCTTATTCTTCCAGGTGGTAAAGATGCACTTTTGGGAGATGCTATTGAAGGATCTTTGGCAAATTGCTGCATTGCATCTTTCAGATGCAACACTAAACTGATGTTGTAGGAAGTGAATGTTAAGCTGCTGGGTGGACTGCCAGTCAGCTGAGCTGGTTTTGCCCTGAGTGGTGTCTAGCTTTTAGTGTGTCATTGAATCTGCACTCATTCAGTAAGTGGAAAGTATTACATTTGCTCCTGATTTGTGGATGGTGGAGAGACTTTGAGGAAGTGAGTTACTCAGCAGTGACTAGACAGCCTCAGATCTGATCTTGTTGCCACTGTATTTTGCAGCTGGTCCAGTTACATTTCTGGTCAGTGTTGATGTGGTGGATTCAACAATCCTGACTTGAGCTAGTGAGCTTATCAAACGAGTACCAGGAAGTTTTGACATATTATCCCAGTTTAATCTAAGGCAAAATTGGTCAGAATTTGTATTCCTGTTCTTGTTCAGCAACCAGCATTCATAGATATTGGACAAGAACAGTCTAGGACTGGCGAATCCCGCCAGGGCAAATGGAGGAATTTGAATTCAATAAAAATCTGGAATTTAATAACGACAACTAAACCATTGTCGATTGTTGTATAAGCCCAACTGGTTCACTAATGTCCTGTAGGAAAGGAAATCTGCCGTCCTTACCTGGTCTGGCCTACATGTGACTCCAGACCAACAGCAATGTGGTTTACTCTTAAATGCCCTCAAGGATGGGCAATAAATGGTGGTCCAGCAACGTTCACATCCATGAACGAATAAAAACAATTATTGAAACTCACTGTCTGAATCCTCAAATGAATAATGGCCTCTTGGACAATGCACTGAAGGTGTTGTGGCGTCATGAAATCATACCCCAACAGCTGTGGATGCCTTCATTAAAAGAGGGAAGGAGACAAAATTGGCAAGAGCAATAAAAAAATCCAAAAAAGGTTGATTCCAATAAATTCTAGTTGCCAACAGCATCCTGACTGATGCATTATAAATTAAATCATTATTACATAACCAACAGTAAATCGGGCTATTTTTAAGGAAACAGAATTTGTGGGTTAATACATAACCATACTGCAAGTAATGCCTGAAAAACAGAAACATGATGTGTACAGATAAAACCAATAACAATAAGCTCCCCCACAATTGGCACTCATAAATAACCCTGTCGTGTCAAACCGTTTGTATTTAATTATTTTCTGTTGCAACTAAGAAGACAGTTTTGTGAAACCAAAGATCAGTACAGGTGTGTTGACACTTTACAAAGTCGGGAGCAGGGCAAAGTGTCTTGCAAATTTGTTTTCAATAATAGAAGTGGGCGTTTTTGAGGTCTCACGATTCTTCCTCTTAAAATTAGCATCCAGTATTGTGCAATATTATTCTGGTAACACCATGCCATTGAACATCATTGTTAATGAGGTTGAAAGTACTTCAGGGTGGGCATGATGTTATTACAGCCATTTGTTTTTATGGTTGCACAGTGCATTCATTTAATCAGACATAGTTATCCAGGTTTATAAATTATTCATAAGCTAATGAACAACAGATGTCTAAGCATTTGAAATTAACTTGGTCTGAATTATTTTGGTACTGTGTTGCATTTGTTATAGAAGGGAATAAGCTGTAAAAAAAACCTGCAAACTAAATATTTCTGTATTGTTGAGAACTTATTCAAATCATTCAGTGGATTCTGTGCTCTTTGCTGATTTTTCAAAACTATTTCTTCATAATTCTTTCTTATATTTAGTGTTGAATGTGGACATAATGGGTGCGATTTAGCAGGAAAAAACAGAGTCCCATTTCGAGCACGTTTATCGGGGTGTTTCGGCACTGAAAGGCACCGCTACTATTTAACCGCACTTTGATATTTGCATTTGGCCTCGGTAGGGAACGACCGCCATCTCCACGTGTAGTCTGTTGCAACCAGCGCTCTACCCTCCCCCTCTCCCCTAATGACGATATTGAGTTCTTCCTGGCCCCAGTCTGGTCTCAGTCAAAGGCTAAGTGGGATTGTAGGTATTGATTTATTTTATTTCAAATAGCTTGCAAGCTCCACTCACTCTGATGAAAAGGCAGGAGACAACATGTCTCTTGAACTTCCAGAGCGAGTGAGACAAAGGAAGCACAGCATCTGGTTTCACACACACATGGATTCAGCATCGAATTTCACATACCCACGACCAAATAAGGTAACGGTGACAAATACAAGATTCTCATAAGTCTTTCTCACACATTCCTTGACCTGGCCATATAAGCTGACCCTGGGGCCCCTCTTACCCAGCATCCTCTGCAGCATCCTCTGCACAAAGAACCGGTCCTAATGGCGGCCCATCCCCCTTCTTCATGCTTTGCAAAATCCCAGTTACAGGCAATTACAGACTGCCCCCCCCCCCCCATTTTCTCCAGCCTAAGCAAGAGATGTTTAAAAGTCCGCTAACCTAACTCCTCTAATCACCTGTATTAGCTACTTATCTCCTTTCTAGTACCTTGCTCTTTTGCTCCATTCCTCACCTGTACTCCTCTTGCGAGTACTGACAGGCAGAGAGATCTGGGCGTGCATGTCCACCATCACTGAAAGTGGCAACGCATGTGGATAAGGTGGTCAAGAAGACATGCGGTATGCTGGCCTTCATCGGTCAGGTATTGAATATAAAAATTGGCAAGTCATGTTGCAACTGTACAGGTCCTTAGTTAGGCCTCATTTGGAATATTGTGTACAATTCTGGTCGCCACACTACCATAAGGATGTGGATGCTTTGGAGAGGGCACAGAAACGGTTTACTAGGGTGTTGCCTGGTAAGGAGGGTATTAGCTATGAGGAGAGGTTAGATAAACTCGGTCTGTTCTCACTGGAACGAGAGGTTGAGAGGCGACCTGATAGTGGTTTACAAGAATATGAATGGGACATAGGTTTCAAGTGTGTGGGGAAAAATTTAGAACAGATGAGCGAGGCAAGTTTTTTTTACACAGTGGGTGGTAACTATATGGAATGCGCTGCCTGGGGAGGTGGTGGGAGCAGGTACGATAGCGGCATTTAAGGGACATCTAGACAAATATATGAATAGGGTGGGAATGGAAGGATACGGACTCCATAAGTGCAGACGGTTTAAGTTCAGGCAGTACCATGGTTGGCGCAAGCTTGGAGGGCTGAAGGACCTATTCCTGTGCTTTATTGTTCTTTGTACCCCTTAATAATAATAACAATCTTTATTATCACAAGTAGGCTTACATTAACACTGCAATGAAGTTACTGTGAAAAGCCCCTTGACGCCACAGTCCAGCGCCTGTACGGGTACACTGAGGGAGAATTCAGAATGTCCAAATCACCTAACAGCATGTCTTTCGGGACTTGTGGGAGGAAACCGGAGCACCCAGAGGAAACCAATGCAGACATAGGGAGAATGTGCAGACTCTACAAGACAGTGGCCCAAACAGGGAATTGAACCCAGGACCCTGGTGCTGTGAAGCAACAATGCTAACCACAGTGCTACTGTACCATCCAAACTCCCATTGAATTAAGACACTTGGATCATTCACTGACTGGTATGACCACCAGCGGATTCAACATTGGGTGTTGCGGGGGATGGGGGGGTTAAGGTTGGGAATATTCGGTGCGAGATACAAAAATTGGTTTTACTCCAGCGTGAATTTCCCACTGGCTTTTTCCCACTGGATCTTCAACTGGTGCCTGCCATGGCAGATTGGGAAACCCGCTGAAGGCTGGTGTGAAACTGATACTCAACCTGCTAATGAGATGCAGATGAAGGCCTGACCACCCAAACCCGGTTTTCTGCGACACCAGTGGGGAAACACGCTGGTGTAAAAGACATCTGAACACTGTGGTGAGCAAATGTCGTGCCTCACCAGAACAATGCCAGGACTGTCTCCGGAGTTCAGGGTGAAGGTGCTGGCCACCCTGGAACAGCACAGCAGTGGGTGGGGGGAGCAACATACAGCTGTATCTACCAAATGTGATGTTCCAGAGGAGGTCCATCTTCCAGCCTCAGGATGTTCTTTCTTCAATAGTGGGTCAGTGATGTTGGATGCCTTTTCAATGTGGCATCCGGATATCACGGTGAATTAAATGCCATCAGGCCTGCCCTGCCACAGGATAGGGGGAAAATCCCTGGTTGTATAATTAGGATCGGGCTGAAAGATAATGCATGTTTTCCTGCCAGATTCCGCGGGAAACACTCCACATTACCACCCCCCGCCAAAGGGCTTTTTCCCCAAATTGGAGAATTGCATCATTTATTTTTGTGCAATCACAAGTGTTTTGGATTTGAGCAGCCATGAGAATTCTGTAATGTAGAATAAAAATTGTTTAAGGTCCAGGTGCGGGACAGGACAGGGAAGTTGGTTTTAGCTCCAGATCAGATTAACAAGGTCTTTAAGGAATTCTATGAGAGGTTGCACAGGTCAGAGCCACCTGGGGAGGCCGGGAAATGCAGGAATGTCTAGATGGGCTGGAGTACCCGAGGTTAGGGGAGAGGAACAGGGCTACATTAGAGCAGCTGATAGTGGAGCAGGAGATAAAAGATGTGTGGTATTATAGGTATTACGGTACCTGAGAGGCTAAAGTACCATTGGTAGCACCTGTATGCTTGCTATTGGCTAGAGTGTATAATAGCTCCGCCCTGATAGGTGGGGTATAAGAACCCGTGCCGCCCCAGCAGCCCTCATTCTGTACCTGAGCTGCTGGGGGAAATATCTAGCTTATTAAAGCCTTCAATTGGACTACAACCTCGCACATTCCAGCCACCAGTTTCACCCTCCCCTCCACCGCAGTACCTTACAGGAGGATCGGTCCTTCCGCCGCCCCTGTCTAGGCCCCCCCACCCACCGACGCCCCCCACAGTCGCTCCCTTCCCAGGTCAGCCGTTTTCCCCACCAACGCCGTCTAGGGGTGACAAAGCTGCCATGGAGATCGAAGCCACGCTCCCGGAGTCACAGACGCCCGAGCCTCCACCGGAGTCACCACCGAGGCTCCGACGATCACAGAGGACGACCAGGGCCCCCGATCAACTGATTGCTTCATTTTGACTGTAATCTGTAAATATAAAACACCAAATGTACATAGCTACCAGACTTGTAAATAGTTACCAAACACTGTACAGAGGTATTACGGTACCTCCATAACTAATGATACCATGTTATGTTTTGTAGTTTTGGCCACCGCCCCCGCCGGATTTATTTTACCAGTGGGTGAATGTGGTATTATAGGTATTACGGTACCTGAGAGGCTAAAGTACCATTGGTAGAACCTGTATGTTTGCTATTGGCTAGAGTGTATAATAGCTCCGCCCTGATAGGCGGGGTATAAGAACCCGTGCCGCCCCAGCAGCCCTCATTCTGTACCTGAGCTGCTGGGGGAAACATCTAGCTTATTAATGCCTTCAGTTGGACTACAACCTCGCTTTAGTGGTCATTGATCGTGCATCAAGATGCGATTGGGAGGATGCAGTTGGGGAAGGTGGCAGGGCCCAATGGGTTTCCGGTGGAATATTATAAAACATTCAAAAAGAAGCTGGTACCGCTGATGGTGGGGATGTTTGAGGAGGCGATAGGGAGGAGGGTGTTACCACAAACTTTGTGGCGCCCATCGATTTCCCTGTTACTTAAGAAAGATAAGGATCCGACGGAGTGTGGGTCGTATAGGCCCATATCGCATTCAAACGTGGACGCAAAGATATTGGCGAAGGTACTGGCAGCTAGGCTAGAGGAGTTCCTCCCGAAGCTGATAGGTGAAGATCAGACAGGGTTTGTGAGAGGGAGGCAGCTCTTTTCGAACATTAGGAGAGTATTGAACGCGATTATGGCACCGGCAGGGGGGAAAAAAGAGGTGGTTGTGGCATTGGACGCTGAGAAAGCGTTTGACTGGGTAGAATGGGGGTACTTGATGGCAGTTCTGGAGCGGTTTGGGATTGTACCCAGATTTGTGGACTGGGTGAAGCTACTATATCAGGAGCTGAGGGCTAATGTCCGCACAAATAACATCAGCTCGGAATACTTTCCTTTGCACTGTGGGACTAGGCAAGGATGTCCTATGTCCCCCCCTGCTGTTTGCACTCACGATTGAGCCGTTGGCCATCGCATTAAGAAGTTCGGGGGTATAGAAAGGGATAGTGCGGGGGGGGGGGGGGGGGTGGATAGAGCATAGGGTGTCTTTATATGCCGATGACTTGTTATTATACGTGTCAGAACCCAGTGTGTCAGTAGGGGGAATACTGAAGCTGCTTCGGGTGTTTGGGTCTTTCACTGGGGACAAATTAAGTCTAGACAAGAGTGAATATTTTGTGGTGTCTCGGCCAGGGGTGGGGGGGCTGCCATTCCGTAGGGCAGAGACTCACTATAGATATCTGGGGGTGCAGGTTGCTTGGGATTGAGGGGGGGGTACAACATTTCTAGTTTGATGGGGAGGGTGAAAGCTGATCTGGCAAGGTGGGATGGTCTCCCTCTGTCACTGGCGAGTCGGGTACAGGTGGTTAAAATGAACGTGCTGCTGCGATTCCTGCTTATTTTCTAATGCCTGCCGATTTTCTTTAGAGAGATTGAAGGGATGATTACCTCATTCATATGGTGAGGGAAGGTGGCCAGAGTTAGAAAGGTGCTGCTGCAGAGAGGAAGGCAGGCAGGGGGTTTGGAACGTCCGAACCTGATGTATTATTACTGGGCGGTGAATGTGGAGAAGGTACGGAGCTGGGTCAGAGGGGTTGACTCCCAATGGGTCAGAATGGAGGAGAGTTTGTGCAGGGAGTCGGGATTGAAGGTGCGAGCAACAGCGCTGCTCCCGACTGCCCTGGGGAGATACTCAGGGAGTCCGGTAGTAATAGTTGCGCTGAGAATTTGGAGGCAATTTCGCCAACACTTCGGGTTGGGGGCAAGGTCAAGGAAAATGCCAATTCGGGCGAACCATAGATTTGAGCCAGGGAAGTGAGATGGAAATTTTTGGAGATGGGAGGAGAAAGGAATTAGGACACTAAAAGATTTGTTTCTTGTGGGTCGGTTAGCAGGATTGAAGGAGCTGGGAGCGAAGTATGGGCTGGAGCAGGGGGAAATATTTAGATACATGCAGGTTCGTGACTTTGCCAGAAAGGAGATACAGAGCTTCCCAGTAGAGCCAGCTTCCACATTGCTGGAGGAGGTGCTGACGACAGGGGGGCTGGAGAAGCGGGTAGTATCAGTGGCTATTTTAGAAGAGGAAAAGGCGCCGCTGGAAGGGATCAAGGCAAAATGCGAGGAAGAGTTGGGAGAGGGTATGGAGGAGGGGTTCTGGAGTGAGATGCTCCGGAGGGTGAACGCCTCCACTTCGTGTGCGAGGTTGGGGCTGATACAGCTGACGGTGGTGTATAGAGCACACCTTACAAGGGCAAGGATGAGCCAGCTATTTGAGGGGCTAGAAGATGTGTGTGAATGTTGCGGGGGGGGGGGTCCCCGCAAACCACGTTCATATGTTTTGATCCTGTCCAAAGCTGGAGGATTACTGGAAGGAGGTTTTTAGGGTAATCTCTAATGTGGTCACGTGAAACTGGACCCGGGCCCTTGGGAGGCCATATTCGGGGTATCGGACCAGCCAGGGTTGGAAACGGGTGCGGAGTCAGATGTTGTAGGCTTCGCCTTGTTGATCGCCCGAAGGCGTATCCTGTTAGGGCGGAGATCAACCTCTCCACCCTGTGCCCTGGCATGGCGGGGGGACCTGCTGGAATTCTTGACGCTTGAAAAGATCAAATTTGAACTGAAGGGAAGGATGGAGGGGTTTTACAATTCATGGGCGTTATTCATTATGCACTTTCGAGAATTGGATCACATCAAACATTGGGGGGGGGTTGGGGGCTGGGAGGGTTGGGGGGAGGGGGGCTGTGTGTATTAATGGTGACTATGGGTGATTCCTGATTCCTCTTTGTCATTTGTTTATGTTAACATGCGGGCTAATGTTTGGTGGGAGGATGGGATCGTTGCTATTGATATGGGGATTGACATTGCATTCGTTACTGATTATTGTTTATTGTTGGGTGTAAATTTGGGAGAAAGTCTGAAAAAGGAGGAGAATAAAAATATATATATTTTAAATTGTTTAAGTATCTTGCCCCGGGGTATCTTTATTTTCAGTTAAGGCAGAAAGGAACCTTTCATTTAGCACCTAAAGAAGGACCTATACTTGTATAGTTTTTTTGTGAATCTAATTATTCTGATACTTTTTACGTATGCATATGGATGTTTGTGAAATGATCCATATTTACTTTGGTCTTTTGTACTTCAAATTTAAAATAAATTATTTTATGGGATGTGGGTGTCGCTGGCTCAACCAGCATTTATTGCTCATCTCTAATTGCCCTTCAGAAGGTGGTGATGAGCTGCCTTCTTGAACCGGTGTATTCCCTGAGGTGTAGGTTCTCCCACAATGCTGTTAGGGAGTGAGATTCAGGATTTTGACCCAGGGACAGTGAAGGAACAGCGATATATTTCCAAATTGGGGTAGTGAGTGACTCAGAGGAGAATCCCCAGGTGGTGGTGATCCCAGGTGCCTGCTGCTCTTGTCCTTCTAGATGGATGTGCTTATGGGTTTGTAAGGTGCTGCCTAAGGAACCATGGCGAGTTACTGTAGTGCATCTTGTAGATGGTACACACGGCTGCCTCTGTGCCTTGGTGTTGGAGGGATTGAATATTTGAGGAAAGGCTAGCAATAGAGTGGGCTGCTTTGTCTTGGATGGTGTCGAACTTCTTGAGTGTTGTTGGAGCTGCACTCATCCAGGCAAGTGGAGAGTATTCCATTACACTCCTGACTGGTGCCTTGTAATGAAATGAAATGAAAATCTCTTATTGTAACAAGTAGGCTTCAAATGAAGTTACTGTGAAAAGCCCCTCGCCGCCACATTCCTGCCCGTTCGGGGAGGCTGGTACGGGAATTGAACCGTGCTGCTGGCCTACCTTGGTCTGCTTTCAAAGCCAGCGATATAGCCCTGTGCTATACCAGCCCCAGAGATGGTGGACATGCTTCTGGGGATCAGGAGGTGAATCACTCGCTGCAGGGGTCCTAGCCTTTGACCTGCTCTGGTAGCCACAGTATTAATATGGCTAGTCCAGTTCAGTTTCTGATCAATGGTAACCCCCAGGATGTTGATAGTGGGGGATTCAGTGATGGTAATGCCATTGAATGTCAAGGAACGATGGTTAGATGCTCTCTTATAGGAGATGGTCATTGCCTGGAATTTGTGTGGTGCGAATATTACTTGCTACTTGTCAGCCCAAGCCTGGATATTGTCCAGGTCTTGTTGCATTTGAACATGAATTGCTGCACTATCTGGGGAGTGGCAAAAGGTGCAGAACATTGTGCAGTCATCCGCAAACATCCCCACTTCTGACCTTATGATGGAAGGGAGATCATTGATGAAGCAACTGAAGATGGTTGGGCCTCGGCCACTACCCTGAGGAATTCCCGCAGTGATGTCCTGGAGCTGAGATGATTGACCTCTAACCACCACAATCATCTTCCTTTGTGTCAGGTATCCAGCGGTGAGTTTTCCCCCGGCTCCAGTTTTGCTAGGACTCCTTGATGCTGTACTCAGTCAAATGCTGACCTGATGTCAAGAGCACCAACTTTCACCTCACCTTTGGCATTCAGTTTTTTTGTCCATGCTTGAACCCAAGGCTGTAATGAGGTCAGGAGTTGAGTGACCCTGGCGATAAAATATTATGAATAATAGACACTTGGTAAGTTGTGATCTCTGAAATTGAAGTGCAGGCATGTATCACTACTGGATAGTACTTGGTTGTAATTATAACAGTCCATTATCAGTGAATCAAAGTTTAGTGCTTACTTATTTGTTTTGTTAATCACCATTGTCCATTATTGGCATGAATTGACACAACATCTGCTGCTAGAACGCTGCTAGCAAAGACAATCGGCACGATCTTCCGGCCACGCTGCCCTGGAAAAGCAGCTCACCACGTCACAGCGTGGCCGGGTGAAAGCCCTGTAGACCCTGCTCCCGGGATCTACCCAGTTTGCAAAGTCTCGCGAGATTCAACGCAATCTCGTGAGACATTGCAAGAGGAATCCCGCCCACAATGGGTGGGATGAGATTTTGGCAAATCTGCACATTAGAGCGAGGCAGTAAGGTCTGTGAGGCTTTGGGATTCAATCCCTTCACCTCGGGGACCTCAGCGAGTGCCGCTTGGTACTGGTCCTCACAAATGGGGACCAGACGAACGGCACTCGTGGGGGTTTCCAAGGGGATCACAGTCCCAGCTGCATGCCCTTTGGGCACGGTGATGTCCGAGCACTGCTGGTGCCACCTGGGTACCCTGGCAGTGCCATCTTGGTGCCAGCCCAGCATTTCCAAGGTGCCCTGTTGGCACTGTCAGCTGACAGGGCACTGCCAAGGTGCCAGGCTGGCATTTTTGTTGATTGGACTGGGACTGCCTGCCATGGGTGTTGCATTTGGGGGGGAAGGGGGTGGGGGGGGGCGGGGGGGAGAATGACCCCCCATGTTGCATTCGGGCTGGGGGGAGGTCAGGGATTTTTTTGTGAGCTTCGGAGATCGGGATGCTATTTAAAAATGGCGCCCTGATCTCTTGCTACAATGGGGAGTTCCAGCGAGCCAAGCTCCCCTGTTGTACAAAATGGGGCTATTGGCTGCATGTTCCCCGTTTAGCCTCTTATTTAATGCGTGTCATAATGAATAGCCACGTGCTTCTCTCATTGTGAGTGCCGGGAAACACGCGGCTAAATGCACATTGCTCAGGATTCCTTTTTGGGAAGATATCGTCCATGGACAAATCACAAGCTGTGTGAATTTCATGACGCAAATGATGGAAAAAATGTAAACCTTTAAGGTGATTTTGAGGTTATATCTCCTCTGAAGTCAATTACCTATCCTTTAATCTTTGCTTTTGTAGATTACGATGTTGTTTAAATCCCACCATAAGATTACTTCTGTGACCATTCCTATGTATCCATTATTTTACATTTTCAAACTAAACCAGAAACAAAGATGATCAGGAGGAGACCCACACCAGGATTAAAGCAGTAAGCATTTAAATATATAGCCAGGGAGAGTTGTGTAAATCCAGTGTGACTCTAACAATGACAGAAACAAGTCCTCAGAGAGCCTAATAGTGCAACAGTTTCTAAAAATAATGTCTGGAGGAGCAAGTGAAGACAGTGGAGGTGACTGATTTATTGGCAACGTTGCATATTTTTACCAGGAGAGCAATACCAGTGTCCCTGATATCTCCGCACTACGGAGAATCGCGTGCCGGCGTTGGGGTCGCGGGGTTTCCCCGGCCCGGCCCCCGGGCTGGGAGAATCCCGCCCGTGTTCTTTTTAACATTTCTTGTGATTTGTGTTTTTATAGAAAAAAATCAATAAAACATTTATTATTGTAATATCTCTCAAAAACATATAAAGGCTCATGTTGGCTGCCAGGCACAGTAGTGATGGCTTATTTTGGGTGGATCCAAATATCCAAATCTCCTCCTTGAGGTTTTGCAGATATTTGTCAACATACAGTATAAAGAGGTAGAAGGACCTGCAATTGCTTGGATTCTCGAGTTCTATGCCATGATTACAGCATTTTCTGCTAAAGAGCTAAATAATGCCAGTCTGGACACAATGTGGGTAATGTTGACGTTGGGCAAAATATTTCAGAGAAAATGGGGAGAGATGTATAAAGAGCATCTAATTTGACATTCACTATCCCACAAAGTCAAATTCCTCCTAATATCTCAGTCCAATACATCAAAGTGAGGAAAGGGAACTCATTCTGATTTATTGTATTTGAACAAACTAGAAATGTCATTCTGGTGTGTGGTGCACTGTTCCCTTTAACTTCTATTTAGCTGTGCATCGCTAGCTTGTTGCACAGCACAGTCCCTTCAAATTGATGTATTGCTGCACATGTCCACATCTTGAAAGGACTGTTACTTTGTGCACAGCCTTTTTGTTCCCTGTGTGACATGTTCCCAATTGCTGCCTCCATGCAGCTTAAAGGGAACATTCTAACCCTAATTCTATCTGCCATAGTTCTCGATAATTGTGACAGTAAGTCAAATCTGTGTTTCTCTATCTCAGAGGGACCTTGGTGTGCATGTTCCCTTAAAGTAGCAGAGCAGGTGGATACAGTGGTTAAGAAGGCATATTATATACTTGCCTTTATTAGCTGAGGCATAGAGTTTAAGAGCAGGCAGGGTCTGCAAAGAGGTTATGCAGGAACTGTATAAAACATTGGTTAGGCCACAGCTAGAGTATTGTGTGCAGTTCTGGAATCCACATTACAGGAGGGATGTGATAGCACTGGAAAGGGTGCAGAGGAGATTTACCAGGATGTTGCCTGGGCTTGAGATTTTTGTTATGAAGAGAGATTGGATAGACTTGGATTGTTTTCCTTGGAGCAGAGGAGACTGAGGGGGTGGACATGATTTAGATATATGAAATTATGAGGGGCATAGATAGAATAGACAACAAGAAACATTTCCCCTTGTTGGAGATTTCAATGACCAGATGGCATAGATATAAGGTAAGAGGCAGGAGATTTAGAGGAGATGTGAGGAAAATGTTTTTTCACCAAGAGGGTGGTGGGAGTCTGGAACTTGCTGCCTGAAAGGCTGGTGGTGGCAGAGACCCTCATAGCATGTAAGAAGTATTTAGATGGGTATTTGCGATCCCAAGGCAAGGGGCCAAGGGCTGGCAAATGGGTTTAAAATAGGTAGGTGGTTGTTTTTGACCGGTGCAGACACGATGGACTGAAGGGTCTTTTCTGTGCAATATGACCATGAGGCATAAGAGCAGAATTAGGCCACTCGGCCCATCGAGTCTGCTCCACCATTCAATCATGGCTGATATGACTCCATGACTCTAAATGGCAGGTCCTGCTGAGATGTATTGCACCTATTTAAATTGGAAATGAGAAGATTTGTTTTTTCTCTCAGAAGGTCTCTTGCCCAGGAACTCTGTTCCCCAGAGAACAGTGGAGATCTGGGGCAGGATTCTCCGACCCCCGCCAGGTCGGAGAATCCTTGGGGAGCAGCGCGAATCCCGCTGCGCCGCTCTGACGCTGGCTGCCGTATTCTGTGGCACCGGTTTTCGGACAGGGGCGGGGATCATGCCACGCTGGTCGGGTGCATGATCCCCCCCGGAATTTCTCCGGGCCCCGATGGGCCGAGCAGCCGCCCGTTTTTGGCTAGTCCCGCCGGCGTGGATTAGACATGGTCCCACCCAGTGGGTCCTGGCAGGTAACTCGACTGGTGCGGTCCTCGGTTGGGGGGGGGGGGGGGCGCACGGGGAGGATCCGACCCTGGGGAGGCCCCACAGTGGCCTGGCCCGCGATCGGGGCCCACTGATCTGCGGGCGGGCCTGTGCCGTGGGGCCACTCCTTCCGCGCCGGCCCCTGTAGGGCTCCGCCATGGCCGGCGCGGAGAATACGCCGGCCAGTCTGCGCATGTGCGGAACCACACCGGCGGTTCTGCGCATGCTCTAACTCGCACAGTCCCTTCGGCGCCGGCTGGAGCGGAGCCAACCTCTCCAGCGTCCACCTAGCTCCCGGAAGTGGCAAGTATCATTCACCCCACCCAAGATTGACCTCCAACAAGAGAGAATGTAACTACCTTCTATTGCATTACCTTTATTGAATCCTCCACTAGCAACATCCTGCAGGGCTACCATTGGCCAGAAACAGTCCTGGACAAGCCTTATAAAAACTGTGGCTACAAGAGGAGGACAGAGGCTGGGAATTCTGCAATGAGTAACTCCCCTCCTGACTCCACAAAGCCGATCAACCATTTATAAGACACAAGTCAAGTGTGTGATGGAATACTCTCCCCATAACTGGATGAGTGCAGCTCCAACACTTGAGAAGCATGACACCATCCAGCACAAAACAGCTTGCTTGATTGTCACCCCATTCATCACCTTTCACTACTGAAGCACAGTGGCAGCAGTGTTTGCCATTTACAATATGCACTTCAGCAACTCGCCAAGGCTCCTTCAAGAGCACCTTCTAAACCAGTGACCGTTATCATCTCAATGACAAGGACAACAGATACATGAGAACACCACCATATGCAAGTTCCCATCCAAGCGACACACCATCCTATCTTGGAACTATTTTGCCATTCCATCACTGTCGCTGGGTCATTATCCTGGAACTCCCTTCCAAACAGTACTGTGGCTATACACCACATGGACTGAAGAGATTCAAGAAGGCAGCTTACAACCACCTTCTCAAGGGCAAAAGTGTGAAAACTTTTCCGCCTGAAACCTCCTTCCTCACCTCACCCTAAATCTATGCTTCCCAACCAAGAGGAATAGACCCTATCTACTTCCTTTAGACCCGCCGTAATTTCATACACTTCAATTAGGTCTCTCAGCCAGTTCTTTTCCAAAGAAAAGGATGCTTGCCGAACTAATCTTCCCTCATAACTAAAATTCTCCAATCCTGGCAACATTCTCATAAATCCCCTTTGTGCCCTCTGTCGTGCAATCACTTCCCGTGACCAGAACTAAATGCAGTTCTCCATCTGTGGCCTAAACAATGGTTTATACACTTCCAGCGTAACCTCCCTGCCCTTATATTCCATGCCTCATCTAACAAAGGCAAATATCCTGGGCGGGATTCTCCATCTAGCTTACCATTTCATGTATATTCCCTTGCCTTATTAGCCTTCTTCAAATGCGTTACCTGATAATTCTCCAGATTGAACCACACTTGCCAGTGTTCTACTCAACTGACTAGTCCATTAATATCTTCCTGCAGAATACAGCTTTCTTTCTCATTGTTATTGACACAGCCAGTTTTTGTACCATCTACAAACTTCTTAACAATACCTGCTACATTCAACTCCAAATCTTGATATATAGTAAAACAAGGCACCTAGTCCTGAGCTTTGCAAAACCCCACTGGATGTTTAGTTAT
The DNA here is from genome assembly GCF_047496885.1 of Scyliorhinus torazame. Lineage (NCBI taxonomy): Eukaryota > Metazoa > Chordata > Chondrichthyes > Carcharhiniformes > Scyliorhinidae > Scyliorhinus > Scyliorhinus torazame. Next base: position 157,242,694 of record NC_092724.1, on the reverse strand, counting down.
GAGGGAAGATTAGTTAGACGAGCATTGTTTTCTTTGGAACAGAGGTAGCTGAGAGGAGACTTAATTGAAGTGTATTAAGTTACAAGGGGCGTCATTCTCCGCCGGCGGGAGTCTCCGTTCTGCCGGCGCCCGGGGGTTTCCCGACGGCGTGGGGCTGCCCCACAATGGGAAACCCCATTGACCGGCCGGCGTTACGGAGACTCCCGCCGGCCGGTCAGCGCAGAAATGTGGCGGGGCGGGTAGGAGAATTTCGCCCAAGGAGTCTAAAGACACTGCATAGGGCATTGGTTGACGTCCATAACTAAGGGCATAGATTTAAAGTGAGGTGAGTAGGAGGTTTCGAGCAGAAATGTTTTTACCCAGGGGTGGTGCTTGTAGAATCCGAATGGGAGAGGCAACAGGAACACACGGCAGTGTAGGAATTAACGTCAGGTTTATTACGGTGTACACAAAACTATGAAAGACTATTTGCGGGATTCTCCGTTATGCCGGCGCCCGGGGGTTTCCCGACGGCATGGGGCTGCCCCACAATGGGAAAGCCCATTGACCATCTGGCTTAACGGAGAATCCCGCCGACCGGTCAGGGCAGAAATGTGGCGGGGTAGAGAATCCCGGCCCCTAACTTCGCTCCCGAAAGGGTCATCCTCCCTGACCTACACCTAGGTCGGGTTTTTATACTGTGTGGTTTTGCCTTGTTCAGGGGAAACCATGCCCCAATTACCAGGGGAGATCATACTCAGCTGTGTAAGGGAGAAAATGAATGGAGCACATTCCTTGGCCTCCAAGGGGGTTATAACAATGAGAATGTGGACCTCACTGACTGAAAGTCATAAAAACACCCATTGTGCTTCTGAATCAATTTTGGACCCAACTTGTCCTTTTATCTTGAATAGCATAGTCTCTTGTTTTCATGGCCAGATTTCCTTGTGGGACCTTGACAAAATCCTGGCTAAAATCCAAATACAAAAAGAATAAAGAAAATTACAGCACAGGAACAGGCCCTTCAGCCCTCCCAGCCTGCGCCGATCCAGATCCTTTATCTAAACCTGTTGCCTATTTTCCAAGGATCTAAAAGAACAAAGAAAAAAATAGACTAAATCTTTTATTTAATTTAGAGTACGCAATTATTTTTTTCCAATTGAGGGGCAATTTAGCGTGGCCAATCCACCTACCCTGCACTTCTTTTGGGTTGTGGGGGTGAAACCCACGCAGACAATGTGCAAACTCCACACAGACAGTGACCCAAGACTGGGATCCAACCCGGGTCCTCAGCATGTAGGCAGCAGTGCTAACCGCTGCACCACTGTGCCGCCCTAAATAGACTAAATCAAATGCACTATACTCACAGATTCTCCTTATACCTTCTCAGAAGTGCAATTATGTTCGTCAGACTAAACCTTCCCTGAGGAAATCTGTGCTGACAGTATTTGATTAATTTTGGGTTTTTTTGTATGAAGTTTTATCCTACCCACAGAATTGTTTCTAAACTTTTCCCACCACTGAGGCTAAGCCACCTGCCCTATAATTGCTTTCTTGCACTCTCAACCCCCAGCTCATGAAAGGAAGCAATTAATTTTAATAAAGGAGCACAATTTATCAGGCTTAATATGTTTAATCATAAATAATACTCCCATGCATGGTATAACATAATTGGCGGTTGGGAGTGATTCTCAGGAAGTAATTGAGACGTTTTGATGACATTTTATTGTTATATCATATAAGTCGAGGAATTAATGTGAGAGGAAGTAGATGTATATTATTGTGCACACACCTTTGCAATTGGGGAATTGGGCTTCAGCATTAATGTGTAGAGGAAGTGGAACCTAAAAGACCCTGGAATTTGATTACTGTGTGAGCAGTTAAGTTGGCAAGATAGTGAAAGCAATTAGTTTAGCAAATTGAAGAAGCTGTACTGTATAGTTTTTTGATGAACGGAATGATTGAGGAATATTGTGACATTTTTTGAATTTTAGGCCCAGTCAGGTGGACTGCAGTGGTTTCTTCTAGTCCAGTATTCTTGATATAATCCAAAGAAAGATAGCTGAGATAAATGGAAGGTGAATGCTCTTGGAAATTAACTTTGTTCGACACTTATTACAAACAAAAACAGAAAATGCTGGAAAACTTCAGCAGGTCTGGCAACATCTGTGGAGAGAATTAACCTTTCGAGTCCATATGAGTTCTTCAGACCTAAAGGGAGGGAGAAATGTAATTGATTATATACTGTATAAGAGGGGTGGAGCAACTGGAGCAGAATAAAAGGTCAATAATTAGTGGGAGCTTGGAGAGATTGCAACAAAGATGTGTAGATCACAATATAAAGGAACTGTTAATGGCAGCGTGAAGCTGCTAGCAGTTGTATAAAGATAAGGGGCAGGATTCCCTGTCCTGTCGCACCGTTTTCTGATGTGGTGCGACCCCCGCTGGCAGTGGGAGCCTCCATCCCGGGAACCGGCCAATGAGGTTTCCCATTGTGGATACCCCCATGCCGTCGGGAAATCCACGGGCGTGAGTGCGCTGCCAGCCTTGCACCCTGACAGTGCCATATGGCACCCTGGCAGTTGCAACCGTGTGCCACCGTAGCACTGCTAGGCTGGCAGGGGCACTGCCAGGGTTCCAGTCAGGCAGTGCCAAGATGCCAAGCTGGCATTTTACCCACACTGGGATCAACCCCACTAATCCCGCCCAGAACTGACTCTGATTTCTTTTTGGTTAGAAAGTGCCCATAGTGTCTCTTAAAAATATTTTTAAAATAATAAATACCATTGGTGTCAATGGTAGCTATTATTTGACACTTTCTCTGAAAGCTTAAAATAATTCTGGCCTCTATTTTTTCCATTAATTATTATTTTTTTAAAATATTTTTTTATTCTCCTTTTTCACATTTTCTCCCCAACTTACACCCACCAACAATAAACAATAATCAGTAACAAATATTCAATCCCCATATCAATAACAACGATCCCATCCTCCCACCAAACCCCAAACATTCACCCACATGTCCACATAAACAACTGACAAAAAGGAATCAGGAATCCCCCATTAACATCCATCGCCCCCCTCCCCCTCACCCCCCCCCCCCCCCAACTAATGTTCGATGTTATCCAGTTCTTGAAAGTGCATAATGAATAATGCCCATGAATTGTAGAACCCCTCCGTCCTTCCCCTCAGTTCAAACTTAACCTTCTCAAGAGTCAAGAATTCCAACAGGTCCCCCCGCCACGCCAGGGCACAGGGTGGAGAGGCTGCTCTCCAACCCATCAGGAATCCGCCTTCCGGCGATCAACGAGACAAAGGCTACAACAACTGGCTCTGCACCCATTTCCAACCCTGGCTGGTCCGACACCCCGAATATGGCCTCCCGGGGGCCCGGGTCCAGTTTCACGTGCACCACTTTAGAAATTATCACCCCCATCGAGGTGAACTGGTCGCTGTGCTGCGACGCGGCCCCCTCCACTTCCACTTCCTTCATCTTCTCGCCCAGCTCTCTCACCTCGGCCGATGTCTTTGCCGCAGCTACTCCCACCGAGCCGATTGCCTCCTCCACCAATGACTTCAATGGGACTGCCATCTCCTTCCTCAAAGCCTCCATGTGCCTCGCAAACTGCTTTTCCAGCTCCACCGCCATCACCTCGGTCATCTTCTCCACTGTAAGTAGTGCGGCCCACCATGCGGTCCGGCCTCCGCCATCTTGTCAGCACTTTTGCCCGTCTTCTCATTCAACGGCGAGTCCGCGTTTCCTCCCTTCCTCGACACTGCTTTTCGCATCCTTTACTGGCTTATTATTTTTCCTTTTTCTCACACTTCCTTCTTCAATCTCAAATTTCTTTAAAACTTCTTTCTCTTCTTTTTTTTTGTATACCTCCAGAATTTCCCTGAGACCGGGCTCAGTCTTCTTACCACATTCTAGGCGGGAGCCATCCGATGTGGGACATCTCACCTACATTGTGCCCTGGCTTCGGGCCTGCCACCTCGACCTCCGCTTGGCTCTGCCCGCGCTGCTACCTTCCAGTTTTCAGAGGAGAGTAAAAATAGAAAAAAAAAATCTTTCTCTTTTCTGCTCGTGGTCTTTGAGGCCTTCAGCTCTCAGGGTGCTCCTTGGGGAAACAGCATTTTTTCCATTAATAACTGACAATGAGAAAGCATATTTGTGTGTGGAATTTTATTTTTTAAATTAAATATTGTTTTATTGGAATTCAATCACTCAGCATGGATTGAAGTAAGTATTTAATGAATTAATCAGTAGCATACATCAGCCTTAACTGGTCCATAATTTGAAAACATGAATTTGCATTCACCATCAGCGTGTCACTTTTGCTGCTGGCAGGAACTGCGTGCCATGAAGTTCAAGCTTGTGCTGTGTGGTGTTGTCTGCAGGAGATCAGAGAGGTGATATTACAGCTGTGCCTAGTTTTGAAATTGGATGCACAGTGACAATAAATAAACTAATATTAATAATTGTAATTAGTATAGTCATTTTTGCGGAGTATCGCAAAAATGACGCCACCCCCGTTTAGGCGTAAACGAGGATTCTCCGACTGATCGGCGAATGCGATTTCGGTGTCAGCGATCAGAGAAACCTGCCCAAGGTGTTTCAAGTCACCATTGTGAGGGTTTTAAAAATATACAAGTTAGTTGTGCAACTGATCTGGGGCGAAATTCTCCCCCAACGGCGGGATGCCCGCCGACTGGCGCCAAAGCTGGCGCAAATCAGACGGGCATCGCGCCGGCAAAAAGGTGCGGAAGTCTCCGCATCTTTGGCGGCCTAGCCCCAACATTGAGGGGCTAGGCCGACGCCGGAGGGATTTCCGCCCCGCCAGCTGGCGGAAATGGCGTTTGTTGCCCCGCCAGCTGGCGCGGAAATGCGGCGCATGCGCGGGAGCGTCAGCGGCCGCTGTCAGTTTCCCCGCGCATGCGCGGGAGCGTCAGCGGCCGCTGAAAGTTTCCCGCGCATGCGCAGTGGGGAGAGTCTCTTCCGCCTCCGCCATGGTGGAGGCCGTAGCGGAGGCGGAAGGGAAAGAGTGCCCCCACGGCACAGGCCCGCCCGCGGATCGGTGGGCCCCGATCGCGGGCCAGGCCACCGTGGGGGCACCCCCCGGGGTCAGATCGCCCCGCGCCCCCCCCCAGGACCCCGGAGCCCGCCCACGCTGCCTGGTCCCGCCGGTAAATACCAGCTTTGATTTACGTCGGCGGGACAGGCAATTCCTGGGCGGGACTTCGGCCCATCCGGGCCGGAGAATCCAGCGGGGGGTCCCGCCAACCGGCGCGGCTGGATTCCCGCCCCCGCCCAATCTCCGGGAGCGGAGACTTCGGCGGGGGCGGGGGCGGGATTCACGGCGGCCAACGGCCATTCTCCGACCCGGCGGGGGGTCGGAGAATGACGCCCCTGATTAATACATTTGCGAAATTAGGACTTTGTACAATGGTACAGCAGAGGTAGATTTACTTGGCAAAATATTTACTTTTCCTGTTGCTTTTTTTCCATACAAACATATGAATTAGGAGCAGGAATAGGCCATTCACCTCTTGAGCCTGCTCCACATTCAATAAGGTGATGGTTGATCTGATTGTAGCCTTAACTTCACTTTCTTGCCGACCCTAATACTTTTTGACTCCCTTGTCAGTCAAGAACCTATATATCTCTGCCTTAAAAATATTCAATGAACCTGCCACTACCACTCTGGAGAAGAGAGTTCAACAAACTCACGACCCCCTGAAGAAACATTTTCTCACCCCGACTCTTTTTTTATCTGAACTATGTCCCCTAGTTCTAGTCGCTGCCACAAGCGGAAACTTCCTTGCAGCATTCACCCTGTCAAGTTCCCTTCGGATCTTATTTGCTTTGCTAAGATCACCTCTCATTCTTCTAAACTTCAAGAAGACGTTTGACCTGACCAACCTTTCCTCAAAAGATACCCCCTACATGCCACGAATCAGTCGAGTGAATTTCCTCTGGACTGCTTCAAATGCAATAATGTCCTTTCTTAAATAGTAAGAAGTCTTACAACACCAGGTTAAAGTCCAACAGGTTTGTTTCAAACACTAGCTTCCGGAGCGCAGCTCCTTCCTCAGGTGCAGTGCTCCGAAAGCTAGTGTTTGAAACAAACCTGTTGGACTTTAACCTGGCATTGTAAGACTTCTTACTGTGCTCACCCCAGTCCAACGCCAGCATCTCCGCATCATGACTTTCTTAAATAAGGAGACCAAAACTGTACTCAATACTCTCAGATGTGGTCACATCAAAGCCCTGTACAATTGAAGCAAAACATCCTTAATTTTATATTCTATTTCCCTTGCAATAAATGGCAACTTCCCATTTGCCTTCACAACCACTTGGTGTACCTGAATACTAATTTTTGTGTTCCATATACCAGGCAACCCAGATCCCTATGAACCTCACGATTCTGCAATCTCTCTCCATTTAGATAATATGCTGCTTTCCTATTCTTCCTGTCAAAATAGACAAACTCACATTTTCCCATGTTATAATCCATCTGCTAAATTTTTGTCCACTGATTTAACGACCGGGATTCGGCGGGAAAAATGGCGGCAACGACTCCGGCTTCAACGGGCCCCCAAGGTGAGGAATTCTCACCTGTCTAGGGGGCTAGGTGGACGCCGGAGGGGTTGACGCCGCTCCAGCCAGCACCGAAGGGACGGCGTGATCTCGCGCATGCACAGAACGACCGGCGTCATTCCGCGCATGCGCAGACCGGCCGTCGTATTTTGGCGCATGTGCGGGGGGGGGTCTCTTCTTCGCGCACACCATGGCGGAGCCCTACGGGGGCCCGGCACGGAAGGAAGAAGTGGCCCCGCAGAACAGGCCCGCCAGCAGATCGGTGGGCCCTGATCGCGGGGCAGGCCACCGTGGATGGCCCCCCTGACGTGGGCCCCCCCTGAGGACTGCCCACGCCGGCCTACCTGCCATGTGGGACCATACATAACCCACGCCGGCGGGACAGGCCAAAAACGGGGCTCAGAGAATCGCCGGGGGGGGGGCTGCCAACGGCCCCGACCGGCGTGGTGGGAATCCTGCCCTTGCCCGAAAAACGGCGCCGGAGAATACAGCAGCGGGCGGCGAGGCGGGATTCGCGCCACCCGGCGGGGGGTCGGAGAATCCTGCCCAAGGTATTTCAATTTTTTTTTATTGTCACATGTACTGAGGGACAGTGAAAAGTATTGTTCTGCATATAGTCCAGCCAGATCATTCTATACATGAATAAACATAGAATATACATAAATACACAATGTAAGTGCATAGGCACAGGCAATGGGTGAGCATATGGAGTGCAGTACTACTCAGTAGAGAAGATGTGTGAAGAGATCAGATCAGTCCATAAGAGGGTAATTCAGGAGTCTGGTAATAGTGGGGAAGAAGCTGTTTTTGTATCTGTTAGTGCGTAGTCTCAGACTTTTGTAACTCCTGCCCGATGGAAGAAGTTGGAAGAGTGGATAAGCCGTGTGGGAGGCGTCTTTGATTATGCTGCCCGCTTTCCCCAGGCAGCGGGAGGTGTCGATGGAGTCAATGGATGGGAGGAAGGTTCACGTGATGGACTGGGCGGTGTTCACAACTCTCTGTAGTTTTGTACGGTTTTGGGCTGAGCAGTCGCCATACCAGGCTGTGATGCAGGCAGACAGGATGGTTTCTATGGTGCATCTGTCAATGTGGACATGCCAGATTCTCTTAGTTTCCTGAGGAAGTATAGGCGTTGTTGTGCTTTCTTGGTTAAAGCGTCGGCGTGGGTGGACCAGGACAGATTGTTGTTGATACCAGCCTCCCCGAACAGGCGCCGGAATGTGGCAACTAGGGGCTTTTCACAGTAACTTCATTGAAGCTTCCTCGTGACAATAAGCAATTTTCATTTTATTATTCATTTCATTTTCATATGCACACATAGGAATTTGAATCTTTCAACAATCTCCACCTCGGCCCCATTGATGCACACAGGGGTGTGTATGATACTTTGCTTCCTGAAGTCAATGACCTGGTGCGAGATTCTCCGACCCCCGCCGGGTCGGAGAATTGCCGGGGGCTGGCGTGAATCCTGCCCCCGCCGGTTGCCGAATTCTCTGGCACCGGATATTCGGCGGGGGCGGGAATCGCGCCGCGCTGGTTGCCGGGCCCCCCCCCCGTGATTCTCCGGCCCGGATGGGCCGAAGTCCCGCTGCTAAAATGCCTGTCCCTGCCGGCGTAGATTAAACCACCGACCTTACCGGCGGGACAAGGTGGAGCGGGCGGGCTCCGGGGTCCTGGGGCGATCTGGCCCCGGGGGGTGCCCCCACGGTGGCCTGGCCCGCGATCGTGGCCCACCGATCCGCGGGCGGGCCTGTGCCGTGGGGGCACTCTTTCCCTTCCGCCTCCGCCACGGTCTCCACCATGGCGGAGGCGGAAGAGACTCCCTCCACTGCGCATGCGCGGGAATGCCGTCAGCGGCAGCTGACGCTCCCGCGCATGCGCCGCCCGGAGATGTCATTTCCCCGCCAGCTGGCGGGGCACCAAAGGCCTTTTCCGCCAGCTGGCGGGGCGGAAATTCGTCCGGCGCCGACCTAACCCCCTTAAGGTTGGGGCTCGGCCCCCAAAGATGCGGAACATTCCGCACCTTTGGGGCTGCGCGATGCCCGACTGATTTGCGCCGTTTTGGGCGCCAGTCGGCGGACATCGCGCCGTTTCCGGAGAATTTCGCCCCTGATCTTTTGTTTTGCTGACGTTGAGGGAGAGGTTGTTGTTATACCACTCCACTAGGCCCTCTTCAGTCGTGTCACCAGCAAACGTGTAGATGGACCAGCTCTTTAGTTTTGCTGGCATTGAGGGAGAGATTGTTGTCGCTGCACCACTCCACTAGGTTCTCAATCAGGCAGGGGTGTGTACAATATTTTGCTTCCTGAAGCCAAAGACCAGCTCTTTAGTTTTGCTGACTTGAGGGAGAGATTGTTGCCGTTACACCATTCCACTCATCGTGTTTGTGATCCGACCCACTATGGCCGTGTCATCAAACGTGGAGATGGAGTTGGAGCCAACTTTTGTATAGGGAGTATAGTGGGGGGCTAAGTAGGCAGTCTTGCAGAGCCCCGGTACTGAGGGCTATCGTGGAGGGGGTGTTTTTGTTTATCCTTACTGATGGTGGTCTATGGGTCAGAAATGCAGTCCTAGGTTTTGGAACTTTGATATGAGTTTGGCTGGGATTATGGTGTTGAAGGCGGAGCTGTAGTCAATGAATAGGAGTCTGACGTAGGAGTCCATGTTGGCGAGATGCTCCAGGGATGAGTGTAAGGCCAAGGAGATGGCATCTGCCGTGGACTGGTTCTGGCGGTATGCCAATTGCAGTGGATCAAGGCATTCTGGGAATATGGAGTTGATGTGACCAACTGTGGTAAACACCACTAGTAACACATTGCATGTATTACGGCACTGCCCATGTATTACAGGTACCATGGTAAATCCCTGCCTGCTGGCTCCTCCCAGCAGGCGGTGTATAAAAGTGTGTGCTCACCTGCGCTGCTCCCATTCTGGTTCCAGCTACAGGAGGCACAACATCTTGTGCAATAAAGCCTCAATTGTTTCACCATTCTCGTCTCGTGGTAATTGACGGTACATCACCAACCTCTGAAAGCATTTCATAATGATCGATGTCAAGGCCACCGGACGGTAGTTATTGAGGCCTGGATAAAAGCAAATTACTGCGGATGCTGGATTCTGAAACCAAAAAGAAAATGCTGGAAAATCTCAGCAGGTCTGGCGGCATCCGTAGGGAGAGAAAAGAGGTAACGTTTTGAGTCCAGATGACCCTTTGTCAAAGTCATTGAGGCCTGGTTCTTTTTTGGCACCGGTATGATGGTGGTCTTCTTGAATCAGGTGGGAACCTCAGAACGGAGTAGGGAGAAGCTAGAAGGAAGTCCAGACAGAGACAGTGAAGCAGAACCTGTAAATTCCTGGAAAGATAAAACCAGTCAGCTGGGTTTAAACCCCCTCAGATCTTTGATCTGAAAGCTTTTCATTCATATATCTGTGAAATTGCTCTAACTAGACTGTGACTGACAGCTTCCACACACACACAGCTGTCTGCATTGTTTAATTAATTTGCCTTCAAACTTTTTTTTCCAATTAAGGGGCAATTTACCCTGCACATCTTGGGTTGTGGGGGTGAGGCCCACGCAGACACAGGGAGAATGTGCACACTCTACACGGACAGATACTCGGGGCCGGGATCGAATCTGGGTCCTCGGCACCATGAGGCAGCAGTGCTAACCACTGCGCTACTGTGCCACCTACTGTGCTCCTGTTTCCTTTCCAAAGCAGCAGGTTTGAATTTCTTCCAGAAAACAGTTATTTCTTTTCATGTCATCAAACAATCTGGAAACAGCTTTCAAAATGCAGATAGAGAAAATAAAACTTGATTCAACCTGTGCAGAACAAAACCAGTTCAAACTCAAAGTGAAAGTAAAACCAACTCCCCGAGCCACAGCCCAGTTCCACCCACACAATGACATCACTGAAGCCATGTGATAAGACAAAAACATTTCTTGAAGGGACACTCCCATGACACTGTCATATTCTGATTATCATTTCCTTTGCTCTCTTGCCTTGTTTTCACTCACATCTTCCCACATGTGATCCCACGTCCTCACATTCTGAAATATAAAATATATTTATTTTCCTTTATTTTGATTACTGTTAAAGAAATGTGTATCATGTTTCTGACATAAAAACTGCAGTGTTACTAAGTCAATTTGAATAGATAGGTAAATATTTGTTACTGTGAACAGTTAAAGCAGTTGTCGTATTATTTTGCTTACCTGTGCTTCTACTTTTGAGCTTGAAAGCTTGAATGCTTGGACTTGAATTAGGTGGAATTCCCTTTAAAATGTAGACAAGAAAAGTCAATATAACTTTTAAAATGTTACAATTTAACTAAGCTGATATAAGAAGAAGTAAAACTATAACCGCTTCACAGCACATTGTATATTGAAAGCGCTCAATAAAGTCTGCTGGTTGTGAAGTTGTATGTTTGAAGTTTACTTTTGATGAATTTTTAAAACAATTCTGTTAAGAATTATTGAACTTTAGCTGTTTCAGGTATCCTTTAATGTGAAATATCTACACAGATTCAAATTTTTGCTTGAACGTAGAAAAGAAGTAATTATGTGGGTGCTATCCGAAATATAGACTCCTGCATGTTTAGATGGCAATTAATAGAAATTACAGCATATACATCGACCACTGTGCCTATGAAGGTGCTAACTCTTTAATTTGTGCTATCACCTAATATTGTTTCAATATACTTTCCCTGATCCTTATATTGCTTTTGAAATATTTAAACAATTTCCCTTTTCAATTATATCATAATCTCCACGTGGATTGTCACTTAAGGTAAAGAATTCTCATTCCGGTAGCCTAGAAAGTTCTGGAATCACTCAGGTCAGGCAGCAGCCTTTTTTTATTTTATTTCAGATTTCCAGCATTTGCAGTATTTTTAATATATTTTTAAAATTCATTTTGGGGTGTGTGTTTCTGGCAAGGCCAACATTTGTTGCCCACTCCTAATTGCCCTTGAAAAGGGAATGGTGAGCCGCTGCCGCCACCTTAAACTGCTACAGTAGATACACCACAGCGAGTTCCAGGTTTTTGAGTGACAGTGGCGTTATAGTCCTAAGTTGAGATAGTGTGTGGATTGAAGGAGAACTTGCAGATGATGCCCTTGTCCTTCTAGGTAATAAGATTTTCAGGTTTGGAAGGTGATATCATAGGAGGCTTCGTGGGTTGCTTAGTGCATCTTTTAGATTGTATTGCCATTGTGTGCCAGTGGTGAATGGAGTGCCAGTCAAGAGGACTGCTTTGTCGTAGATAGACTTTGGGGAGTCAGGAGGCGAGTAACTTGCCACAGATTCCCAAGCTCTGGAGCCACTGGTCCAATTCAATTTCTAGTCCATGGTAATCCTCATGATGTTGATAGTGCCGATTGATACAATGGCGATAATATCATTGAATTATAGAATGGTTACAGCACAAAAGGAGGCCATTCAACCTGTCTTATCTCTGTCAGCTCTCAGCAAGAGCAACTCACCTGTCCCATTCCCCTTTAGCCCTGCAAATGTTTACTCTTCAGATAATTATCTAATTAACCGGCTGCCAGGAATGCACCCATGGGAATGGCCGGGGAAACCATGGCCCCACATCTACATGGATTTCGCCGGCCCATTGCTTATCCTGGTAGATGCCCATTCCAAATGGCTCGTGGTACGACACATTTTTAGCATTCATGGAATACCCAAAGTCCTGGTGATCAATAATGGGACAGCGTTCACCAGCCAAGACTTTGCATCATTCATGGCTGCGAATGTAATCTGGCATGTGAGGACTGCCCCGTACCACCTGACCTCAAACGGATTAGCTAAGCAGGCAGTCCAGACCTTTAAGTGGACCATGAAGAAGATGACTGTTGGATGTTGGGAGATACGGCTGGCTCGCTTTCTCTTCAACTACCATATTTCACCACATGCCACCACAGGGGTTGCACCAGCAGATTTGATCATGGACAGATGGCTCAGATCTCACCTCAGCCTCGTATTCCCCGACTCTGGCGCACGGATCCCATCAATGGCTGGTTCGCTCCAAGCTGGACTCACATCGGCGCTCGCCACTATGCATTTTCGAGCTGGGTGACACGGTCTACAAGCAAAATTTCAGCGCAGGAGCCACATGGATCACTGACGTGTTCCTCTGAGCAATGGGCCCAGTCTCCTATGTGATCCAGACACAAGGGAATGAAGCCAACTGCCACCTTGACCACATTCGATGACGCACAGAAGAAATGCTAGAGCTAAGTCAGGGTGCCCTGATTTAAGGTCCGGGCACAATCCCCTTTACAGCCTAGGAAGACCCCCATGACACTTCTGGGGCCAGAGCACTGCTCGTCATCGCCACCAGCTGTCAGACATCGGGAGGTCGAGGTAACCGATGCATCTGCGAGACACCAAGTGTTACCAAAAAAAAGCTAGAAGAATTTAAACCACTTCTGACTTCTAGGTAACTATTGTACAGATATAATTCTTCAGGATAGTGTCCCAGACCTCACCATCTTCAGCTGGTTCGTCCATGATCTTCCTTCCATCATAAGGTCAGAAGTGGGGATTTTCACTGATTTATGCACACTGTTCAGTATCATTCGTGACTCCTCAGATATTGAAACATGTCCAAGACAGCAAGACCTGGATAATATCCAGGCTTGGGGTGACAAGTGACAAGTAACATTCGCACCACACCAGTGCCAGACAGTGACCATCTCCTACAAGAGTGGACCAAGCCATCGCCCCTTGGCGTTAAATGGCACTGCTATCGCTGAATCCCCCACTATCAACATGCTGGGCGTGACCATTGACAAGGAACTGAACTGGACTAGCCATATTAGTACTGACTACTAGAGCAAATCAAAAGCTATGAATCCTGCAACACGTAACTCACCTCTTGACACCCCAAAGCCTGTCCACTCCACCATCTACAAGTCAGGAGTGTGATGGAATACTTCCCACTTTCTTGGATGTCTTCAGCTCCAACAATACTCAAGAAGCTCGACACCATCCAGGATAAAAGAGCCAGCTTGATTGCTACCCCTTCCACAAACATTCAGCCCATCCACCACCACCGGCGAACAGTGGCAGCTGCAGGTGCCATCGACAAGATGCACTTCAGGAACTCACCAAGGTTCCTAAGGCAACACCTTCTAAACCCACGACCGCTACCATCTAGAAGAACAAGAGCAGCAGATACTTGAGAGCACCACTACCTTGTGGTTCCCTGCCAAGTCACTCACAATCCTAACTTGGAATTATATCGCAGTTCCTTCACTGTCCTGGGTCAAAATCTTGGAATTGTCTCCCAACAGCACTGTGGGTGTACCTACACCTCCGGGACTGCAACAATTCAAGAAAGCAGCTCATCACCACCTTTTCAAGGGCATCTAGGGCTGGGCAATCAATGCTGGCCTAGCCAGCTACAGCCACATCTCATAAATGAATTAATAAAAAATACTGGACCACCTCGGCACTTCCCCCAACTGTATGGGACTCCTCCTCATCTTTCCCCAGCCGAACCCACCACCTCCCAACCTGTCCTGACCCAAGGTCCTCCCCAAGCAAGGTCCAGCCACTCTCACCTTGACCTCCTCCCTCCACTACTTGCGATTCCCCCACAAACCTGATTTACCCGCGCCAATATCTGATACCCTCACGACCTCCAATTTCTCCTGACCTCTAATCCTCCCCTGACCACCGATCCCCCCCTGACCTCCGATCTGCCCGATCTCTGTTCCCCAGACGACCTCCAATTCCCCCCCCATCTCCGATTCCCCCCTGATCAGAGGCTGCAAGGTTTGGACCATTAAGTTCCCCATGGTCTCACCTGTACGATCTTCCCTGATGAGGGGAGTGGGCCGAAACCCTAAACTAAGGGAGTCCTGGGACATAAGAACCCCAGCCTGACTGTGGGCTGGGCTCGGGAGACCCTTCAGGGAGTAGAGTGTGTAGTAAAGTAAGTTTTATTAAACCGTTTCATTCCAATCCAACATTGCTTCCTGGTGTTTGCTTGCTTGGATCTTACACCCCCAACTTCCAGTCCCCCCAATCTGCAATCCACCCCTGACCTCTGATACCCCCCCCCCCAAATCCGATCCAGTTATGATAGACACCTTCTCCCTAGTCTGTCAATTTCAATGGACTTTTAAACTCTTCGTTCATGGCAGTTTCTTCAGTTTAACTCTCCTACAAATCAATGCTGGGCCCCGGCGATGTGATGCTTGGATCTCGGCCAGCCCAAATTGGAAGTTCAGGCACACACGCCTCACAGATACACTAGGGGCAACTGTGCATTGAGTGAACAAGCAGCCTTTGAAGCGAAACTTGACCAGGGATCAACAACAAAATTGAGAAAATAGTGAGGATGTGTAAAGCATACCGGAGTCACCGAACTCTCAACACAAAGAGCCTCTGCACCCTCACGGGATTTCATCCTACCCTTGATGTAAAATAGCAAGATTTATTCACTATCCGTGGGAACAACTTTCTCCTTTTCACTGATTATTTTTCCAAGTTTCCAATCTTCATATAATTGAAGCATACCTCAAGTCCACCTGTGCAGGGCACAATGAATGCAACATTTGGTTTCATAGAATCATAGAATTTACAGTGCAGAAGGAGGCCATTCGGCCCATCGAGCCTGCACCGGCCCTTGGATAGAGTACCCTACTTAAGACCATACCTCCACCCTATCCCTATAACCCAGTACTCCCACCAAACTTTATTTTGGACACTAAGGGGCAATTTATCATGGCAAATCCACCTAACCTGCACATCTTTGGAGGAAACCAGAGCACCCGGAGGAAACCCACGCAGACACAGGGAGGAAGTGCAAACTCCACACATATAGTGACACGAAGCCAGAATGCCGCCCCAGGTGTTTGGTACACCTGCAGAAATCCTATCGAACAATGGGCCACAATGGACTACTAGACCTGTTAGGGACATAAATGGGGCATAAATCACATGGCATCCACGCCACACTATCCCAGATCCAACAGTCTTGCTGAGCAAATGGTTTGCGTAGTTCAGGCACTAATCATGGAGTGCAGGAAGAAATTTTGCAGGAGAAAGTTCTCAAAAAAACAGAGACTTAAGACAGCACAAGACAGACATGCAGGTGTGGAACTGTCCATCCTGCGTGTAGAACAAATGATTTGGGTCATAAATCCTACCCAGGGAAGCCGGTCACCCAGAAGTATTCAAAGTGTATATCAGCCTAGGTCTTATGAAGTAACAACATCGAATGGAGCCATGCTCAGGAGAAACAAATGTCAGCTGAAGGAATTGTGCAACTGTAATAATAATAATCTTTATTAGTGTCACAAGTAGGCTTACATTAACACTACAATAAAGTTTCCATGTGTTTGATAATAAATCATCGTTCCAGTTGAACTCCCAGATGTTCTGTGTGTATCATTGCAAAGGTGAGACCACAGAACACAAAACTCATGATTACACTTGCTTTGTTATTCAATGTTACATTTCTGATAATGGCTTCAGCTGATGATTTGAGATCTCACTGCATTCGTTGAAAAAAATAAAGAGGAATGTCCTCAAACTCGCCATGTTTAGTCTTCAAATGCTTTTGAAGTTTTGAGGGTTTTAAACTTTCATTTCCCAGTACTTCCCTGCATATAACACACATGAACGTTGAATCCTGATTTGCAACGGTGGAATTAATAACCCATACCTCAAGTAATCATCTTTATGCTGCTTTGTTCCTATTTTCAGCTTCTTCTTCATGGGTTGTTCACCAAAGGCCCTTGATTTCACACCAGGACTGCTGACAAAATGGAGGAATCTCTCTCTTGCCCAGAAAACACAACGTCAGCATGACCTGCTCTCTGCCACCATTTCCGGTGGGAGACCTCCATTGTTTGCTGAGAAAAACTGACGTCAGGAGGAGGCGGTCCACTCCACTGGGCTCTGAGACTGCCCACTGCTTGATCTGGTACGCATGCACGGGATGGGCAGCAATCTCAAAAGTCTGCCGTGCCACCATTTTAAAAGCTGGTCGTGGTCGTTGGGTATTCCTCACGCAATCGGGAACACCAAGACCAATCGCACTGCGACCCTCCCGAAACCTGCCCGCGACCCACCCACAGGTTGCGACCCTGCGTTTGAAACTGCAATAAGGTCATGAGAAATGATGAATTTGTATTTTTTGTGAATTTTGTATGATTTTGGTTAAAATACTTTCATTACTTCTCGCTGACCAAGTGAATTATGTTTATTTTCCTTCACTCATTTATCCTTTGTGGGAGTCTCTCCCCATTTAGGATTTTATCTCCTCAGTTGGTCAACACCAGAGAAGGTGGGGGTATAAGCCATGTGCCTATTCAGGCTGTTCTATAAACATTTCTATATGATTGTGCAAACCCATGAGTGACTCTAGATTTCACACCCTCCAATCCATCCCATATTAGCTGACCACCCATTCAATCTTGCACTCTGCTTTTGGAGTTGTCTGCTCAGTAATGTTGAGATATTCAAATTCTGTCTTTTTCTCTGAAGGCTGTGGGCGTGATTCTCCCATGCCGAACCGTACCAGAGAATCGATGTTTACACCATTTTGCCGCGCAACGCTGGTCCGACGTCGTCCCGCCATTCTCCCAACCGGCAGGAACGGCTTCACCGTGGTCTGCGCCGTGCACGTCGGAGAATCCGCCGACAGGGCAATCGAGGTGCTTCACACAGACCCCTGCTATTCTCCGGCCCGGATAGGCCGAGCAGCCGCTACGACACGACAGGTTCCCGCCGCCGCCGGCCACCCCTGGTCGCTGCCAGCGGGAACTTTGCGGGAACGCTGGAGGGGCGGCCTGTGGGGGGGGGGGGGGGCTCCGAAGGGGTCTGGCCCGCGATTGGGGCCCACCAATCGGCGGGCCGGCCTCTCCCCCCCCCCAGGCCTACCTCCTTCCGCGGACGGCCCCAGAACACCGGCGCCATGTTGGTGAGGGGCCGTCGCGCGTAAAAGTTCCCCGCGCATGCGTAGGATTGGGCTGCCCCAACTGCGCATGCGCGGGTTGGCACCGCGTCGGGACGCTGGAGCAGCGTGAACTGCTCCAGCGCCGTGCTGGCCCCCGTCGTGCCCGGGCCCTGTTCGCGCCATCGTGAAACGCGACGGCGTTCACAACGGCGCGAACACTTAGGGCGAAATTCTCCCCCAACGGCGGGATGCCCGCCGACTGGCGCCAAAGCCGGCGCAAATCAGACGGGCATCGCGCCGGCAAAAAGGTGCGGATGTCTCCGCGTCTTTGGCGGCCTAGCCCCAACATTGAGGGCCTAGGCCGACGCCGGAGGGATTTCCGCCCCGCCAGCTGGCGGAAATGGCGTTTGTTGCCCCGCCAGCTGGCGCGGAAATGCGGCGCATGCGCGGGAGCGTCAGCGGCCGCTGTCAGTTTCCCAGCGCATGCGCGGGAGCGTCAGCGGCCGCTGTCAGTTTCCCGCGCATGCGCAGTGGGGAGAGTCACTTCCGCCTCCGCCATGGTGGAGACCGTGGCGGAGGCGGAAGGGAAAGAGTGCCCCCACGGCACAGGCCCGCCCGCGGATCGGTGGGCCCCGATCGCGGGCCAGGCCACCGTGGGGGCACCCCCCGAGGTCAGATCGCCCCGCGCCCCCCCCCCCCAGGACCCCGGAGCCCGCCCACGCCGCCTGGTCCCGCCGGTAAATACCAGGTTTGATTTACGTCGGCGGGACAGGCAATTCCTGGGCGGGACTTCGGCCCATCCGGGCCGGAGAATCCAGCGGGGGGTCCTGCCAACCGGCGCGGCCGGATTCCTGCCCCCGCCCAATCTCCGGGAGCGGAGGCTTCGGCGGGGGCGGGGGCGGGATTCACGGCGGCCAACGGCCATTCTCCGACCCGGCGGGTGGTCGGAGAATGACGCCCCATGTCTCCAATTTTGGAGAATCGCACCCCCGTGTACTTGCAAAACAAGAGATGTAATCATGTGCACACATTGGGAGTTTGAACTTGACCAGCTGCACTCTTGCAATAGGAATTCAGATTTTGACATCTTTTTCACAACTTAGATCAAATCAACCTCGACCACAAATCCACAAATTCAGCTCACATCAGTGCAGAGTTAATCCTCCCAACTGCCTGCTCTGCCTCAACATTGAATAAAACCCATAAGAGCATTTTGTTTTGAAGTGACAGTGTTCGTTAATTAGTGGGTGCAGATCACCTTTGCCCCAGTTGGCCTATTTTCTTGTTTACATGTTCATGTGTTTTTACTTATATGTCCAGGGGCTTGGTGAATAAAACAATATGAGCACTGAACATTGCTGACTGTGAATTAAACAGGCAGTCATTAACACTTCAATTAAAATGTTCAACACAGGAAAAGGCATTCTAGCAGACTAATTATTTCACCAAAGATAGGATGACAAATTTCACCCTTTCAGACCTAGAGTTGATTTAGTACCACCCTCATTCGTCAAAGTCAGTTTTAACATTCTCTGTAACAACCATAGCATCATTATTAAACTCTCAGTTCTAAATTTTCTTATACACCTTGGGCGAGATTCTCCGACCCACACCGCCGGGTCGGAGAATCGCCGGGGGCTGGCGTGAATCCCGCCCTCGACGGTTGCCGAATTCTCCGGCACCGGATATTCGGCGGGGGCGGGAATCGCGCCGCACTGGTTGGCGCCCCCCCCCCCCCCCCCCCCCCCCCCCCCCGCGATTCTCCGGCCCGGATGGGCTGAAGTCCCGCTGCTAAAATGCCTGTCCCGCCGGCGTAGTTTAAGCCACCTACCTTTGTTGCTCTTATTAGCCTTAGTTTTGTTAGCTCTAATTCTGTCACCTTTGCTCACGAGTCGCCAGGTATCTTTCTGATACCGCCACGTGGTTCAAGCTCAAGTAATGATTAATAATGCAGCACACCGCTTAGTAAATGTTAAATCAACGATCATTTATTATATACAGCAATAAATACTTATACAATAATCCTACTTCTAGACTATTACCTACCACTAAAGACCAATACTTAACTTTGGTGATGGCCCACCAGGTCAGGGAAGCGAATAGTCTATCGAATTGGGTCTGGCCTGCGGGATTCAAAAAGGCTGGTACGGGTCGATAGTCTGGAACACCTATCTGGTAGCGATCGCTGGAGTAAGTCTTACTTGTTCTTTCGTCGAAGGGTCTCAAAGGTTGCGAGTAGGAGAAGAAGGGTCGATCTGAACTTGGCCCCTATTTTTATAGTCCCTAGGGGCTTCCCGTCTCTCGGGGCGGACCTTGACCCTGGTCCCAAGTGATTGGACTTGGTCCCAATCACTGGGTTTGATATGCTCCAATAATGGGGCGATTTCTTGATCTGGGGGTGGTCGTCCACCTTTCTTTATCTCAGCCACCGCTGGCGCCGAAAGGTCTGGATCGGCTTTATGTTGCTAATGTGTAGCAATTGTTCCCAGGGATGGCCGATTAAAATGCAGATGGCTGGGTTGATGTGCTGTTAATGGTTGCAGGTATTGGTCTGGGCCGACTTCCCCAGAGCTGAATACCCTGTTTTTGCCTGCAGCTGTCCGTTTGAGTCCTGTAGGCTGATTTTCCCATCAGCCTCTTTCGTTCGCCATTTTACATCGGGGTTTGGCCATTTTACTCGGGAATCAGCCATTATAGGTGGCTACACCTTACCGGCGGGACAAGGCGACACGGGCTGGCTCCGGGGTCCTGGGGGGGGGGGGGGCGTGGGGCGATCTGGCCCCGGGGGGTGCCCCCACGATGGCCTGGCCCGCGATCGGGCCCACCGATCCGCGGGCGGTCCTGTGCCGTGGGGGCACTCTTTTCCTTCCGCCTTCGCCACGGTCTCCACCGGCGGAAGAGACTCCCTCCACTGCGCATGCGCGGGAATGCCATCAGCGGCTGCTAACGCTCCCGCGCATGCGCCGCCCGGAGATGTCATTTCCGTGCCAGCTGGCGGGGCACCAAAGGCCTTTTACCGCCAGCTGGCGGGGCGGAAATTCGTCCGGCGCCGACCTAGCCCCTTAAGGTTGGGGCTCGGCCCCCCAAGATGCGGAGCATTCCGCACCTTTGGGGCGGTGCAATGCCCGACTGATTTGCACCGTTTTGGGTGCCAGTCGGAGGACATCGTGCCGATACCGGAGAATTTCGCCCATTAGCTTCGTTATCAAACCCTCGGTAACAACATTCTCTGTTACACCCCACTATCATTGTAAGGCACTCAGTTATAACCTTTCCTCTCTTACGCACATCCCGCTCATTAATGGACTCTTGGCAAAACCTCTCCTTCTAGTACACACCGACTTTCATTATCAAGCTGCCTGTTACACACCACACCCTCATAACAACCGTAGGGGCAGCACAGTAGCACAAGTGAATAGCACTTTGGCTTCACAGCGCCAAGGTCCCAGGTTTGATTCCCCGCTGGGTCACTGTCTGTGCGGAGTCTGCACATTCCCCCCGTGTCTGCGTGGGTTTCCTCCGGGTGCTCCAGTTTCCTCCCACAGTCCAAAGACGTGCAGGTTAGGTGGATTGGCCATGATAAATTGCCCTTAGTGCCCAAAAAGGTTAGGAGGGGTTATTGGGTTACGATGATCAAGTGGAAGTGAGGACTTAAGTGGGTCGGTGCAGACTCGATGGGCCGAATGGCCTCCTTCTGCACTGTATGTATGTTCTAACGAAGCTCCTTGTTATAACACTCTCTGTTGCACACATCCCACGGTCATTCTGTGACACTGAGGATTCCCAAAGTTAAATCCTCACCCACAGAAGATTTTGGAACTAGCCCATTGCCAGGGAATTGGAAGCAGGAGAGAGTGGATTGGAGAACCGGTCGGCAGGGAAACACACACACAACCTAGGTAATGTGAAAGTCTCAGATTCCTGCCGAGATTGCAGGGGCACTGGCCATAATCTTCCAGTCTTCTCTCGACTCAGGGGAAGTGCTCGAGGACTGGAGAATTGAAAATTCTTGTTCAGAAAAGGTTATAAGGATAGCCCCTGCAATTACAGGCCAGTCACTTTAACATCACTGGTGGGTAAGCTTCTATAACAATTATTCGGGATAGAATTAGTAGTCATATGGAAAAATGTGGGTTGAATAGAAAGAGCCAGCATGGATTTCTAAAGGGGAAATCGTTTAACTAACTTGCTGGAGATTTTTTAAGGAGATAACAGAAACGTTTGGTGAAGGTAATGCTGTTGATTTAGTGCACATGAACTTTCAAAAAGCATTCAAGACAATGCCACACAACAGACTTGTGCAAAACGTTATATTAGCTCATGGAATAAAAGGGACAGTAGCAATGTGGATACAAAATTGGCTGAATAATAGGAAGCAGACAGTAATGGTCAATGCATATTTTTCGGGCTGGAGGAAGATTTGGTTGTTCCCCAGGGGTCAGTATTGGGACCCTTGCTTTTCCTGATATTAATTATTATTGTTTTAAGTGTTTTTATTGGTTTTGCATTTCTAATAACATTGCAAGGAACATCACACAATAATAAAGAGCTATGTACAGAGTGGATATACAAGGAAAAAAAAGAAGGAAAAAGAAGGAAAAAATATTCGGAACATGAACAGGTATGTATACAATGGTAATGTATGTACAGATGCGGGACCCCTAACTTTGGACTCCCGGTGATCGGTTACCACAACCGTGCCGTATTAACTTTATACATGTGGGACGCAATTCTCCCATCGGGAGACTAAGTCCCGGCACCGGAGTGAAAACCGGAGTGTTTCACTCCGGCGTTGGAGGCCGCTCCCAGCCCCCTATTCTCCCGTCCCCAGGGGGCTAGGAGTGGCGCCGCGTCGTTTACGCGCGCCGGGCCATGCCGCCGCGTAAAAGCGGCGCCGCGTAAATGACACGGCCGGCGGCGCGTAAATGACGTCATCCGCGCATGCACGGTTGCTGTCCTCCCCGCGGCCGCCCCGCAAGAAGATGTCGGATGGAGCTTGCGGGACGGCGGAGGAAAGGAAGTCCTTGTTCAGAGAGGCCGGCCCGCCGATTGGTGGGCACCGATCGCGGGCCAGACCCCTTTTGAGCCCCCCCCAGTGCAGGAACCCCCCACCCCCCCACAGGCCGCCCCCCCCAGTGTTCCCGCGCTGTTCCCGCCCGCAGCGGCCAGGTGTGGACGGCGCCGGTGGGAACCTGTCGTGTTGGGCAGGCCGCTCGGCCCATCCGGGCCGGAGAATCGCCGCTGGACCCGTTACAAACGGCGAGCGGCGATTCTCCGAGCGGCCAGCCGTGATTCTCGCCACACCGGTTTGGGGGGATGGGTGAATCACGTGCGGGTGCCAGGGCGGCGTGGGGGGACTCGCGCGGCGCCCCGGTGATTCTCCCACCCGGCGTGGGGGGGGGAGAATTCCGCCCGTGGCCTTCTGGCATTAAAACATACCAGGAACGTGTTTGGTCCACCCTGGTGCTGTTGTGGTCATACCCATGTGCTTTCTTTCCGTTTGTCTCCTCTGCCTTGCTTGTCTTGTATCCGGTTGGTGTTTCCCCCTCACCCCTCCCCTTCTCCTGCCCGTCCCCACCTCTTCTCCAATTCCTGCATTGTCGTCTCCGTTCCGTTTCTTCCAGCGCCTCTTTGAAGGGGCCAAAGTGATTTCTATGGCAGACCTCATGGGGGACATGAGGCCCTCCTTTATGGAATCCCTATGTTTTTGGAACTCTTGTGTAAGGAGCGCCGTCCATTGCCTTGTCGGTGGGTGGGCCGGCGTTCACTTTGGTGATCCCACTCAGTCCGCCATATTCTGCTCCGTTTCGCTCCACGTGTCTGAGGCCTGGACTTCCTTTCCTAACTTCGTTGCTCTTACTATTTTTCTGGCTATGTGGCTGGTTTGAGGGCATTTTCTCAGGTGGTTGTTAGTTTAGGGTAAGGGTGTTTTTATTTTGGTGTCCAATTGGTGGGTTAAAAGGGCCTGAATTGAAGTTCCTTTCGTGCGACTGTTCAGCACATCACCACCACCGGAGTCCTGGTATATATTAATGATCTAGATCATTACGGCACGGTGGCACAGTGGTTAGTACAGCTGTTTCACAGCTCCAGGGACCCGGGTTCAATTTCGGCCTTAGGTGACTGTGTGCACTTTTTCCCCGTATCTGCGTGGGTTTCCTCCAGGTGCTCCGGTTTCCTCCCACATCCAAAGGTGTGCAGGTTAGGTGGATTGGCCATGATAAATTGCCCCTTAGTTTTCAAAAGGTTAGGTGGGGCTACTGGGTTATGGGGACAGGGTGGGGGCGTGGGACTAAGTCGGGTGCTCTTTCCAAGGGGCGGTGCAGACTCGATGGGTCAAATGGCCTCCTTCTGCACTGTAAATTCTATGATTCTATGATGTTGCTGTGCAGGGGACTATTTCAAAGTTTGCGGATCACACAAAGCTTGGATATATTATAAACTATGAAGGGGACAATGTAGAACTTGAAAAGGACTTAGGCAAGGTGGAGTGGGCAGATAGGTGGTAGATTAAGTTCAATGCAGAAAAGTTAGGTAGAACATGGAGAGACAATATAAAATAAGGGGTAAAATCCTTAAAGGAATAGAGGAGGGTCCTGTTTGTAGATGTGCCAGACCATTGAAGGTGGCAGGACAGGTGGAATGAGCAGTTAATAAACCATATATTATTCTGGAATTTAGTAATAGGGGCATTGAGTACAAGAGTAAGAAGGCCTTGCCGAACTTCTACAAGTCACTAATTAGACCTCAGCTGGAATATTGTGTACAGTTCTGGACACCACATGACAGGATGGATGTGAATGCATTGGAGAGAGTGCAGAAGAGGTTTACAAGAATGGTTCCATGGATGCAAAACATCAATTATGAGGATTGATTGGAGAGTGTGCTCTCCTTGGAGAGAAAAAGGCTCAGAGGAGGTTTGATAGAGATGTTCTGCTGGACGGAATAGATCGGGAGAGTCTGTTCCCACTCGTAAAAGGATCAAGACGAAAGGGCATAGAATTAATGTGATTTGCATATCAAGCAAATGTAATGTGAGAAAAATATTTTTCGCACAACTTTATACATGGCATTGATGAGACCACATCTGGAATATTGGATGCAGTTTTGGTCTCCTTATCTGAGGAAGGATGTTCTTGCTGTAGAGGGAGTGCAGCAAAGATTTACCAGATTAATTCCTGGGATGGCGGAACTGACATGTGAGGAGAGATTGAGTCAGTTAGGATTATATTCGCTGAGGCTACTGGTTGCAGCCATGATGTGAACAGTCGCACATTTGGCAGCCCCCGCACAAGGCTGTTTTTCGGGACCTATTCTACGTTTGGAGGGTGGATGTATGGCTGAAAAAGGTGTAGGACGTGTCTGAGGGGAGTCTGATACCACTGATGGGACTGGTGGATGGATCCACGGACCAGAAGTGGGTCAAGAAGAAGGCAGCAGCTGGAGCAGGAGAATCTTCGTGCGCCACAGCTTAAGATGGCAGAGGGTGTAGGGTCGGCGCTGCCTACCCAATGGTCGATGGACCAACTGGTGGACTTCTTAAATGAGAAGTTCAGCCAGCAGAGAAGATAGGCCCATGAGGGCCTAGCCAAGGCGGTAGGCCTGTTGAAGTCTGGAATTGACTGAGCGGAGCAGAGGCTGGAATCCCAGGGTCAGGCCATCCGGAAAGTGGAGGAGGCAGTGGGGGAACACGTGGAGCAGTTGGCTTCGCTGGCGGCTGAGATGGGACTAATGCGAGATACCCTGATGCGGCTGCAGGAGAAGGTGGAGGACCTTGAGAACCACTCCCGGAGGCAGAACTTGAGAATTGTAGGGATGCCTGAAGGGATCGAGGGAGTGGACGCTGCCACATACGTGGCTGGAATGTTGGAGAAGCTGATGGGAGTGGGGGCCTTTGGCCGGCCCTTGGAGGTTGACCGAGCGTACAGACAGCTGACGGGCCGCCGGGGGCAATGGTGGTGCGTCTTCACCGGTTCCTAAATTTAAAAAAATAATAGTAATTTAGTGTACCATTTAATTTTTTCAAATTAAGGGGCAATTTAGCGTGGCCAATCCACCTACCCTGCATATCTTTGGGTTGTGGGGGTGAGACCCACGCAGACACGGGGAGAATGTGCAAACTCCACACGGACAGTGACCCAGGGCCAGAATTCGAACTGGCAGCAGTGCTAACACTATGTCACCGTGCCACCCGGACCGGTTCCTCAATAAGGAGAAGATCTTGAGATGGGCGAGACAGACGAGGAGATGTACCTGGGAAGGGAGTGAGCTGTGAGTGTATCAGGACCTGGGCCCGGACTTGGCGAAGAGGAGGGCCAGGTTTAATCAGTTGAAAGCTGCCCTCTTTAAAAAGGGGGTGAAGTTTGTGATGATGTACCCAGCTTGTTTCTGGGTGACCTTTAATTATAGAGACCACTATTTTCGAACACCAGAGGAGGCAATGTAATTTTTGAGGGACAATGGACTGGCAGGTGAAGTTGGACATTGAATTGTGGAGGAGGGGTGTGGAGAGGAATGTGTTTTTTTTCTCCAGTTCTTTAGTAATTCTTCTATTCTTTTTGTTCGGTGGGTGGTTGGGGAACTTTTCTCCTCCGAGATGTTTCAAGGCGATGAGGGGGTGAGTGCACCTTTTTAACTGTTGGGGGGTTATTTTTTTTCTCTGTTGTCTATTGTTGCACTATTGTGAGGGGAGCGAGCGGTGGGGGGAGGGGAATCAGTGCAGGTAGGAGATGGTGGCGCCTTGGGCGGGGGCTGGTTGATTGGCGTGGGGGGGGTGGGGGCGAGAAGCTCTCCAACCCAGACTGGTCACATGGAAAGTGAGGGGGCTGAATGGGCCAGTCAAATGGTCGCGTGTTTCCGTGCATCTGAGGAGTTTGAAGGCAGATGTGGCCTTTTTGCAGCAGACAAATCTGAAGATCTGAAGAGTGGCGTTGCTGGTTAACGAGCGGGTGGCGTTTGAGTTGGGAAATACCGTAGCGGATTCGGGGGAGGTTTGAGATGGTAAGTGGGAAATTGGAGGGGATGCTAGTGTTCCTGGCTAATGTTTATGCCCCAAATTGGGACGATGTGGAGTTTATGAGGCGAGTATTGGGGAAGATCCCGGACATGGACTCGCACCGGCTGATTATACGGGGGGGGGGGGGGGGGGGGGGGTGACACATTAACACGGTCATTGATCCGGGGATGGACCAGTTGAGTTCGAGATCGGGGAGAGTGTTGGCGGTGACAGAGGGGCTGAAGGAGTTTATAGAACGCATGGGGGGAATGGACCCGTGGAGGTTTGGGAGGCCGAGGACGAAGGAGTTTTCATACTTCTCCCATGTGCGTTAGGTCTACTCACGGATTGATTTTTTTGTGGCGGGTAAGTCGTTGCTGGCGGAAATGGTGGACTCTGGATATTCGACGATCATGGTCTCGAACCACACGCCGCATTGGGTGGACTCACGAGTGGACGGGGAGGGGGAGCTCAGCGCCCGCAGTGGAGGTTAGATGTGGGGCTGCTAGCGGAGGAGGAGGTGTGTGAGCGGGTGAAGGCCACCATCCGGGGGAACGGGGAGGTAAATGATACATGTGAGGTCTCGGCCATCATGCCATGGGACAGATTTAAGGCAGTGGTCAGGGGGAGTTTATATCAATTTGGGCCCACAGGGAGAAGGAGGAGCGGGCAGAGATGTCAAGGTTGGTGGATGAGATTATGCGGGTGGACAGAAGATACGCGGAGGCCCCGGAGGCAGGATTGTTGAAGGAGAGGCAAAAGCTCCAGATGGAGTTTGGGTTGGTGTGCACAGGGAAGTCAAGTGGAGCAGTTGCTGAGGGCCAGAGGGGCAGTATATGAGTACGGGGAGAAGGCTAGCATGATGCTGGCCCACCAGCTGAGAAAGCAGGAGGCGGCGAGGGAGATTGGCAGGGTGCAGGACGTCAAGTGTGGAATGGTATTGAATCCGGTAGGGGTGAATGGGGTGTTTGAAGCAAAAATCCATTTGCTGGACTTAACTCTGCCCTTACATTATAAAAACTTGAGCAGAAACCTTTAGGCCATCCCTCGTGGAAGTATGTTATCAAGAATGTGTCTTTGGTGGTTTCTTCCTTTATTTTGACACAAACCATAGAGTTTGCCAGTCTGTAGGTTCTTCTATGCGTTGATTACGCCTAAAGCTGTCATCCTTCCTAGCTCAGCCTTCAATTTGCCTTTCAATGGAGCTGGTACACATCTCAGTGCATGAATTACTGGCTTTGCATTCTCCTTTAATTGGATTTTATACATGTAAGGCCTTGAAATATCTCAGGAAATTCCTCCAGTATGGAGGAAACTGATGCATGTTGTCTGGTTGCAGTGCTGCCTGCACTGTAAACCCACTTAACTAGCTAAAGTACTTCACAAGCTTCTACTCCTAGGAGAGATTCACGTTCCGCCTCTACAATGGAAAATGTTACAGTGTGAACTCAGTTTTTCACATTTAGATTGAGCTCACATGCTCCTGGCGTCGTAATTTAATTTCCATTGTAGTCTCTCAGTAGTACTGCTTTGTTTAATACTTGCGGATAATTCTCAGCTCTTTTAAACCTGACAAACTGCTGAGGTTGGCCCTCGCTCCTGTGTCAAATTTGAAAGTTATTCATGTGTCATTAATCATTAATAGAACTGTCCATTTGTCTTTTGGAGTATTTGCATTTAATTCACCATTGCTGTAAATTGTCATGAAAGCGCTGTCATTTTGCATGACTTGACTATCCTTGTCTTCACTAGAAATCATGTCAGTGAAGAACGTGTCGTCGAGGCACGCTTTATCAACTGTGTTGATGGCTTTTGTTTGTTCAGCTTTTTTCCTGGAAAAGCATTGTATCGCAAAATGATTTTTGCTGTTACAGTTGGAGTATATCTTTCTAAACCCTGGACATTGTCGGGACAAATGTTGTTTGCCTCATATTTTGTGTTGTGTGTTGTTGGGTGACATATTTTAATAGTATTGTCAAGCTGAATTTCATTTTCTCTTCAAAGCCTCTCACATAACTTGTCGTTAGAATTCCCGAACATAATCTGGGGTGAAATTCTCCGGAAACGGCGCGATGTCCGCCGACTGGCGCCCAAAACGGTGCCAATCAGACGGGCATCGCGCCGCCCCAAAGGTGCGGAATGCTCCGCATCTTTGGGGGCCGAGCCCCAACATTGAGGGGCTAGGCGGACGCCGGAGGAATTTCCGCCCCGCCAGCTGGCGGAAAAGGCCTTTGGTGCCCCGCCAGCTGGCGCGGAAATGACATCTCCGGGCGGCGCATGCGCGGGAGCGTCAGCGGCTGCTGAAAGTTTCCCACGCATGCGCAGTGGAGGGAGTCTCTTCCACCTCCGCCATGGTGGAGACCGTGGCGGAGGCGGAAGGGAAAGAGTGCCCCCATGGCACAGGCCCGCCGGCGGATCGGTGGGCCCCGATCGCGGGCCAGGCCACCGTGGGGGCACCCCCCGGGGTCAGATCGCCCCCCCAGGACCCCGGAGCCCGACCACGCCGCCTTGTCCCGCCGGTAAGATAGGTGATTTAATTTACGCCGGCGGGACAGGCAATTTATCGGCGGGACTTCGGCCCATCCGGGCCGGAGAATCGAGCGGGGTGGCCCGCCAACCGGCGCGGCGCGATTCCCGCCCCTGCCGAATGTCCGGTGCCGGAGACTTTGGCAACCGGCGGGGGCGGGATTCACGCCAGCCCCCGGCGATTCTCCGACCCGGCGGGGGGTCGGAGAATGTCGCCCCAGATTGCGGATCATCGACGACTGAAGGGTACTAAAATTACATGACTGCACCTTCAATCGCAAGTCGGTTGGGAAACTATCAAATGATTTGCCTGCTTTCTGGGTGCCCGTGTGAAATATGTAGCGCTCGAACATCTAATTTTGTTCATGAGAAAAATGGCGATCAAATTGCTTGAGAACTTTGTGGAAGTTCTTGCTATCCGCCTCGCTATCGAAGACAAACGTGTTAAAAATTTGAATTGCTTGAGGACCTGCTACAATGAGCACCAACGCGATACACCTCTCATCAGACTGTGCCTGCAAACCCAAGGCCTGCAACATAGAGTTTGAACTGCTGTTTGAACACCCGCCAATTCTCATCTACGTTACAGATGACCCAAAGCTGTTGAGGTGCCTTCAGACCTTCCATCCTGGGCTTAGTACTAATTGCCAGTAGCTTACGAGGTTAGGAGAAAAAAAATTGTTTTCATATTGTACCTTCTTCTTCGGAGATATCTTTAATTGTTCGGATCTTTACAGATCTTCTTCTTAGTCCATCTTCAATTCTGGTACCATGTCATATTGTTGTGCACTGGCCGGTAGGAATTATGCACTACAGAACATCTATTTATTGACTAGTTAAAATAATTTATTATAAAATAAATGCATGGTAAAGATAACTGGAATAAATATATTGCACACTACTAACACTACCTAATGATTCTAGAGCTACTGCAAAATACGTGTATCCATCAACACTACTTAATCCCAACTCCCCAAGGCACAGAGTCACATGGTAGGTTTACACTGCCACCTGCTCATTGGAGGTTGTGTACATTATTATACACAAGATTGCTTATATCATCACAGGCGGGAGAGGGCCTTAACCGGCAGAGGGGTGCCAGACATAAGAGTCCTCACCTCCTTCGAGGAGCGGGCCCTGGAGGTGACTGGGGTGGCCGAGGACAGATTGGTCACCCACGTGGAGGCTGGTGGACACCGCAGAGGTGAGGAACCTTCGAGCTCCACCAGAACATGAGTAGTGATTAGTGATTGCCTTACAGACTGGCCCATCCTCCGACTGAACACATTTCCATTCTCCCGCAGGCCCTCTAGCCAATGGCACCAGCCCATCCCGGGTTGCCCCTCCCCTGACTCCGAGGAGAATACCTTGGAGGAGTGCTCCGAGGATGCCACCGTGGTCGCGGCGCACAGCTGTCATCCCCATCAGGGTAGAAACACACACCTTGGTGGGAAATGTTAGTGGACAGGCCTCTGGGACACAATCTGGTGAGCACCACACTGCCAATGATGTACATCAGGTGGAGGCAGTAACCCTCAGGTGTGACAGCAGTCGGAGGGCTTCTGGATCCCAGGACCCAGGTCCCAGTCTGATGTTGAGCTGGTGGACCTGGGTTACCCGGAGCTGATGGGGACGATAGGAAGCGTCCGGGACGCTCAGAGGGAGATGTCAGTGTCACTCCAGCAGGATCACAGCAGCTTGGAGGAGTCCCAGAGGCTATGGGCGCATGCTAGGGTGGCGACCGCAGTGGACAGCCTGTGCACGACGTCGGCACCATGTGTGAAGGTGTCTAAGGCGTTGCACAGTCGGTGGCAGCCGTGGCTGAGGGCCTCGGCAGAATGGCCGCCTTGCTGAGGGATGTCACCCAGCACCAGGCCAACCTCGATGAAGTTCTGCGGGATATGTCCCACTTTTAGATGGGCATGGCGAGTCGTGGTGGAGCTTGTCCCAGTCGCACATGGGCATGGCCGAGGCACTGCAGAGCATGTCCCAGTCACTGAGGAGCATCGCTGAGGACGTCGACACCATGGTGCAGACCATAGGGAACTGCCAGGCCTGGCAGATGATGCAGGGGCAACTGGGGCTCGAACCAGCTGCCCCTCCATCCCAAGGGGAACCCCAGGGCTCTATGGCCGCAGATTGGGGGAGGGGCGCTGAGTGCCAGACCGGACCCGTCCCATGGAGGGCGATGGTGGCCACCAGCTCCCCCTGTGTTCCACCCCTCTGATGAAGCTGTGTCACGATGTCAGCACACGGGACAGGCCGGCACAGCTGTATATATGCTGCTGACAAATGAGCCAGTGCCCTGCAGACCCCCACCAGGGGCATCGAAGGCAACAGGACGAGGTATGCAGCTGGCAGCCTCCACCTCTGTTGTGCATCCTGGGGAAACACCAAAACCTAGAGGTGGAGCTAGGAGGGCCAAGCATGTTGAGGAACACTGAGGGCACTGGGGTAGGGGGGAGGGGGGGGATTTGGGGCTGGGGGGGCGGGTTGGGGTGACGGTGCCAGCGGTAATGGGGTATTGTACAGCATATTAAACACCTTTTTCCACAACCATTACAGCGCCTTTGTCACTTTCTTCCGCAATGCGGGCTGACCCCCAAACTCTCTGCCCACCTCTCCAGGCCCCCCCCGCACCGCTCCTCCGGCTCACCCATCCTCCGGCTGTGGACAGGCACAGGAGCTGTGTCCCATCCCCTGAATGTTCTGATGTTGCCTGTTGCAGTGTTCAAGGCGTGATTGGGATGCTAGGCAAAGATTCCCACATGCTACATGGCCCGCCCACCCATGGGAATCCGCTTGGTATGTGTCATGTGCGCACTTCGCCACGATTGCCCTATTAGCGATAGTCTTCAGCCGCACAGCCAGAGTCCTCAGCAGTCGATGGCAATTATGGGTGATCTCTGGGGCAGACAGGCACAGACACCGGTACACATGATCCAGGGGTTGGCACAGGGGTGCCACAAGCGATTGCCTCCCCCCAGCGCCTCCCCCCCCCCCCATCCCTCATGGCGGCCCTCCTGCAGAGGATCCCCCACCCCCAGCCAGCCCCCTTCCGCCGAGCACTGGGGTGGCAATCCCAGTGCCCCCGGGCTCTTTGCCTGTGAGCAAAGATGGCTACTCAGCTCCCCACAGAAGCCCTTCCGCCAGATTCGCATATTTAAAAAGGAGTACTAATCGGCGCCAGCATGACCACTTGCCGGGGAGGAATTTGAATGACGGGAGACCGTTGAATATGGGGTCGCTATTGTTGATTGTGTGGAAATGGGGCTTAAGTGGTGATAATTGGTTTCTCGCCTTGCTACAGCGAGATACTGATTTTGCCTCTGGGAGCAGGACGGTTGCATCACAAACTGTTTGGCACCTGGCGCGGATCTCGTTTTTGGCCTCTCCCACTATTCACTGGCCTCGCTATGCTTGAGCAAGAGCGCAATGAGGCCGGAGAATCACTCCCTATGTCTTTATGTTACTGTGAAGCAGGATTCAATCGAGCCATTCAAAAGGGCATTCGATAATAACTTGAATAGAAACAAAGCACAGGAGTACAGGAAAAGGCAGGAGAATGGCACGATGTCATGATGCTGGTTTGGAGATCCGGGGCAGACACGATGGGCTGAATGGCCTTCTTCACAGCAATAATTCTGTGATTATGAGACCATTCATTTATTCACTGTAAAATCTGCCTATATATGAGGCACTTCCCACATGGACTGAGCTCCCGATCTGTTGCTGCTCACTCACTTTCTTGCCTCCTCAGGAGCCTTAAGGGCGCAATCTAATCAAAAAGTTTCCAAGTGTGTAGCGAGCAGGAACTGTTGGGTTTTCCCGATGGCCAACCTGGCAAGGCCGTCACTGGTATCTAACATTAATTAGGGAACTTAATGGGGCATCACGCCGGAAAAGACAGTCCAGCCAGCTTATTTGCCTGGACTGTGCTTGGCAGCTTCCCATTAATGAGTGGAGTGTCACCAGGAGGACTGTCACCCAGTGCTGCAAGAAGCAAAACGACTTCCACAGGGCTGCATGGGTGAGTTGGCGTTGCTCACTAGCACGGGTCATGCCCGCCACCCCCCACAGCCCTAGGTCTAGAATTGAATCTCCTCTCATTGGATTTGTCAGTACTTGGTTGAAAATATTTTCCTGGACACGCTGCATGAATCTTTCTCCCTCAGTGCCCCTTATATTATTTGAATCCCAATTGATATTGGGATAGTTAAAACCTCCTACTATTATTGCCCTCTCGTTCTTACAGGCAGAAATTAGCCTACATATTTGTTCTTCTATCTCCTTTCACTATTTGGGTTTTGTGTGACGGCCCCTTTTTAAATTCGAAGTTCAAACCATAAAACCTCATTTGTTGACCCGTTTAGTATATCATCCCTTCTCAGAACTAGAATTGATTCTTTAATCATTAGTGCTACTCCCCTTCCTTTCTTTTATCTCCTTCTCTATTGTGTCTGAACTCTATAACCTGGATCTGATTAATTAATTTAACATTGCTTGCAATTTTATGATTACTTTATCAAATTGGCTTTAGTCTTTATACTAATTACTTGATACAATCTTAGTTTATAGTTGATGAAATTAAATTAAGAGCTTACCAGTATGCTCACCCCATGCGATTCCTTGTCCCAATAAGTGTAGCTAACGGTGAGAACTGAAACTAGTTCCATCAGAATGTTAACTGCAGGGAATTAGTCTTCCTGTTCATAGTAATAAACCTGACATTTACTTTTTCCTAGTTCCCTGCAAGATATTACAAGAACTATAATGAATGTAGTGAAGAGAAAAAAAAGACTGTTAATGACAATCTAGTTGTGAGAGAACCCTTGGAGATGAGTGAACATAATATGGTAGAATTCTTCATCAAGGTGAACATTGAGGCAGTTGATTCTGAGACCAAGGTCTTGAACCTCAATAAAGATAACTATGATGGTATGAGGCATGAGCTGGCTATGACGGACTGG
This sequence comes from Scyliorhinus torazame, assembly GCF_047496885.1. NCBI lineage: Eukaryota > Metazoa > Chordata > Chondrichthyes > Carcharhiniformes > Scyliorhinidae > Scyliorhinus > Scyliorhinus torazame. The sequence goes on along the minus strand of NC_092724.1, from coordinate 157,208,706 downwards.
GGAACATTAGGGGATGGTTTAGCACAGTGGGCTAAACAGCTGGCTTGTAATGCAGACCAAGGCCAGCAACGCGGGTTCAATTCCTGTACCGGCCTCCCCGAACAGGCGCCGGAATGTGGCGACTAGGGGCTTTTCATAGTAACTTCATTGAAGCCTACTTGTGATAATAAGTTATTATTATTATTATTACTGAAAGGAAGGACAGCGGACTGGCAATGGCAGGCATCCAAGAAACAAATAGGTGAACTCCAAAAGTTATTTATTCCTCTTTGGCGCAAGAGTAGTAAGGGTACTGTTGCCAAACCATGGCTTAGAAGGGAAATTAGAGATAGTATTAGATTCGAAGAGGCACAGTGGTTAGCACTGTTGCCTCACAGCACCAGGACCCAGCTTGGGTCACTGTTTGTACGGAGTATGCACGTTCTCATCGTGTCTGCGTGGGATTCCTCCGGGTGTTCCGGTTTTCTCCCACAAAGTCCCAAAAGACGTGCTGTCAGGTGAAATGGACTTTCCGAATTCCCCCTCAGTGTACCCGAATAATCGCTGGAGTGTGGCTACTAGGAGATTTTCACAGTAACTTCATTGCAGTGTTAATGTAAGCCTACTTGTGACACTAATAAAGATTATTATTATTATTTTTAAATTAGCAAGAAAAAGCAATAGACCTGAGGATTGGGAACAGTTTAAAATTCAGCAAAGGCAGACCAAGGGATTGATTAAGAAGGGGAAAATACAATTTGAAAGTAAGCTAGTGGGGAACATAAAAACTAACTGTAAAAATTTCTATATGTATGTAAAGAAAAAGAGGTTAATAAAAACTAATGTAGGCCCCTTACAGTCAGAAACGGGAGAATTCATAACAGGGAACAAAGAAATGGCTGAGGAACTAAACTCATACTTTGGTTCTGTCTTCACAAAGGATGACTTGAATAATGTACAGGAAGTTCTGAGAAGCACAAGTTTAAGTCAAGCTGAAAAGGAAATTAGTATAATTAAAGAATGGTTTTGGGTTAATTAATCTCCAGGGCCTGATTATCTTCATCCCAGAGTACTTAAGGAAGTGGCCCGAGAAATAGTAAATCCATTGGTGGTCATTTTCCAAAATTTTTTGGACTCTGAAATGGTTCCTACAGATTGGAGGGTAGCGAATGTAACACCACTATTCAAAAAGGGAGATTGAGAGAAAACAGGGAACTATAGACCAGTGAGTCTAATGTCGGTAGTGGGGAAGTTGCTGGAGTCAATTATCAATGACTTCATAGCACAGCACTTGGAAAGCAGTGGTATAATCAGACAAAGTCAGTATGGATTTACGAAAGGAAAATCATGCTTGACAAATCTACTAGAATTCTTTGAAGATGTAACTTGTAGAGTTGACCAGGGAGGACCGGGATGTGGTTTATTTAGATTTTCAGAAGGCTTTCGACAAGGTTTCACATAGCAAATTAATATGTAAAGTTAAAGTGCATGGGTTTATGAATTGTGTCTTGAGATGGTTAGAAAGCTGGTTAGCAGACAGGAAGCAAAAAGTTGGAATAAATGGGTCTTTTTCTGATTGGCAGGCAGTGACTAGTGGAGTACCGCAGGGCTCAACTGTTCACATTATATATTACAGATTTGGACGAGGGAACTAAATGTGTTATCTCCAAATTTGCAGATGATACAAAGGTGGGTGGGAGGTATAGTTATGAGGAGGATACAGAGATGCTTCAGCAGGATTTGGACAGGCTGAGTGAGTGGGCAAATGCATGGCAAATGCAGTATAATGTGGATAATTTTTTAAAAGTACATTTTATTCAAGGTATTTTCATATAAACAAACAAAAGCGCACCACCCACACCAATCCTCTACCCCCTCAAAGAACCTGCTCATCCTTGCTACCATCATATGTGCTCTATGGTATAATGTGGATAAATGTGAGGTTATCTGCTTCGGTAGCAAAAATAGGATGGTAGATTATTATTTAAATGAGTGTAAATTGAGAGAGATGGATACTCAGTGGGACCTTGGTGTCCTCGTGCATCAGTCGCTGAAAGTAAGCTCGCAGATACAGCAGGCAATAATGAAGGCAAATGGTATATTGGCCTTCATAGCGAGAGGATTTGGGTATAGGACTAGAGATATTTTACTGCAATTGTATAGGGCATTGGTGAGGCCACACCTGGAGTATTGTGTGCAGTCTTGGTGCCCTTATCTGGGGAAAGATGTTCTTGCTATGGAGGGAGTGCAGTGAAGGTTTACCAGGCTGATTCCTGGGATGATGGGACTGTCGTATGAAGAGAGGCTAAATCGTTTAGGATTATATTCATTTGAGTTCAGAAGAGCGAGAGGGGATCTCATAGAAACTTACAAAATGCTAACAGGATTAGGCAGGGTAGATTCAGAGAGAGTGTTCCTGATGTTGGGGTGTCCAGAACTCGGTGTCATAATTTGAGGATAAGGGGTAAACCTTTTAGGACTGAGGCGAGGAGAAATTTCTTTGCCCAGAGAGTGGTGTATCTGTGGAATTCTCTAACACAAGAAGTAGTTGAGGCCACAACGTTGTGTAATTTCAAGAAGGAATTAAAAACAGCTCTTGGGGTTAAAGGGATCAAGGGATATGGGGGGAAGACGGGATTAGGATATTAGACCATAAGACATAGGAGTGGAAGTAAGGCCATTCGGCCCATCGAGTCCACTCCACCATTCAATCATGGCTGATTTCAACTATATATATTTCAACAAAATATTGAACTTGATGATCAGCCATAATCATCGTGAATAGTGGAGCAGGCCCGAAGAGCTGAATGGCCTCCTCCTGCTTCTATTTTCTATGTTACCTGACAGCAAGTTAGTAACAGTTTCTCCAAAATTGTAATGCCCATCAAGTCAGTTGCATAATTCAGGTAATGTTTATTCTCCATTACCTTTTTAAGCACAGACATGATTTGAGGAATAGGCCTCAATAAGAATTGGACTGTTCACCCAGCTTGTGCTGTGTTTGGTTATGTGATAGTTTCCATGGATCCTATGACTGCTTTACAACATATGGTGCTAACATGCGGGCCACATGATGCATTCACGGGTAAAAATAACCTTAAAAAAACCTTTGACCTCATAAAATTTTGGATGTTCAAAAAGTTTCCAAAATATAGCATATGAATATCAACCCTGGAAAGTAACACATGGTGAACATGCTGTATTTGAAAATACATGTGTCAGTCATATTGCACACCACTGTGAATGCAAAGTGGTCCAAAAATAACGTGTAAATTTCTTGCTAATTGTAAACCCTTTCTTAGTCACATAAAACATGTGATAAAGGCTGTGAAGCCTGAAATTATGAAAGTAACAATATACCTTATCAAAGTATCCACTGCAGACCTGTCAGTTTGTGAAAGTGAGCTATTTATAAAAACATTTTGATTTTCAAACCTTACTAAAAAAAACAAAATTCCATGCTTCTTGAATATGGAATTGTCAGCACAGATGTCTGAAAACCCATCCCATTTGTTGCCTGTGAATATTTAAGCAGATTTTCCACTCTCAGCAGAAGTATTCAATCCACCTAAAAATAGATTATGTTATATTTAGAATAATAGATGGCCTGGAGATACACTGCATTGATATACTATACATAGCCATGAAGTGTTTATGGAACCCAGCAGGAGACCACTTATGTCATTAGAAATAAATCAAATATCATTTATTAAATATATTTAACACACTTTTTTTTACTAAAACGTAATGCATTATGTGAACAAAGTTACTTAAATATCACTTATGAAATAAGTGGATCACTGATGCACGATCAATCACGACTGAAGCGAGACTGTAGTCCAATTGAAGGCTTTAATGAAAAAGTAGTTACCCCAGCAGCTCCGGTACAGAATGACTGCTGTGGGTGAAACACCGACCCTTATGCTCCGCCTGCTGGGCGGAACCAGCAGGCAGGTTCCACCACTCATACTACAGTATAAGGTACATCCCACCTAGGTACTGCAATACCCCTAATATAGCCTACCACATTCACCCCTGTTTATAAAAGAGTCCGGCGGGGGTGGTGGCCTTGCTTTTACAGTGGTAGAGGTTATAGCGGTACCCTTCGGTGCCTTTACATGCAATACACATATTTACAGACAATTATTTACAAGTTCATTTTACAATGAAATTATCAGCCGGTCGGGGGCCCTGGTCGTCCTCTGCGATCGTCGCAGTCCCGGCGGTGATGCTGGCGTCGGCTCGGGCATCTGTGGCTCTGGGAGCGTGTCGTCTTCAGCTTCATCGCATCCGGATGGGGCCAGTGGGAGGACGGATCCTCCTGGGAAGGGGGCTGCGGTGGTGTGTGCCGGTGAAAAAATGGTTGGGGTTGGTCGGGAGGGGGGGGGGGGGGGGGGGCCCGTGAGGGGGGGGGGGGGGGTGGGATCCACAGGGGTCAGATCCCGGAGAGAGACCGTGTCTTGTCGGCCATCGGGGTGCGCCACATAGGCATACTGGGGGTTACCATGGAGGACCAGTGGGTCTCGACCAGTGGGTCCGTACGTGTTTGTGGAGTAGGACGGGTCCGGGCGCTGCCAGCCATGTTGGGAGCGAAGTCCCCGAGGAGGACTTCCTAGGGAAGGCAAGGAGACGTTCATGAGGTGTTTCGTTGGTAGTAGTGCACAGTAGTGATCGGATGGTGAAGCGCAACGGGGAGGACCTCCTGCCATCGGGACACTGGGAGATTCTTGGACCGTAGGGCCAGTAGGACGGCCTTCCATACCGTCCCGTTCTCCCTCTCTACCTGCCCGTTTCCCTGGGGGTTTTAACTGGTCGTCCTGCTGGAGGCAATGCCCTTGCTGAGCAGGAATTGACACACCTCATCACTCATGAAGCAGGACCCCCTATGTGGTTAGGGCGGCACAGTAGCACAGTGGCTAGCACTGTGCCAGGGAGCTGGGTTCAATTCCCGGCTTGGGCCACTGTCTGTCGGAGTTTGCACGTTCTCCCTGTCTGCGTGGGTTTCGTCCGGGTGCTCCGGTTTCCACCTACAAGTCCCGAAAGACGTGCTTGTTAGGTGAATTGGACATTCTGAATTCTCCCTCAGTGTACCCGAACAGGCACCGGAGTGTGGCGACTAGGTGATTTTCACAATAACTTCATTGCAGTGTTAATGTAAGGCTACTTGTGACACGAATAAAGCCTATTACTATTCTGCTCAACCCACTCACTTCATGGTTCAGGCATCCTGCATCTTTCATCTATGCCTGTCCTTCTCTTAGTTTCAATCCCAAATCTTAAACTGAGCTTCTACACCCGTTCACCATCATCTGTAGCTCCCTACCAGCCAGATTTACCGACCTCGTAGCGCCCAATTTGTTGACAGACAAGGCCGTTGAATCTAGCGAGAGGCCTCTCATGCAATTTGCAACGTTCGAAACGACTCACGTGATTCAATGAAATCTCGCAAGATGTCCGAATCATGGGCGAAATTCTCCTACCCGCCCCGCCACATTTCTGCCCCGACCGGCCGGCGGGAGTCTCCGTAACACCGGCCGGTCAATGGGGTTTCCCATTGTGGGGCAGCCCCACGCCGTCGGGAAACCCCCGGGCGCTGGCAAAACGGAGACTCCCGCCGGCGGAGAATGACGCCCCTGGTTCTCGCCCTCACTGGGCGTGAAAGATTTGCATATTTAAATAAGCCATTAGGGTCATTTAAATATGACTGCAACGCCAGCTGACGGTACCCCTGGCAGCAGTGTGGCCTCCCACCAGCAGTTGGCATCAGATATAAGTCAGGGCACATCCGGCTATCTTCATAAAGTTATAAGACAACTTCTGGTGGCGGCCATGGAGGAGTAGGTCGCACATTCGATAGCTCCCGCCTGTAACGGACTTTCGGACCTTTTTCCCCTGACTTTTCTCGGATTTTATGGGATAAATCGGTGAACTGTGCTAGAGTAATGAGGATTCCCTCTCTGGTGTATGGTGAATTGGACCAGAAGTG